>NC_141217.1:37702350-38092350 GCF_054856515.1 Filicampus tigris
ACCGCAGCACCGGTGGAGTTCCGAAACGTGGGCTGCAGTTACTTCCCTCAGAGCAGAGTGGACTGTCACTACACACTCAGCTCATCGCACAACTGGGCCAGCAGTGACTGGGTTGGCCTCTTCAAGGTACTGGCCACACATTCACACCACACAACACAGTGTATGTTCCACTGCAACTGATCGCTTTGTCTCCAGGCGGGATGGTCGTCAGTGAAGGACTACCATACGTTTGTTTGGGCACTGGCCCCTGCCAAGTATCAAGAGCAAAGAGAGGTCAACTGCTGTGTTCAATTCCAGGGTACTTTTTTTCCTCTCCATCAAATTCCACAATTACAGGATTATGTATCTATGACCTGTGTTTACATGCAGCCAGTAAACCTTTTAAAACCTGACTGTTGGCAGTATTTGGGTTTTTAACTCATTCACTGCCAGACATTTTCAGACCCTCTTTTACCCTAACGTTTGAAAAAATGTGAAAAAAATATAAATAAATTCCTGGCATTGAATGGCTGGACTGTGAAAAGACAAGTAAATTCGTCAATAGCAGTGAATGAATTAAAAGCCATGTAAACACGTGCAATAACCGGAATATGCCCTTATTCGGGTTTTTAAAATTCAGAATATCATGGGTTACCGGAATATTGACTGCATGTAAATGTAGTCTATGAGCGGATGGTTGCATTTGAAAACTACTACTTACATTGAGGTGGTAATGCAGCTGCACAAGAAACAACTCTACTGCATGAGAACATATGTTTTACCTGACATCTCATTTGCTCAATAAGCACAATCTCATGAGAACATGCACCTTTATGGTTGTCTATTGCCCTTTCAAAAAAAACACACGTTTCTTTGCTGTTGCGTTTTTTCATTATCGAGACTTCCTCAACATACAGAAGAGGCTGAACTCAGCTGACCAACCTTCAGGGGAGTTTTATAATACTTTCGACTATAACAAAAGCAGAGCTTGTTTTGAATCCATTGAGACACTACAGAGAGTTGCTCTCAAACAATAGTCACTCCACACTTTGCACATACAAACACACATTGGCTGGCTGATTTGAAGTATTACGTTCGGCAATTAATCTTGAGAGGGAAATTAATGTTACTATGTTTGTGGCCTGATAAGTGCAGTCAAGCTATGGTCATTTCCGTCTTTCATCTTTCATTGTTACTAAAATCATACTTGTTTAAATGATAATTAGTAGAATGTGACACTTTAGATCTTGTGAGCAGGTCAAATTTGTATTATACTATTGAGTCTCTGTGGGGGGTTGAATGCCTTTCTTCAGGCAGGATGGTGAGTAATGACAGGGTGGCCAAGACAACGGCGTGGGGCGGCGGGCGCCAGTGTATCGGTGGCTGCTGATGAGCATGATTCAGTGTGAAGGGCACAGGTACAGCAGATGAGGAGCCACTGACCTCTGCAGGAGTGATTCATCACAAACCTCAGAATATTGTCATTGTTACTCTTCATTGAAAGAGAAGCAGAAGGGAAGAAATGCCAAGGAAATTATGTGTTGTTTCTCGTCAGTGATGCAGTCATTAAAAAAAAAAGAAAAAGTTGCCCCAAATGTGACCCATGTTGGCGCAGTGAATTACAATATAGCTCATAAACTTTGGTGCGTGATTTCCTTGTCAGCTTTCCCATCCGCCTCCCTTTGCTGCATGTGCGCTGTCGGAGGGAATCTGCGTAAATTATTCCCCATTAATGTGTTGTAGAATTATATTAGTTTAGCTTACTTTATGGTCTGGATGTAGTCGTCACTTCAGCGGGCGGGAGTCTGGGCACGTCAGGAAGGAAAGGCAAGAGAAATTCAATGCTATGAAAAAAGAAGGAAAGGCAACAAGAATAAGATACAGGAAAAGAAGGTGACCCTGAAATCAGCGTCGATAGTTATGTTAAAGGCTGTAGCTGCGTGACGGCTAGCTCTGCTAAATAGCTCCTGGCAAATTATATCTAGAATTAGTGATGTCACATTAAAGTTGATCGCAAATCTTTTTTGGGATGACTGTTTTTTAGCTGATTATTCTTGTTTCTTTGGTATTATGTAAACAAAACCAAATGCACAACAGTTATGCAATACTAGGTCAGATCACACAAAAAAAAGATTAAATTGACCATTTTATTCTAATTCACTTACTTGATACTCTGATTTAATTTTTGTTTGGTCCGTAATGTCAGAAAATGGGGAAAAATGTTGACCATTGTTTTCCAAAGTAAAATATTTCACAAATGTTGTATTTTGATTAAATGCAAAGGATTTCAAGTTAAACAATGACTTTAAAGTTTAGAGTGATGATTACTCAATTTTCAAAGTAGCTGGAATTTGTTTACTTATTTCTGGAATAGTTAACTTGACATATTTTATGAGCACTGAACATCAGAATATGATTACCTAATGTTGGGACTATCTAAAATGTTTATTGAAGCATAAAAACAACTTAGTGTCGCTTAATCGTCACCAAAATTCATATGAAGATGAATTCAATCTCTGAAAATGGAATAATTGCACCAATAGTTTGTATTTTATGGATTTAAAAGCGTTTTCCTCATTAAGCTTTGTCTGCATAGTCAGCGCCCGTGGAGATGAAAATGTCCTCAAAATCCAACATAGTGGGGTGCTCGTTGTAATCATTTCAGAGGTTGAAGTGGATACGGTGGTAACAATTGTTTACAGGCTTCTGACATAAAGTAATGTTAAGCTTTTTTTACAGTAAAGGTTTTAGTCTGTGCCCTAATGTTCACCGAACAAACATACAGTAGTTTAAATTGCCGTCACGTATGTTAACACTGTGGAATTTAGATGGAATTTTGTTTGTAGATGTGTGAATCGAACACGTTAGCTTGTTAAAAGCACATACTATCCGTTTAGTATATCGACAATTAATTATAATTTTATATTTTTATTTATTTTTGTTTGGAGTGAATTATATTAGAGTGGATTCCCCGCTGTGGGGTTGGACGTCACTTTGCTGCTTCAACAGCATCCACGCATTAGCTTTAGCGTTTTTTGCTAGCTGGGTACCGTTTCAGATGCTGCCATTTTACATAGTTATTCTTGACATTTCACCACGGTAACGCGCGCAAAGGAGAATGGTGATACTATGAACCAAATCAAAGGAAGGTGGTGACAATGTTTGATTAATTTATATCGGTTTCCAAGTCGGGGTGCAACAGAAGAAATAATCGAGGCCTACTTGTGCGGCTCACCTGCGTTGATGAGTCATCTGCTGCCCCCAGTGGTTCATACCGGTATTGGTGGCAAACTGCCTCTATAAATTTGTGGTGCTTTGTGTTAGTTTAAGTGCTACTTCATCATATACAACATGCTCCACTCTTACTTGATTTTTATTTTTAGGTAGCATATCATATATAACATTTAAGGTTTTGGGGGTTTTCCAAATGATCAGTAAATTATCATTACTCACTATAGTGAGCTGCATACACTGAATAAATCTAATTAAACAGCTGTATGATAAATTCTGCTGTCACGTAATCAAGTAATAACAATGCTCATTTTGATTTTTGACAAACTCTCCCTAGAATTGTTCCTCTCAGCTGCAGAACCACATTGTACCAATATTAATACAAATGTTCAATTAAGATGCCTCTGCATGATGCAGTACAGTTACCACCATTGCAAACCTAAAAAGTCTTTACAGTAGTTTACATTTAACATATATTTTTCATATTGTTAAATAAATATTAACGAGACTGTCATGCAAGATTGTGCATGATTAGTTGAAAATGTTTAATTCAGATTTTATAGTCAATACTGATAGATTCTGCAAGTAATCTGCTGATATGGTTATTTACTTTTAAACTAACATATATGGTTTTTTTTTCATCAACCCCCTTCTAGCATCTTACCTTCCCAATCCAAGTGCCCAAGAGTATGAATTTGTGTACATTGACGCTAAAGGAGAAGTTTGCTCCCGAAGCTCGAAATTCACATTTTGCGCCCCCAAACCCCTGGAGGATCTGGTGACCCTTGAGGATGAGCCACATGGCGAGGAAGAAGCCACAGATATTCTGCTGGTTGTACCTCGAGCTGAATTACTGAAGGTGGAGAAAGAAAATGACCGGTACAAAGCTGAGTAGTGACTAGAATATATGTTTTTGAGTGTCAACATGGTTTCCTGTCCCTAATCAGAGCCGACTGCAGGAATGTTTGCGAGAGCAGGCTGAGCTGCTGCAGATGCAAGAAGTCGCAAACCACCAAAAGGAGAAAGAGAGGGAAGACTTCAACAGAGAGAGGCTTACCTGGAGCAGACTTCACAGAGAGCTTGATTCCGACATCAGCAGGCTGCGTGAAGAACTGAAGAGGAGCCAGGAAAAGGTTGAGGAGGTGACGAGACGGCAGAAGGTATGTTCACAGACAAGATCGCTGGCACAAATTGTGCCTTTTGAAAAAAGGATAATTCTCAATTTTGATTGACTCAATCAATTAACTGAGTAGTATGTTATTTCATGTTTCTGGTTTGCTATGGTGTGGAATGGCACTGTATCCCAGCGACAGTTGTTTCTAATATTTTGTTTACCGAATTTAGATAGAAGACAAAATCAAAAGGAACAGCTTTTAGTCTGATTAGTGACAACTCTACACCACTGCAAACAACATTAACCCGAAGAACATTTCAATGAATAAGTCTCTGGAAAACTACAGGGTCGTTTTGAGTAGGATTGTCTTCTTCGTGCCCACATAAAACAACATCTTAGCATTTAACCTCGAAATAGCAGGCAAGCGAAATACCCATTTTTAAAGTAAAATGTGTTGAGATACAGAGACATATCCTGGTAATGTTGCCTTTGGTCACTTAGGAGGAAATGGCTTTGGGGGAATGTCTTGCACAAGAAAATAGTGCTTTATTGGAAGTGAGAGAGGCGAACAAATTGCAAATTGAACAACTGCAGGAGGACATCAAAACTCTGACACACAGAGCTCTGGAACGAGAGACACAGTTGGAAAGGTGAGTCACTATTCGTTCTTTTTTTTCTGGGGGAAAAAATGGATTCTTTACACAAGTCCTGTTGACCGTGTGCAGGATGAAGGAAAGAGCTAAAAGGGCAGCAGCCCAGTGGAAAGAAGAGGAGATTGACAAAAAGACACTGCAGGTGCTTTCTCATATGATGACTGCGTTTAGTGTGAGTCTTTTCTTGTTTTTCTCAATTTTGACACTGTTATGGTCTGCGCTTAGAGCAAACTGGAACAGACAGAGTGTGATCTTCGAAGTTTGTCCAAGGAGTTCCAGGACCTGAGGAACTCCCTGGCCCAGAGAGACACCAGTGCACTGCAACTCCACAACACCATCAGCACCCTCACCCAGAAACTCACCACAGCCCACAGGAAAGAGGTCTGTGGCAATCCGAATGAAAAATCCAAATACACCTCTCTAGCTATTACTCAAGTTGGACTGCTCCAGTGCATGAAACCGCGGTCCCGAAAGGCATGCATGGATCCGTTTGGTGTCTGTACAGAACACTCAACTCAAGACCCTTTGGATTGGACTAGATAAGACGTATGTATACATGACAACATTTTGTAGCACGTCTTTCCAAGACGCAGTGGATGGGAACTCCATATTACATTTTTAGTGTTGTTGTAGTTGCAAAAGTTTGATATTTAGACCAGATTCCACACATCTCATTGCTTACTTTTTATTCCTAGCCACAACTAGAATTTTGTCAATAACAGAGTAATTTTTGTCTTTGTTGTCAGGCGTTGAGCGAGTCAATGCTGAGGGAGACAAGGAGCCTGCAGGAGCGTCTGGAGGCGAGTGAGCGCGCCGTGGACGTCCTGAAAAACGACCTCAGCACAATGGCCGCCCAAAGAGATCGCGGGCAGGCCGAACTGCATCAGGCCCGCCTTCAGACTGCCCAGCTTACCCTGCAGCTTGCAGATTCCAGTCTGGCTCTAAGAGAAGGCAGAGCTCAGTGGGCTCAGGAAAAGCAAAGTCTGCAGCGCAACTCTGAGGTACAGTGGAGGCACTCGTTTAGAATTCATTTTTGTCTTCCTTTTGTATTGTGTGATGTTACGACGGGTGTGTGTTGCCCCGGCAGAAGGAGCACAAGCTTCTGGAGAACCTTACAGCCGAGATGCATACGACTGAGGAAAAGCTCCAGGAGGAGAGGACAGAGAGGGTGAAGCTTGAGGTTGAGCTTGGGAGAGAAAAAGATTGCAACAGGGTGAGAAAGACTACAAAGGGATTGTCAACTAACACTCTCATTAACAGTAAACACTGAGTCAGCACTCAATATTTGTCACCGGAAAAATATCTTCTTCTCGGTTCCACACAATTGTCTTATTTTATAGAGAAAACACCACAAACAATACCTTTGTGTGGAATTTGTTGCCAAGATAATATTTGTGGAGGTCACTTAAATTTTTCACGTGCAGATAAAAGGAGGATGCATTCTTCTGGATCCAAGAAAACAGACTCTAATCCAACACAAACACAAGATGAGCACAAACATGTAAACATCCATGCGTCCACGTAGCATCGCGGGTGAACTGGAGCCGATCTGAGCCAACTTTGGCCAAGAAGTGGGGTACACCCTGGACTGATTGCCAGCCAATGGCAGCCCTCTAGACGTGAAAAATCATTTTGAACGTTGGATCTGATCTGGATGAAATGTATTGATTTCTCATCCTGCATACCCATCAATTTTCTGAACTGCTTATCCTCACGGGGGTCGAGAGCATGCCATCCTAGCTGTCTCCGGGCAGAAGAATTGGCTGCCAGCCAATCGCAGTCATCCTGCATACACATTGCAAAATGTCTTTCACATAATATTCAAAAGAGACATTCCCAGCCCTTCAGTCCATCTCCATCAATGTGTATATTGTGACTAAAATGTGTTAAGAAGTCTTTGGACACATTTTCACAAAGATATTAAAGATCTATATTGAGTTATCAAAAAACCTGGAAGTTGCACACTAAGTGTCACAAATTTGTGCTTTTCCGGGTGTTGAGCCAAAAGCGCAAGGGAGCAGAGGAGGCAAGATGGGAGCAGGAGAAATCTTAAAAATGATATATTTATTTACAAAAAGGGGCCAACATCTTGCGTGGAAAGAAAAACTGGATTTAACAAAGTAAGAAAAAAAAAAAGGAAACAAAAACAAGGAATGGACTCATCATGACAGTAAACGCAAAATGACTGGGAAAGCGTGACATTCGAAAACAATGGGCCGACACAGACTGGAAAATGCTGATTGGTCGACAATAAGAACAGGTCTAATGATTACAGGTGGAGATGAAAACCTAACAAGAAGACAAGACATGAAAAATGGACAGAGGAAAAGACGACAACACATGAAAAACCAAACAAAATGTATCCAAAAAAAAGTCAACAAAAACACAGATGGTGGAAACAAAAGCTCTCATGTCCATGAAACCATTCGGAGGAGGAAATGAGTCAGTGTGCACATGCAAGCACCTCATGCAAGTTGTACGAACCTGCCCTATATTCTCGATGGTATTTGCTCGTTCAACTAAGTGAACTGCGCAGGGAGCTGCAGGAGCTGAAGGCCAGCCTGAGGGTTGCCCACGAGGAGAAGGAGCACCTGTGTTTGGAGAAAAAAGTAACATGGAGCCAGTTGTTGAATATCCTTAATGCACCATTTATGTTCTCTTTGTAATCAGCTGATAAGCTCCAGAGGCTACTTAATGGCTTGTATAGATTAACAAATAAATAGCGGTTGTTTTTCCCCTTCTTGAGACTAGTACTCCCATTAAACTGCTACTTCATTCAACTGCAGTCATTATCCGCTTTAAATTTAGTCCAGGTAACAATTGGTATCACTCTCAAGTCCCGGGTAGCGATATCATTGCCATTAATAAATGATCGATTATTGGATTGGGGCGATAGCATACACAAGCAGGCTGTTCTTGCAAATGTGCCCGTTGTTGGGCATCTTTGGTCCGTTGTTGTCTTTGTAGCTGTTATTGCGCAATATAAAACGTTTATGGCATAATATAAATCAGTGCTTTTCAGGGCAGTCAGTGCTGCTGTTAAAATGCCTGCAGAGTTTTGTCGTTACCTAAGCGCTATCGCTTTGGCCCGCCGCTTGGATGGTGTCGACGGCCAATGTTTTTCAAAATGCCCGTCCACTTTATGTAAACGCTCATCATGTGCCACAATGGCAGTTGTCGCCAGCATCAAATAAATCTCTCAAATGGAATAATGTTTGACGTCTCGTCGTAGCTGTAAAGCGCGTGTTTACATAACAGCAAAGGCAGCGTATTGTGTAGCGTACGTGTCCACTTTATGTGGCAGACATATGGGGGTTATGAGAGCACTAGCGACTGAAGCTGTGATTATGGAAGGCCCGTCCCGCTGTGTGCAATGATGGCTGTATTTCCCACCGCAGGACTTGATGGACTACATCTGTCAGTTGGAGCAAAAGATGGGAACAGCAGCCAGTGCCAAGTGGAACGCTCCCCCCGCCGCTTCCACAGGTGAATGAAGCCACATTAATCTGCCCAACACCGTGCAGATGGGAACAGTAAAAGTGTTCACTTTCATTCAACGGCAACACTAAATAGCCTTCGCAACGGCTTGTGAGCGATCCGACTCGGGCAACGCTCTGCGCTTGTGTTCCTGTCGTCTAGGCTGCGCTGACGACGCATTGTCGGACTTGTCGGAGGAGTGCGACCCGGAGGCCTTGCAGCATTTCGCTCCAACGCGACCTCTGGGAAACTACGGCCTGCGCGAGCAGGGACGGCCGAACGTGTCGCTCTTGAACACCCCTCCGCCCTCCCCGCGGGAGATGGAGAGGAGCGCCGTGGTGATCAGTCAGCCAGCTCCTCTCTGCTCGCCTCACGAGCCCGGAGCCGCCTCTCTGGCACTCAGCTCGGATTCGGTGAGACCTGAAAGCTGAACAGCTTAGTTATGTGTGATACTGAAAACGGCATATGCCGCTACACTTGCCAACACAGCCAGCGGATCGTTGGACCAAGGCATCAAAGCCAATGAGCAATCATGTGCGAGTTAGTTTGTTAATAGCTGTGTCTGCGTTTGTACTGCTGTGTGTGCAGGAAGAAGAACCTGATTCACTTAAATGTGGAAGAAGACACAGCTATGGAGAAGAAATGGCACTGCTTTTTGAACGCACAGACACAGCTATCAGGTGAAACACACACTCTCAAAGTATTAAGTCAAAAAGGTGTGGTAGCACAATGAATTCAAATGTCCAAAACTAACACGTTTGACACCAATTTCCGAAGTGAAAGCTCACTAAAGTACACCGCTTTGTTTCATTGGCTTGTATACTTTTGGGGGGTTTAGTACCTCCCCAAAAGTAGGGCGTAAGTAAAATAAAAGTAATAGCAATAAGATAAAATAACTTGCACATTTCCTGCAAGTGTTATTTGTTGTTTGTAGACGTAGTTGCTCAGCTAGATAATAGGCTGTATGATAATACAGCAAGTAAAGCATGTGGGCAGCAGAAACTTTAAATCTCGTTCTATTTTGCCTTCAAGCCAAGGCAGTAAATAACCCGCGCAGAGCAAGACAACAAGGGACTCACAGGAATGTTGTACAGAACAGAATATTTATTGTCATTGTAGAACAGTGCAAAACAGTTTGAGCAGCTCTTGCTTTAGGAGCATGATTCTAAAATGAGATATTTAATGGTCACAGAACTAGGCATGGGCCGATTACCGGTTTGACAGTTTACTCTGGTTTTAAAAAGTCGAAGGTTTCAATTACTGTGAAAAATGTCTTTCACCACTAATACGCTTTTCTTTTGTTTTTTGAGGGGATTTGAAAGCAGCTCTGATTGGCTGCTTGCAAAGATCACTTAACAAGTCGCAGCTTTGAGGTTAATGGCAAAAGGTCAGCCACTTTTTTTTCACCTCCTGGGCTGAGCAGAGAGTGGAGGGGTGAGCAGTTACAGGGAGAGGAAGGACGGAGGGATACGACAGAGCGCAATTGCACTAACCTTAGCATACTTACACGTATGCCGTTTTGCTGCGTCCATTAATGCATAGTCCTCAAAACAATACTAAAAAAACACCACACACTCTTGGTGCCAGCGGGTACGAACAACATGAGTAGCCTGCTGGTTTCTTCTAAAAATAGCTCACCAGTGATCGGACACTGTGACTTACTAAGAAGTCAAACAGAAGAAGAATGTAAATATTTATTTGTTTTAACGTAACATGGTACAAATTTCTTAATGTACCAAATGTTCGACATCATCGCTGTCTTGTGCAAAAAACACTTAAGTCCATGTTTTAATTTTTTTAAAATGTTGTTCGCGTTACAGATTTTAATTTTCCCATTAGCGTGAACATTTAAAATAAATAAATAAATTGGACGTAGGCCTACGTGTTTTTCACACCACAGCGACAACATTTTGTTTAAAAACAAAATGGATTTAGTTTAATGGGAAAAAAAAATATGTTTTTATGGACCCACATTAAAAAATATTATTCTAGAGCTGCAATTTTAATAGCGTGATATTTTTGCTCACGGTTATTATATTGTCAGAATATAATATCAGCCCATGCCTACACAGAACTGTATACAACAAAACAAATTAGATGCAGTTTCAAATAACAGTCAGTGTTGGCAAAAAAAACCTTTCAGGTTTCAATCAGAGAGTAAAGTAAGTGTCAGGAAAAGGCTTACTAGACCAGTGATGTACGGTGTATGGAAAATAAACACCATTGTATTTATAACTTAACTAAATAAATAATAAATACTAGCATTTTTAATGATGTTGTTACACATTATGCTAATTTAGTTTTTATGAATATTCCACGCATCAAGTAAAAATAACAACAAAACAAAATCCAATATATGAGATTTCAATACAGAATTCAGAAATAGTATGAAAAATTAGTCATGGGGATCAGAGTAGATATTTTTCTCGTCAGGACTTAAATTTTAGATTTGAAATGTGAGCGTGACTTTGGAAGATTTGATGTTAGTACACATTAGTTGTTGGAAAAGTTTTGTAATTATGAAACAGTCTAATTGTTGTACCACAAAAACCTGGCATTTGAAAAGGGATATGATGACATTTGATATCACTGGTGTCAGGCCAAAACCTTGTACTTCCAAAATAGTCACTTTTCAGGAGACTCCAAAAATGGCAAGTTTCAGCCATTTTTAGCATGGCGTGAAAGAGAACAAGCCATTTTCAACACGTTATATTGCTCAAATAATGTAGCTTTTTGAAAAAGATATGAAATTGACCAAAATGTGGCTTATGAGGTTTTGGCCCGACACCGTACAGCACTTTATGCGTCCCATAATGTTGCAGCAATGTCAGGGATTTCCATCACAACTTTGAGATTTTTGCATGTTATGATCACGCACTCACTCAGCAGCCTCGTCATTGTTGCACGGTTGAAGGTATTTGATGTCGCCAGTTCTGTGAGCAATTAGGTGTTACAGCTGAGAAAACATCCAGGATAGCTTCAAGGTCATTCTGCATTGGCCTCCCAGTGAAGGCCAAGGTCAGACAGGAATACCGCAAATGGAGCACAATTGAGGAAAGTGAAAGTGAAGGAATTTAGATTTGCATTATTGACGCCATATTAAAATGAACATTTCTTTTGAACAAGCCTACAAATTTGCCCCCTGTCACGGTCGCTGATTTAAACATGAGCAATGCATCACACTTTATGAGCCCGCCACTTGATTTGTGTGTACAACCTCACTCTGCAAAGTAATTAGTGAACCCAGCCAGCGGGAAGACGCAGCCGAGTAAAAAGTAACATATTTCTCCTTGAAATATGGTGAAGCAAAAGAATAAAGAATCCCAAAATGGTGGAATTAAGTGCCTCCACTAAATTGTACCTCACACATCTGGCCTCACGCACAAAAAAATGACTTCTCCAATGAATTCCGAGCTCACTAATGCACACAGACAAAACGCCAGCAATTATTTATGGTGACAGGGTGAGTATGGCCGGAAGATGAAAGTTTTGAATATGTGCTCATAAAAGAAGTTGAGGCCGGGGAGGGGGGAGACAGTG
Source organism: Filicampus tigris (assembly GCF_054856515.1). Lineage (NCBI taxonomy): Eukaryota > Metazoa > Chordata > Actinopteri > Syngnathiformes > Syngnathidae > Filicampus > Filicampus tigris. Next base: position 37,714,345 of record NC_141217.1, read on the forward strand.
GCGGTGGTGGGGGGGGGGGGGGGGTCGCGGGAGGGCCGAGATGGGAGGACAAGGGGACAGATAAGTTGACAGCAGGCCGTAGCAATGATTTACCTGCGGGGGTGTAGCGCCGTCACGGGCCAATTTTCAGCATCATTAAAGCCCTCGCTCTCCCTCTCCGACACTCCCTCCGTCTAACCTTTTGCAACCACACTGTGCGTTTCCCTCACTTTTGCACACTCTGCTCTGTGTCCCCCAACTACCCCCGCCCCTTCCCACCAGTGATCTGGCCGACACGTCGCCATGGTAACCAGCCGAGTGGACATCCCGCACGTGAAGAGAAGCAGCTCCTTTTTGTTCTTCCGTTATTTTTCCACAGACTCAATGTTGATATGCAATTTTTCTCGTTTCTTCGTTCTCCTTTGTTATGCGTGTCTGTATTTGGGGGGGGCGGGGGGGGGGGGTGCAAGCCCCCATTTATGACAGGCATAAGACGCTGTCCCAGGTAGACGGAGCGGGCGTTTAGGCTCCGCTTCGCAGGTTGTAGCCGAATGCCTGCAGTTGAATCATTGCTACGTGGAGAGCTTTACGGCGGATGTTATGTCGTTTTTATGACATTTGTGATTAGGAGTCATGACAGGCACCGTAATTATGATGTTTTGTGCAGGGCCGGGCCCCGCTGAAAATCATGGCAAAGCTCCCTCGCAAGCATTAAATTCTCCCCATCGCAGCTTTGAATGCGATTCATGACAGCATAAAGCATTGATACAGCATCGCGCTCAAATTATTTTGCAGTAAGGCAGCGCCGTGACGTTATATGGCTCCTCCATTTACTCCCGGACGAAGATTTTAAAATGCACTTTCTTAGACAACATTAGCAGGTGATGAGCACGCAGTAAAAATTTAGAGTCGCCGAGGTGCTCAAAGATGTTTTTGCAATCAAACGCTCGTTGAGCAGATTGAAGTTGACAGAAACTTTGTATTAATAATCTTCTAACTTTGATGCTTTCATTTCCCCACCAGCTGAACTAGCATTCTCTCTCTCGCTGCTCACAGGGAGGCTTTAATGCCTTCGTCTGCTCTTCATTCACATCCGCACAGCTCTAAATTTGTGCATAAATAATAAAAGAGCAGTCTTATGAACAAAAATCTTTATAGATCGCGACATCATCACGTGCTGTCAGCATGCTCCCTGAGGCCTGTGGCAAGATATTGCCGCCTATCTTTTTTGTCAGCACTGGATGCATTTTCTAGATTTTCTATTTGTAGTCAAGTCCAGGTGTGCTGCAGTTGAGCTAAATTCGGCTGATTTCCAAAAAGTTGCCACACTTGGTGAATAAACCTGGGTGCTGATTTTGCGGCCTATTTTGACTAGACTACGATTTTTATAGTGATTTTATGAACTTCATGCATGGATTAGATGAAATAATTATTCAACTGATTGCTCGTCGGCAATTTGGTTGTATGTTTGGAATTGATTGTTGATGAATCACATCTAGATGCAATCCGCTACATGAGCAACGTTCCGTGACCAAAACAGGTTAGCCTGCGTATGCCGCAATGATAACCAGCATTAACAACGGGCTGATGGTTTGATGAACTTGCAAAGAAGTTGTCTTTATGAATGGTGTCTTTGGACAAAAGTTAACTACATGTCGTATGTCGTTTAGTTCTACAAATCATAATGATGTATGTCAACACAAACCCTAAACATGAAATATTGTTATCTTTGGGAGCTCTTGAAGTCATCTTGTGTAAAACAGAAGACATTGTTGACTTGAAAAGTTGCTACGGGCGCTTTGTCCAGGGGGCTTGCGCCATTCACCCGCGGCTGGAGGAAAAGCGTTCGCCTGTTTTGCTAGATGCAAAAGTTGGTTGCACATCCTCCAGATCGAAGCAAAATGGAGTGCACTACTTGGCTGCAGCCAGCAGGGGTGCTGTGCATTCAATCTCAACGACTTACAGGATGTCACTTGTGGGAAATTGAGCTGCACTCTTGCACTATTGCCAGATTTCAACTGATCAACTAATTGATCGTTACTTTCCCCACTATTGCCAGATTTCAACTGATCAATTAATTGATCGTTACTTTCCCCATAGTCAATCAAGGAAATATAGCCAAACGCCCGTCCCTAATAAGTGCGTTTTTATCTTGATGTGACTCCTTATATTTTGTGTGTTGTGTTTACGTATGTCGACACGTTTTTCTTTGACTTTTGTCAAGATTTTCTTCCAAGATATTTGGAAGCATTTGTTTTATTGTAAGGGGAGAAGAGCAGTTTATTGAACTGCAGCCAGAAGGGAAATGGATTCATAATGTGCAAAAGAAATGGATTTTAATGTTTAATCATCTTGGGTGGGATTATTGAAGTGAGCAGGTTTAGTAGGCCAATCGCTCACTGTCGCTGTGTTATTCTACTCTTCATCCTTCAAATGGTTTCAGAAGCACACCACATGTATTGTTGTGCGTGTTTGGAATGCAACTTTGAAAGTTGCACTACAGGAGGTGGTCACATGGCAATAAAGCACCAATGGTTACGTTTTGTTTTAGAATTGTGTTCATCCCTGCCATGTATTTTCTTTCTATCAGCCATGTAACAGGTTTTGGGCTGGGATTCCTGTATAATAAAATGGTTTATGTATCCGTTATTGGGCGTAATGTGTCTTATTCTGGCCAAAGATCATGGCAATATTTGGATCCTGGCGTGACATTTCACCGGCAATTAACTGTGCCATTTCTTTCCTCACCGCTGCCACATTCCCTTCTGGCTCATTGTCTGCTTCAAACACACTTCTCATTCAAGGTGTGTGTGTATGGGGAGGCGGGTTCTCCCTTGACCCCCCCCCCACCCCCCGGCTCCACCACCTTCCCCCCTCAGGGCCGACCTCCTCCTCATCGTCATCTTCGTCCTCACGCCTCGCTGCTCCACTTGACGGTCGCCTCCTCTTTTTTTTTTTTCCCTTTTTGAATTTCTTCTCAAGCACACTCCCTTCGTCTTGAGTGTGGGGTGACGATAGCTAATTATAAAATCAATGATGCCGGGCTGCCTAGTTTACAGCCCCCTCTAAAACCTTAACTGGGAAATCACTGTGGGATTGATGACTCCCTCACTCTTTATCTCTTTTAATTAGAAATGTAAAAGATATGAAAGAGCCAGAGGCCAGAACACATCTCCGAGTTTTTTATGATCCCGCCTCCTCCTGCCCAAATCACCTCTTCCCTCTACCTGGGCCTTGTTTATTTCCTCTGCCTTCATTTTCCTCCCTGCTGGCACACCCTCCATCCTCACTCTCCTCGCCAGCCGCTTCTCCATCACTTGTTCCATTACCCTTTCTTTAAGATGGCCCGCGCTCACACACACAGCCACACACACTCACACACACGCACACACACACACACACACACACACGGGGGAAGGCGTTAAATTTATGGTCTTTGCACTTGAGAACGTTCCTCACCTTCCCCTCACCTCTCCGCTCTTTTCCCTTGACTGAGCCGCAACCCTCGGCGCGTTGGCCGCATGTGTAACAAATGAGGAGCACGTCCTTTCTGTCTGCCTCTGACCCAAGCAGGAGCTGTAAAATGATGTCGCGTCACACGTAACGACCCCTGCTGCCACCTGAGTGCCGCCGACATATTGTATGACTCGCACGTCTCTGTCTTGTATACGGCGTCGGGTCGCTCCACCTCCTCATCCTCCTCATATCGCATCAAGCTGCGCTCACACCTCCGGCCCAAAACTTCATCAGGGTCAAAGGTCATGACATTCCTCTTGCAATATTGGCTGAAATCAGCTTCATTGGCCAACAACTTAATTGTGACGTTGGTGGTATTTGCTTTTGTTCTACTAAAGGCATCGTATAAACAACTCAAAATTTGGAAGCCCAAATCTTTTTGTCCCAACCCGATACTTGGGTTGCGATCTGATACGTATTGCGATACTTAAATATTATAAAAATGTATATTATATATTATACATTAAAAAAACTGAGGCATGTGTTTCCAAAGTTTTAGCTTAAGTGCTATTTGACTGTTATTCAAGTGTCACGATTGAAAAGTGCATAAACTGTCCCAGTAACTGTTCCTAAAAAGAAATTACTGTACAAGGAACATGTATAAATAATCCTATCATTATGGCTAGTGAATTTAACTCTTACTTTTTGCAATCGGTAATGGGCTTAACTAACTTTTGAACTACTGCAAAACTCAAATGATACAACTCAAAACGAATCTATTAATTATTTTCATATTAAGGAGATCCAGGAAAGAAGAACATTGCAAATATTTCCAATTCCAAAACATCCATCCATTATCTGTACCGCTTCTCCTCACAAGGGTCGCGGGGCGTGCTGGAGCCTATCCCAGCTGTCTTTGGGCAGTAGGCGGGGGACACCCTGAACTGGTTGCCAGCCAATTGCAGGGCACACAGAGACAAACATCCGCACTCACAATCACACCTAGGGGCAATTTAGAGTATCCAATCAACTTACCATGCATGTTTTTGGAATGTGGGAGGAAACCGGAGTGCCCGGAGAAAACCCACACAGGCACGGGGAGAACATGCAAACTCCACACAGGGAGGCCGGAGCCGGGATCGAACCTACGACCTCTGAACTGTGAGGCGGACGTGCTAACCAGTCGACACCGTGCCGCCCCAATTCCAAAACAAATGATATAAAGTATACAATATGAGCAGTTCCTTTCTGAAGCGCCACAGTACAACACTGGCTAAACCACTTACACATTTAGTTAACCTTTTGATAAGAACTTGCATATTTCCTTTGGGCTGGAAAAGGGCAGTATTTATACCAGTATTTTACCAGTAAAGTTAGTGAGAAAGTGGTTGCATCTCAATAAGAAGCCCAGGCGCTCCTCCACCTTCGGCTGTTTGGATTTAGGTCAGGCTACTCCACTGAAATAGCAAATTGCTGTTTTGTGATCAGTAATACAAGCAATACAATTGCTTTGATAGCAGCTGCGGTACAATCCATTGCATCTCCAAAACCAACATTTTTCTGGAAAACCAGACCAAAGTTTGGTTAAAATATGGAGCACGGGACAGCACGGTGCACAAGTTGTTAGCACGTCCACCTCACAGTTGCGAGGTGCCGGATTTGAATCTCGGCTAGTTGTTTGCATGTTCTCCCAGTGCTTGCGAGGGCTCTGATATTCCGGCTTCCTTTTTTCACTCGCCTTTCCCCCGTTGTCTGCTGGGACAGGCTCCAGCCAGCTGACCCGCGAAACTAATGAGAACAAGTGGCCCAGAAAAAGGATGGGACAACATGAGAGCCATTGATACAACAGGACAGACGGCGACGCAGCCTCCGCATCGGGGTACAGCTCATGACACCTCGGAATTAAGCTTTTGGGCACAAAGCATTCGCCCCAATTCTTATGTCCAAATCGTCTCTGAGCTCATGGATGACCGACATAGCACCATTCCAATGCGCTTTGTCCTTCACAATCAAATTAACATCCTTTTTTTTCCCCACTTCCACTTCACATAATCAAGTATGGCTGAGCTGTGTGTGTGTGTGTATGTATGCCTCTTTTAAAGCACCCCCCCACACACACCCCTTGGTTACCTTGGCAACCCCCTTCCGGAGGCTTGGTATATGAGGCCATTTGATTGTTCCTTGTAAAATAGTGTATAATGTATGGGCCTTATTTTAATTTGAGTCTGGCATTATTGATCTGACTTTAATGATAGTTAATTAAAGAAATCATATAATTGATAGAATCTCATCTGTGTTTATCACCCTGCTCTATCTATTAATAAAATCAAGGTGAGGCGTTTGTATCTGAATGGCACACTGGGGCGGGGGGAGGGGGGAGGGATAAAAAATAAAAATAAAAAAGATGTTTACTACAAGTATAGCTGCTCCGCTCCTTGGAGAATTTATGAGAATATCAAAATAAGCGGATCTGATCAGTTGAGGTATGCGTTGTAAACATTGTGCTAAACGCATAAATCGTGATTATTGACGTGACATTTACACAGGCCATCACAAAGGCTTCGTTTATTCATTTGCTTGTTTCTGATGTGCTTTGGACAAACATTTAAAAGGTGCTATTGTGACAAATGCGATACTGTTTAACTTTAAGGCCCTGATGTCCTATAATTTGTCGCAGATTGGGTGTCAGATCTCGGAGGACTCTGCTATCTTATCTCATAAAAACAAACAAGACGCTGTCTTGGACAAGATTGAGTATCACTTGGGCATCTCAGGCCTCCAAAATCAATAAAATTTGGGACATTACCCGGCCAAGGGTTGACTATTCAGATTTACAATTGACTTCCTGGACTATATATCTCATCCACACACATATCGCCCCTTTTATTTGCACGTTTGACCTTTTGCACAAGTGTTGCCTGTGATGCGCACCTATTCCAGGAGCTTCTCAATTGCATGTTGCGCTTAAATTCAAGTCATAAATCACCCAAGACAAGTTTAGCTCACAGCTAGCAGAGCACTCCATCTTTGAGACAAAACTATGAGTAAAGCTACGATGAAGCCCTATTAATGCTAGCAGCTGCCTTCCTTCCAAGTGCACGGTGAACAAGCATAAAGAGCAGACCTTTATCTGATGTCCTTGTTCACCAGGCGCGTGTGATTTATGAGCCACTGCACCCACTTCTCACATGACCTTAGCACCCATGCAGCTCTTTTTTTTCTCCCTTGGTCACGCGCAGCCACAGGGCCGAGTGACGGTGCACGACTTCCCTCTAGTGGCCAAACTTGCTCACGTCTGCTCGAATTCACTCGAGTGACCGGATGACCAGATTCGCAAAATCATCTGCCTTTTTTAAAAATGTGATGAACTTGTGAAAAACCTATAAGTACTCATCCAACCCATCTACTTAAAAGTACAGACTTTGACATTTATTGGAGTGTTTTTTTTTTGTTACTGTTAATCATATCTAAATCCCGTTTTCATAACTTGACACAAAGAAGAAATAAACTTTTCCGAGCTTGTCACAATGACGTCACATGTACTTCCGGCGCCATCTCCAATGGCATCACTAGTGGAAGAAATATTTGAGCAGAGCAGAGCCATTGCGAACAATTTGGTACAGTGCTTGAATGATGATTTTGGCCTTCTTCTCCATATCCGAAGTTTGAATTTATGTTAGTCGTCGAAGTGTCAGTCGAAAAGAAGATGTTTCGGCCAGTGGTGTGAATTGAACGCTACATTTGAATAAGTAAGTTGATTCAAAAATAGACGTGGTGGAAAGTCAGACATAGTTAACATTGTCATGAAGGAACTGGCTAGTTGAGTGACTTTTCTGTTGCTCAAATTAATGGCACAGACGTGCTCTTTTGTTTCGATGTCTTAATCATGGATTGTGCCCTGTGGAGCTACAGTAGCAGGATACCCTTAACCCGTTTAGGTTAAGTATTGAAAGACAACTCAACATTTTACACGTACCTGGAAGAAAATGGCTTCCACAGACCTGATAGAGGAGGTTTGGTGTCTGACGGTCCCTTTAGAAGTGGCTACTATACTATCAGGGACTTGACCAAAAATAAAAAATGCAGCAATATCAATGTCACCTTAAAAAGCTGGAATAAAGGAACAAAACGGTGTGTATTTTTGTTTTGTCAATATGTTAAGAATTGTGGAAGTTATGACATTTTTAAGGCTTCAACATACGTACACATACATATATACACAGTATATATATATATATATATATATATATATATATATATATATATATATATATATATATAAACCTTAATTACAGTAAAGTCTCAAAGGGCTTCACATACACACAGTAGACAAATACTAACGACATCCCCTTATCAAGTTGCCGCAAAATGCGCTAGCCCTTTTTCTGTGACTGAGTGTCTGTGCGAAGCAGTTTGTGACTGCTTAGGGCCTAGTAAGAACAAAGAAGCATTTTGAGTCGAGATAAGCATAGGGAACGACAAAGTGTGCCATCTCTGCCTGTTGTTTGTTTGGCGGAGATTCCCACACCATGGCTGGCAACGGGCGGCTGGCTTATCCCGGTCGACGGCTCTCCTACGTATCCCCCATTCAAGGTTAGGTGACACAAATTTTGGCAGCGTATCATGTTCTTTGGAAACATAAATTGGATGTAATTCCGTCCGCATGTCCCCTAAAGTAGGGATAGACCAATTATCGGCCGGCCGATTATCGGCTCCGATATTCAGTGTTTTGACGAATATCGGCATCGGCCTTTTTTAGAAATGTGATGGCCGATAATAAATCAATTTAAAATTTTGTTAACTTCAAGGAACTATTCATTTAAATTTTCAGTTAACTTTATAAGAGATTCTATTGACCCTGGGAACACTCTGCATATTCATTTTTGTTTGAAATCAAAACAAAGATACATGAAATTTGAACATTTCTGTCATTTTGAAATTTTGCAGGACTTTAGAAAACTATATTTCAAAATCAACATTATGCAAATCTGAAAAATTGTTCAATAAACATGTGCTTGAAGATGTTTCAACAAAGTTAAGAATTTTTTTTTTTTTAAAGATTTTGACGCCAATATTTTCCTCTTTGAAAATGAAAATCGGCTCCTAATATCCGTTATTAGCCTCCTTGACTACTAATAACCGGTATCGACCCTGAAAAACACATTGGGCTCTCTCTACCCTAAAGCCCTCAAAATAGTTCAGGATAAGTCAATCGAAATATTCCAGCTGGCTATCAACGGGTTTTGAGCAGTCAAAGATGAGTTATCCTGCTGTGCGTGCGATAAACATTGAAATACTGCATGAAAATTATCTACCGTATATCTATACCGTGGCTATAAACCGCACCTTTATATGAGCCGCACCCACTCTATTTTTTTAAAAAATAATGAAAAAATATATATACAAGCCGCTCCTATCTATGTAGAAAAATGAGATTTACTGCATTTATAGAACAATTTTGAACTGTAAATGTACATGTGTGTACCTGAACAGATTCTTTCTTAACAGTGCCTTTTAACACGGCAGCAACTTTGCTAATTAAAATGGAACAACGCTGCCACTCAAGCCTGTCAGTTAACATCCACCATTTATTGCTGTACTTCTGCATACCACCTAATACATAACCTAGTGCAGTGTTTTTCAAACTTTTTTGAGTCAAGGCACATTTATTTCATTGAAAAAATCCCGCGTAACACCACGAGCTGAAATTGTGAAAAAAAAGGATTATTGTTTATATAAGCATTTTTTAACATTGAAAAATGACATTATGTTATAACGTCTTCAATAGGAATTAAATAAACAAAGAAAAAAGTATTTTTTTAATGTTTCTGATTGATACTGATTGATAAACATGCGTCACTAATTCGCTTGTCTCTAAACAAAGACAATTAGCTACCTGCTGGTGCTGCTACCTACTGGTATGGAAGAGTACTACAACATAGTAACTACAGGATTACGCTGCCAGGCATATATATATATATATATATATATAGGGCGGCACGGTGGTACTCCGGTTTCCTCCCACATTCCAAAAACATGCATGGTAGGTTGATTGGACTCTCTAAATTGCCCCTAGGTGTGATTGTGAGTGCGGGTGTTTGTCTCTGTGTGACCTGCGATTGGCTGGCAATCAATTCAGGGTGTCTTCTGCCTACTGCCCGAAGACAGCTGGGATAGGCTCCAGCACGCCCCGCGACCCTTGTGAGGATAAGCGGTAGCCGCACCTTTATATAAGCCGCATAGTTGAAAACCCAAGAAAAAAGTAGCATCTTAAAGTCCGGAAAATAGGGTAATTGAAAACGAGTCGACAGAGGAGATTCCACTGCACATCATATAAACTAAAAATAGACTTGCGCAACATGATCACACCAAAATGGCGGTGGAGTCATTCGCCACATAGCTAACTTTACCACCAAGCAGTCTTGATATCTTCTCTGTGAAAGTATTTACATCTTCTGCTCCATTCATCCACTTCACACACTGCTCACGATGGATTTATTGTGATTTTCTTTTTTTTTTCTTTTTAAAGGAAATCGAAAAATATCAAAACCTTTTGGGGTCCATCTGGCGCTGCAACAGCTTTTTGTCAGCGTTTTCTGTTAAGGTAAGCAGTAGTCAAGTTTGCTGGTGCCTATTGTTTACAAACATTATAAAAACATGTCATGTATGTTTTTGCTATCAAAGCGTCTTGCCATACCTTTGCTAATATTGTGAATTGACAGACAAAAAAAATGACATGCCTTACTTGTATGGTATGTTTTTTCAGATTAGAAAGACACTTTTTGAATGCCAGAAGCTTGTGTTTTTTTGGGCTGGCACAAGGCACAAAGCTTTCACCACAAATAATCACACAATTTTCTTAAATGTGGCCATTGATGGGGATTATCTTGCTTCTCTGAATCTGTTTGCTTGACTTTGTAATTATCTGTGGGTCACATTGCATGTCGAGCTTGTATTGTCAACCTTTTAAAATCACGAAATCTCAATCGGTAGGTCAAGGTTTAGATGTTTACCTTTCTATTGACATATTTTTTTCGATTGGCATAACTAAGTCAATTATGTTTGATTGTTTTTTTAATGAAAAAAAAGGTATGCGTGAATCTCACAAAAGTAGTTTATTGTGCCTCTTACTGTTTATATGGCTTTTCTTTGTATAACAAGAGTTGACATAAACAATGGGTACACAACACATTGGCCATGTTGAAAAAGTAGAACGATGAAAACAGCATCGTCTCGAAAGCTCTGCCTGTATCAACATTATGTTGCCGTGGTAACAGCCCAGCAGAGAGTCATCACACAAAAAGACACTTGAGTGTGTGACAGCACCGTAACAGCGGACATCCTATGGCTGCAAACACGCTCACGCACAGCTGGCCCAAAGTCATTCATGACGCCGCTACATTGGGAGTGAAACTGAAAGCGAAGCTTTATTTGGTCAATGGTGAAGACAAGTTGTTGTTGTTGTTTTTTACATTTTGGAAATACTCATAACCCTGACCTCAACAGATACATGTGACAAAAGAATCTTTGACACCATTCTAAAGGATCCCGGTAACTGCTAGCATAATCGACAACTATTTTAAACAACTGTAAATTTAAAACGGTGATTCTGAAACAGAGCCTTCACCCGTGGTACGCAAAAGAATATTTGCCCAAGTACAGTTTAGGTGTCTTTAACTTTTAAGATCAATACAATTTTAATTTACTTGTATGCGCAAGGCATTTAACTTAATTGAATCACAATTAAAGAACTTTTTTTTATCATATTTGAGCGCAGTGTTATTCATACAGTGTTATTCATACTGTCAATAATGTTATAGTGGCTGATGGTAATTGAAGAGCTACTGTAAGTATTTTTTAATAATAATGACTAATCCAGAACGTTTGGCATGCATGGAAAAAGAAAGTATGTGAATGTTTAAATATCTATGAAAACTAATTTCACCACTTTCTTGCGTCACTTCCAGCGAAATATATGCATTCAACAAATAAAGCACATAAGCTCAAAATGTGGCTTAGATATGAATGATTTTGGGCTTAACTGTACACACGCACACATGCACGCACACGCACAACTGAAAATGAGGAGACCCGCCCACATTCACGTTATGGGCCCTCTTGTCTCGTCGCTACAGTTCATATTGCTTGAAAGAGAAGAAGAAAATTAAAATTCTGTAGATCAGCTGCTTATCCCACCACTGGTTGCCAAATGAGACATTTTGGCAACATAGAAATATAGAAACGATACATAAGAACACATAGTCCTACACATTTAAAGAGAGAAGTGAGGATATACACAAAAACTGATAATATAACGATGGCTTTTTGGGATGAGAAGGCAGCGTGTTGCACGGATGCCGGCCTGAGCGCAGGTCGGCCAAGGACGATGCCGCAAGTCACGCGGGCATCCACGCTACCTGCTCAGACTTCCATGTCACCTTCTATGTACACGCAAAGGGGTCGAGCTAATCAAAACGGGGTCAAGAATACGCACATAAATATTGCCTGTTCCTAGTGCCTGCAAGCAGCTAGTGTTTGGTCCTCACCGAAAAGCCCTGAGTCTTATTTCAAAATATCTTCCGTAAGAATTTTCCTGCGTTCCACTTGCATATGTGTGTTCGATTGCTGCGCTGACGTTGGTTTGTTTGTTTGTTCCCATGTCTGTGTGTCTATCATTGGAAATAGCTCTGAGGATGATTTTATTGCCGATTGAACATGCCAATACGTTTGTCTTGTACAAAAGTGCTACATGTACGTTCAGATGTAAATCTGCAACAGCTGAAAGAGGAGCGTGTGTACCAATTATGGCCGGAGGACCTCACAGTACTCAAACTCCCCCCACCCCTCAAAAAAAAAAAAATTGGAACGGTTCCTAACTTTGGCACAACATTGAATTCAAAAGTGGTGGCCTGAAAGAGTCCAGCAAAAGAAGTCACTGCCAATTTGTCAAACAACACAGTCATGATTATTCACTGCAATGTGACAACAGTCCTTGCGGTTTGATTATCACGGTCGGCCGCAGTGAGTCCCTCTCCCCATCACTTGAAAAAAAAAAAAAAAAAAAAAGTTGAAGTGTTACGGAAGACCCAGCCTGCATTTTGCTTTCCCTCTGATTAGCCTCTCAGGAAAGCTCTTCAAAATTAACAAGGAGTCATATATATATATATATATATATATATATATATATATATATATATATACAACCAAAATAACAGTCAAAACTAATAGTAAATATATATATATACTGTGTGTGTATATATATATATATATATATATATTTATACAACCAAAATAACAGACAAAACTATAATAGTGTATATATATATATATATATATATATATATATATATATATATATATATATATATATATATATATATATATATACACATATACGTATGGACTTTCATAAATTGAGAAAGCAATAACCACAACAAAACCAAAGGTTAACATAATGTGATTTGGTTTTGCCTTGTACTCATGTTTGTTTGGAGAAATGTGCTTTGTCCTCTCAAGATTGGAACAACAATAGTGGAGATCAGATGGACATGAGAGCTTTGCTTCTTTTTGTCATGTAACATCCCCCTTGGCCTTGACAGGAGTTTGCGCATGTCCGCGCGCGCGTGTGTTTTTTATTTATTTATTTATTTTATTTTTTTAACTGCCATCTCTCCATTCCTTGATGTGTCTGGAGTTCATTTGTCATGGAGCATGTTGGCCGCAGTTTAATGCTTCTGAACTCATAAGGCTCCACTGTGGAGGACATCAGGATGCTGGGGGGGGTGGGGAAGGTGTGTGTGTGTGTGTGTGTGTGTGTGTGTGTGTGTGTGTGTGTGTGTGGTGGTGGTGGGGGGCAGGGTCGATTGGGGCAGGAGGTTGAGAAGGCCAGCTTTTTATTGAGGTGGAAGATGGAGTGAGGTGATCTGTGAGTGTTTGCGTGTGTGTGTGTGTGTCTGTGTGCATGTCATCAATCAGTGCATGTGTATGAAATGGGCTGTTCACTGCGCCCTCCCTACAAGGCCTTTCCAGTTGCCATCTATATCGATGGCATCCAGAGCCCCCCACTGCTCGCCATCGCTGTCCGAGCCCCTGTCTCTCTCTTCTCTCTCTTCATCGCCCACGTCGTCATCGTCGTCGTCCTCCTCCTCCTCCGGCGACGGCTCGCTGCCGTTCTCTGCGGCCCAGCTGTCGTCCTCGTCCTCGGCCTCCTGCTTCAACACCAGGGTGGGGGGCAGAGGTGGCTGCGGGGGCGGGGGTGGTGGCGGCGCCGGCGGCGGGCTGTCGTTGCGCTCCGTTTGGTCCTCGAAAGCCTCCGGGTTCTCCAGCATCTCCCTGATCAGAGGAGGCATCGGGCCTGGGATTTCCATCTTTAGAGTGATGGCTCTCTCCGCACCTAAAAAATAGGATGGTGTTATGTCATCGCATGCCATGATTTAACAAGGCGGAACTTTATTATGTGGTATCGTTCAGTTCATCTTCAAAACGATAAACCCTGATCTGGCTTCTATTTCCCGGGGATGTATAACAATTAGTTTTTATGAATAAGCAATCTATCCGTCTATCTGTAATCTGATTTTTATTGGGGTGGCACGGTAGTGGCGAGTGGTTCGCACGTCTGCCTCACAGTTAACGGGTCCTGGGTTCAGGGCCACAGCCAGAAGTGTTTCAGCCAGGGCGACGACCCCTCAGTGAGGGGTGGCCGCGCATGTGTCATTCATTATTAGAGCATCCACAATCAGGGTTTCATGAAATAAAATCCACACCAATCCAGAACAATGCCCATCGCAGTCGTAATCAAGCAGCACAAAGAGAAGTCAAAAGCAACGTCTGGCTATCTTAATTGACTCCATAATGCCATTTTGTTTGCTGTTATTTCATAGTGTGCTTCTCATCTTATGCGGTGATTTGCTAGCTAACAGCCAATAGGAGTGACCAATTGTCACCAGCGCCGTTTTGCATACTGCGATCAGTTCTTTCAAATCATATTGAAAAAGCACACTGACACAAAAATGTCTTAATTCTTCACAATTCTACACATTGATTTTCACTTGGGTTTGTTCATGTTCAAGTTTAGTATACGTGTGCATTTTATTTCATGAAACCATGACTGTGGCTGGTATGATAAACAATGACTTCTTGGTTGGCCATGTCACTTGCTTGCTATGGAGCCAAATTGATGGTTTTCATGGATGTTGACTGTAAGGATTGCATGTTCGCTACTTGAGACAGATTCTTTCAGAGTTGCTTGGTTGAGATCAATTGTATATTTGGTCTTTAAATATGCAATTATTATTTGTCAAGTGGTCTAAGAATACAGCATCCATGTTTAAATTGGCACATTTACAGTACTGACACATTCCTTCAAATGTGTGAAAAATAACAACAAAAAAGTAATTGCATCATACACTATAGAACTGAGCCATACTATGTCGAATTGTAATCTCACAGAGTCGAATCGTTTCCCTTTAAAATCAAACCCTCCTTGAATCGTTTAGCACCTAACAACGAAAAACTTATCGAATCGTCTTTTGTGGAAAGATGCACAGCCCTAATTCCAAACGATTGATTGATTGATTGTGTGTCCGACAGTAAGCACGGGACACCTTTGGAGGACATACATTGAAGCCATTTTATGGTTGTTATTCATCAGGTCATCCTCTAGGTGTCGCTTTTGTCTTTGGGCTCACAAATTTAGGAAAGAACCATAAGTCAGTGATCAGGTCTTGGACAGTAGGGACCATCAACAGTTGTGGAACGCTTGCTACACTTGACCAGGTGAAATGTGTTCTTTGTATACAGTAGCTGATTGTTGTATTATGAATACTGGTTTTGGCTTCCTGCTTGAGATAAGCCGAAAGTGATGCATTCTTTAGTTAAAGTATGTCAAAGCTGAACCTTTCACTAGGCAAGAACCACTCTTTAGGTTCAATCTTACTGCTGTCTGTACCATTAATGGAAAGGATGGCAAAAAGTGCTATGGCACATAATGCATTGTTTGTTTGTTTCTTTTTTGTTTTCCTTATTGTCGTCTCGATTGAGGAATCTGTATCTGACCAAATACAAGTTGTCTTTACCCTTGGTGCTGATGCCCCTGAGGTCTGTAATCTTCATGAGCATGCGGGGAAACATGTGAGGCTTGTTGGGGCGACGGCGGCGGGCGTAAATCTTTAAAGCCTCGAGCAGAGGCTCCTGCAGCTTATCCACTTTCTGGGGCTCCTCCAGATCCATACGATCTGATGACGAATGTAGAGAGCACTCCTTAAGCCTTTTACTTTATCATACATATCATCGATAATAAGGTACCCCCAGATCCCCATGAGCTGACAGTGCAGGTGACAAATCAGGCTGCAGTACCTCCACAAATGAGGCAGATGGCGCTGAGGAGGCCGGTTTCAGTGTCGTCCATCTCCAGAGGTAAAAGCTGGCCAGCAAAGGCAAACACCAAGTCGGTCAGCGGGCCAAAACCAGCGTTGTGCATCTGAGTCCGGTTCAGAGTCAGGCCATCAGAGAAGGTCATTGTGTCCTGTTCTGGAGTGTAGCGTGTGCAGATCCTCAGCATCTGTTGGCGGGGAGGAGGAGGGTGGCACTTGTTTGTTATTGTTATTTGAGTTCAACAAAATATTGCCGGATGAAAAAAACAATCACATTATTAGTGCCTAACTGATCTCATAACCAATACACTGCAAGGTCAATATTTAGCACAGGCAAGTCCTCTTGAAATACCCACTATGTCCACCAGATGCCAGTATTCCTTCAAACCAGAATGAGCCACTTTTTGTCAAATCATTTATAAGGCAAGCAGGTGGGAAAAAAAAGACCCATACCAGAATGTCCAGGCAAGCAGACTTGAGAAGAGTGATCTGGTCAGCGATGGTGAGGCTGGTGAAACCTGGCAGCCGTTTGGCAAATTCCACAATTTTGATGATGCATTTGGTGGAGAGCTCGCTGAACTTGTCCCATAGCCCCAGATCAAGCTGGACACGGTGGTCTGAGCTGGAGTTCTGAGCACACACAAAAGCGCAGACAAATCAGCGTGCTGCCTGCGGAGGCGGCAGACAACCCTGTTTGCATCGAGCCCTCGCAAGCCATTTACATTTTACATCCATCAAAGAGGAGAAATCTATTTACATGTTGCATCAATCATTGGGAGGCCTCACAGAGGGCTAAATGGGGAACTGAATTAGTTAAGCCGCCACAACATTGGAAGAGCCACGCTGAATTTGTGTATTTAAATGCAACTTGGGAAATGTCAGTGACGCTCAAGTGTTACCACATGCGCTGGAGCCTGGAAGTTAGAAAAAATTAAGACACATTGCTGTGATTGTGTGTGTGTGCGGGACTTACGGTGGTGTATTTGCCCAGTTGGCAAAGTGACGGAAAGGTTTCTTGATGAGCTTTGCTGACTTTATTGACCAGCTCTTCAAGCTCTCCGCTGAGCTCATAGCTCTCTGGGAGCACCACCTCCTCCTTCACATCCTTCTTCTTCTTGTTCCTGTCATTGCGTACCGCTAAATGAAGGGAGGGGGGAAAAAAGAGAAAGGAAAAACATTTTGCTCGTGCAAGCAACAAAGAGAATGTTCACTTGTGATCACATGTGACAAGACTCATGCTCTGTGTTATGTTTGACCAGCGTCACCACTATGGAAACCAGAACTCACTCACAGTCGAGGTTGCCCTTAACAGTATTAACATATTTCCTTTAGCACAGCTTGGACGTTGGCTATCTCCATTTTATCGCCACTCTCTTCCTTGTCCATCTCTCTATCAATTTGATAGGCCAGTCTTCTCTCTCCCTCCTCTCCCTCCTCCCATTCTTTCCTTCCTCTCAGGATATCCAGTAATAGCAGAGGCACAATGTGATCCCGGCCTTAACGTACATCCCACACAAAACATTACACCCACGTGCAGGTCCCAGGGGCTGCGCGCGGGGCGACAAAACTGCCCTTATCGCCCGGGTGGCCACACGACTAGTGAAAAGGGCAGAAGTGCACGTCTTTCTTTGCGCAAATGGTGGCAATTCTGCCAGCGCCCCACAGCAACTTTAAATGTTTTCCACTTAGAATAAGCCTGGCTGTGCTGTAGTACAGCAAGAGAAAGTAGTCATATGACAGCCAGAGTCACATTGACAATAACAATTTGAATCCTGACCCCGTGATTCCGACAGTACAGGATGGCCGCACACACTTCAGTCCTTTTCTTTGACTTTCCGCCACAGCCGATTGGGACTTGAAATACTCAGATAGCAATACGCGAAGCCCCGTTTATCCAGGGCAGTACCTGCCAGACCAACCGGCGACGGGTGAAAGTCTGTGCTATAGCGCAACCAAATTAACCCTTTTTTTTAATATATATTTTCATTTTAACCCTACCACACGCTTCAGTTCAAACACATTTGAAATGATCAAAACACACCTTTGAAACACGCTGTAAACCTATTTGAGCACAACCTAAAAAAAAATGCATGCAGGAACCATCTAGACCAGGGCCTCCAAGTCCGGTGCTCGGGATCCCCTCCCCATCATGTTTTAGATGTTTCCCTGCTAGATGGAGCGAGGGAATAATCTAAAACAGTTTGGAGAGGGGCTCCCGAGGATGTGTTGTAGCCGGTGTATTTTAGATGCAATATGTGCTCGTCAGAGGCGGGGCCTGATGGGGTGGCATGTGGCGCCTGTGAGTCTGCGTGTGAGCGTCTGGGCGTGAGCTGTGACTGACAGCAGCTCCTGTGTGAGCGTGTCCATTGTGTTTATTGTTCGCTTGCACATTGGTGACCGTGGTTCTCCTTTCCTACATGCTTCATGTTTCATAACGGGGTCTTCAATCCTGTTCCTCGAGTGCCACTGTCCTGCCTGTTTTCCATCTGTCCCTGCTGCAACACACCTGATTCAAATCGGGATCGCTATCCAGCTTCTGCAGACCTTGCTGATTATCTGATCACTTGAATCCGAGTGAGTGAGTGAGTGAGTGAGTGAGTGTACGAACTGAAATTGTAGCACTCACCTTCCTTGGACATGCCGACCTCAAAGCACTTCTGCAGCCTGCAGTATTGGCAGCGGTTGCGTGTGACCTTGTTAATCTGACAGTTCTTGTCTCGGTGGCAGGTGTACACCATGTTCTTCTGAATACTGCGACGGAAGAAACCCTAAAGCGTGGCAAAGGACCGAGACAAAAGGGGAGAGGGCAAGCGAGATGTTCTCCATTATAGTTGAGCTATTAAATGATGTGATATTTTAATTGCAAGCCACCATTTCCTTTGAGGCAATCTCTATTTTTAAACTTTGCAGTTCGTGGCTCGTTCTTTCTTTGCTATTTCATTTCCTCAGGTAATAGAAGCCAAAGCAATTTTCCAAATGCTAGAGAGCAGAGTAGTGTTACTACAGCGGGATCTTCTCACCTTGCAACCCTCACAGGAGCTGACCCCATAGTGATACCCTGAGGACTTGTCTTGGCACACAAAGCAGGGCTTGTAGACACGAGGCGGGGGAGGTGGAGATGGAGAACTGGGGACCATCTCCTCTGAGCTGGTGCTCTGGGTCTCCACCGCTATAGAAGGGGGGAGCAGGAAAAAGAGCAGAGCGCATGAGCATGTGATATGTCACAAATTGTTGTCCTACGGCGACGGTGTGCTCATTGGAATACATCAAGCATGATGACTGTTTAGATTTGCTTTCAAGGATGAAGTGACAGCCACTGGCATTTCTGTTCTTGATGATTGATTTGTTTGGATTTGTCGGGGCACCAACAGAGGTTCAGGGATAAAAAAAAAAAAATAGATCGATAGATATTACCTCTGGCCAGTGGGTTATGTTGAGAATCTATACTTTGAATATTTTTTTAATGAAGGGCCATAAAAATATTTGACTTCAACCCAAATCAGTTTGCGATGTGTATTCAATGTGAGAAACAGTAATGCCAAACTCGCTTTCATCTGGATCCCCGATATTGTGTAAGTACTAAAGATGTCACTAACAAGTTTCACCAGCTATGATTTTAAAAAGTAAAGAAGGACTTGTATTCTCAAATATTCTTCTTGACCCAAAGGAACAAAATGAGTGTCATCTGATTTAATTTTGTAAGGGGAACATTTTAAAGTTGCTCTGTGACAAATACCAATCATATTCTTACATAAAAATATTGGGCACAGCGATGAATAAAATATTAACTATATGTAGGAGCCGAAATCTCCGGAAGCCAATTACTATTCTATTCTGATTGTGAGGACACGTGACTGCTTGACAGTTTTAGCCGTTGATTGACAGATCTTCAGATAAGGCTAGGTGACAGAGTGAGTCAAAACTGGCTGCTCATCATTCCACACACTGGCGTTGGCCCATGAGGGACATCATCTCACACACACACTCGCGCACGGCTGGCAGTGTATATTGTATGTGCTAAATGCGACACAGGCACCGCAATTGTGAGGTTAGTAATGTGACCTCAAGTCATATCCTGTAATTGTTACGCCGCATTAAACGTGAGTATTTTACACCGGTGGGTACAGGCCTGAGACGCATGCGTCTAAAGTTGCTAGACAACATGTGCTAACGCACATCCAGCGCCAGGCCCTCTTCACACATGCGCCTCTTTCAACTTTCCCCATTAGTCACCCTTAAACTTCAACCCCCCCTTCAACTTGGTATCCCGCCACCCCCTGACACACAAACCCTATTTTTCTCTTGTTTCCTGGCCCTAAATTCCTCGGTGCAGCCCTGCCAGGTTTTAATAGAGGCCTGGCCTCGTAAGGCGGCCTATAAAGGCGGTCCCATAGCCTGGCTGGAGGCCCCGGCCAGGCTGGCCTTCACTTTATTGGGACTCGGTCACCTTGGGCAGCTATTCACACTCACACCAGCTGTAGCTCCCCGCCCGTAAAAAAAAAAAAAAAAAAAAAAAGCCAATCATAAAATAAAAGCAGGGAGGCTCTAAAATTCTAACTTTTACAACACCCACCTCCCCCCAGTGCCCTCAATGGAAAGCACAGAGGGCTAGCCTAAACTTAACCTACAAACCCCCTCGCCCCCTTCCCCTTCTTCCCTTCTCTCACACCCAAGGCTGCAGCAAAAACCGCCAGCTTGGCGTTTTACAAGGGAGGGAAGACTTCAAAAAGAAGAAAGAGGGACATAAATGAAGCCATTTGATTGAGAAGGGAGAAAGGGGTGAAGGGGGTCGGAGGGGAAGAGGGAGGTGAGGACACAGTGAAGGAAAGTCTTGTTCAAGACCAAACTGACCATTCGGACCGCTTGTGTGGTGGCCAACGACGAGCTCATTGATGACTCTAACAGAAATATGTCAGACCTTCTTCTTGTCGGCTCCAGCTCAAACATCTGTTATTTATATAATTGGACACTTGCAATTGCACTTTTAGGAATCTACTCGTAATTTTGTCCCTCAAAGCCTTACTTTGCTGGAGGTAAAAAATGTTTTCCGTTGTTTTTCACAGCAAGGTCATTGCCAAATATTCAAAAGTGTGTGTTGGCCTACACCGGGGCTTGTATCTTCTTGGCAGGAATGAGAGAAAGAAACGGGAGTCAAGGAGAGAGCAGCAGCCTCTCTGAATGTGCCATGAACCTCTGTGTATAGGAAATCATAACCCCAGCAGAAGTGCTGGCAAGAGTGTAGAAAAAGGACCAACCATAATGAGCTGTAACACACACTGACCGTGAGCCGTAGAGTGCATCCTGGAGAGCACTTTTTTGGACAGTGAATACAACAAGTTTGAAGGTGGCTCCGCAGAAGTTCACGACTCTTGGACTTGCTTTGCCGACCTCATTCAGTTGGCCCCGCTCAATTCACCAACAACCACTTATCACAAGGTGCCAAAGTCACTATGCAGTCAATAACCAGAGGCGGGCGTTCTAACCGACTAACGGACCGGTTCGTCAATCTGTCACTGACGGACGTCTGGTTTGCTGACGAATGACGGAGCACTTTTTAAAAATGACCGACCGAGCTCTGACGGAAATGGATTTTCGTCCATCAGTGTAATCATCGTTAACCGTGTCCTTTAGTGACGGACCTCTCAGTCTGTTACTGACGGATGCACGTTTTGCCGACGTGTTGTTTTTTTGTGAGGGAGGGTGGTGTGAGGTGACCGACTAACAGATTACTGATGTTATTCATGACCAAATGACGATTACAATTCGGTTCGACTTGAAAAATGACCAATAATGAATGACGGACCGGCAACATTTCTTAAAATGCCCACCTCTGTCAATAACCTTTTTTAAAACCCAAATGCTGCCAATATTCGGATTTTGAAAAGCTATGTAAACACGCACAAAAACACAAATATGCTCATATTTGGGTTCTTTTCTATCCCGAATATTTCATTGTATAAACGTGATCGGGTTACCTCCTTCGAATGGAGTTTTGGTTTGTGTTCTGTGCACAAGGGACCTTGGTCTTTTGAGTACAGGAAGTACTTGCATGCACGGCGTCTGACACGCAAACCACCGGAAAGGCACAAGCAGAGCTTCACAAACATGGTGAAATTCAGAAGTAGCACAAACCACACTTTTGGCTGGAGGAGGAAACTGACTGCTATTAGTGTGGTGAGTGACATGAATGTAATGTGTTTTGTTGACGGTCGAAAGTAAGAAGTGGAAATGACGTCTGTTTCTGTTACGACGTCCGTGCGTCATCGTGTAAATCGGGAAATGCCAATTGTAGTGTACACGGGAGAAACTCTGTCCACTTGCGCATGTAAACAGACTATCCCGATTGTTTCAGAAACCGAAATTTTGACCTTAACTCGAAACTGGACCATATGTAAACGTAGTGAGTAAGGCCTTGTCTATACGTAGCCGGGCTTTTTTTAAAAAACGGAATATTTCTCCCCCACTCCGTGGTGGAATACATATCCTCGTTTGTTAAAACGCAGCTTCATTACACCGCGGAAGTGCGTTTTCAAACGCATGCCAAGCCTCTAGGCGGCAGTAGTTAGCCAAATAGTGTCCATTCAGAAGGAACTTCTGTCCTTTGACGTCACTTCTACGAAACCAAAAACACGGCGCCAGACTCTTTCGGGAGGACCGACAAGAGGTCAGAATTGCATTTAAACCTTCCAATGAGAAGCAGTAGTTGGTTGCGGACAAATAAGTAAGCAAAAAGCACCTCGAGAATGGCTATAACCAACGCAGCGCCGCGGGAATCCATGTTGACTCGCATGAAAACACAAGTTGCGCAAGTGACGTCAGAGCATTTTTGTTGCATAGTGACGACGTAAATCTCCGGGTCTGACTGTCCACAGCCAAACGCGGATCCGGAGATATCCGCAAAACTCCACTGTGGCCGGAGTTTTGTGTTTTCAATAAAAAAATTCGTGGGACGTGTGGATGATAGGGCTAACGGCAGGCTAATATCCTCCGTTTGCAAAAACCCCGGCTACGTGTAGACAAGACCTAAGAGAGAGGGACCCATTTGTGAGCCCCTTTCCCCAGTCTCCTCAACTCATCTCATCACTAGAAAACAAAGCCCCGTGAAACGAGAGGCCCTCCTTATCAGCGCTCCGATGCCTAAGGCACCATTTGCATGACAATCCACCCGCGGAAGCTTGTGAGCCGATGATGGACGGATGAGATGAGAGGATGAGAATATAGGTGGGTGGCTTCTGTTGTTTGGGAAAGGGGCGGGGCCAAGAAAGAGGGCTCGTTGACTTCTCAGTAGCCACTGTTGGTTTCTAGCCAGGTATCAACTTGCTAATCCGTTCTCTCATTGCGGCCCAGCTGCAGTGACCAGGCTTAATGCATACACGCAACCTGATACCATCAGTGGCTACAAACAAACATCCAACAATCCACCTGGACTACATTGCACTTAAGTGCTCGAGACTGGCTGGCAATGAGTGCAATCATTAGCCTCATTAGGCGGGGAATATGAACTGACAGAAATAGCATTTTAGCTGGAGGTGACCTCACACAGGTCACTTATTTTAAATTCTGGGTCGTGTCAGTCGAGCTACCTTGGTATGGGCATATATAACAGCAGGGCAAAAAAGGAAGCGAGCAGGAAGACGAGCGTGTGGACTTTCTGGTAACTCCGAAGGCGCCTGTTGTTCACTAACTGGAACTGGGAGTGTTTCTTATGTATGTGAGCAAAGGCGTGACTAGGCGGCTCGTGCTCGGTGTTGCAACAGCCTGCTTTTAACTGTGCAGCATATGACAGTCTGGCAGCGTAACAAGTCCTCTTTCACAATAGGCCTGTAGATCTTGTCTATAGTCCGTGACTCGAGGGTGGGAGTGAATCTTTGATGGGATGCTGCTCGCATTAGCGCAACCCTGGCATACCAGCGTGAGAACAAGGTTCCATATAATGTGCGAGTGAATGGCACGCACCCGTTCGTAGGTGTTCCTCCTCTCGTCCGTTCATGTGCACAAGGCACGCTCACAGCCGCCTCCACGTTTGATTTGGAAAGGGCAGACCGTTCCGAGCAGCGTACCAGTGCGCTCCACTGTGCCCCATTCAAAACGCGCTGTGTGAGTCCCTCATTATGTGCATGTTTTTGCCGTTCGCGTGACGGCAAGCGTGGGCATGCGGGGCCTTTGTCTCTATCGTTACCTTCATTAAACAGGCTGCAAAGCTTGCGTGCTCCTGACGCAATTTGCTGAGCAGTAGAAGGGTGTGCGAGGTTGGGAGGCGGTGTGTGAGAGCGGGGCACAAAGTAGGGCTCGCTGTTCAAAGGGGGCTGTTTTACTGGGCAGGCAGAACGGGAGCAGATTGAGCAGGAGGAGGAGCAACAGTGGGTCGGGGGACTTGCTGGCACCTTTGCGGGTGCCCTTGGCCCGTTACCTCGGTACACGCCGAGCGGAACAGCGGCGGATCTGCACCAAGAGCTGGGAGTTTAAACACACCCACACACCAAAAAGAGGAAAAGAAAGTACCACACCCTTGTGGTAGTGCCACTTTCCTCTTTGTCTTTCAACCCACGTCTTCCTGCCATCCCTCCGAGGCCTCTGCTGCAAGGTCCCGCATACAACACACTCATTTCCTTCCCTTTTTTTGGAACCAGTTTTTCCTGAGGATCTCCGTCACTGCCTTTGTGGCTATGTCGATGTGTACCGCTTACATTTTTCCCACAGCTCACATCATTCTGCTGTTTCGCTCAAGCTCTGTTGCACACACTTTTGTCACCTGCAAGCTTTCATGTAAGAAGTCCATCAAGAGTCCATTGTGTGACTTGCACAAGGCTCAGGCCCTGGACAAGAGCGCCCACAATGCAACCTGCCCACAATGGGCTAAGAAATGGTTGATATACTGGAGTGCTGCAGTCGAAATCCGGGAGGGAGGAAAGTGTGTGTTGACAAGCAGGAGGTGAGGCTTTCGTTAAAGGTGCTGAGCAGTGGACACGGCCGTCAATGGATGTCGCAAACCTCATTACCTGTCACGCGCACTCACCCTACAGAAGCTCCGCCTACCTGATTTGTGAAGTCAGTCAAATAGATCGGCGCCCACAAGTATGAGGCTACTGGGTACCCTCCTGAGTGATAAAAACACACTCTAAGCTGGCCAGTAGTTGCACACGCATCCATCCAGGAATTCACAGCAATCTGGTAGAATCAGCAGAAAGCCACCAAACGACAGAGGCGGGCATGTGCACGCATGATGCAAACATATAATCTGAAAACAGATTTAGGAAAACATTTTAGTGTTTGCTCACAGGTGCCACAGTGGCTGCTGAGGAAATCTTCAACTGTTGAGTACGACATGGCGTGCAAACACACGCACGCGCGCATGCACGCACGCTCCCCTGATAAAAGTGCACACAGGCTGAGCAAGAAAGGCAGCAGATGGGATAAGACAATATCCTGAGGACACATTTCGTTAGCTTCATAGCATAGTTGCCAAAGTTCTGTTTGAACGTTTTCGAAAAACAATTTTCAGCAAGCACATTTGTTTGTATTACTGATATTGTTGCAGTAAGTTTATAACGACCATGGCGATTATGCTATGATGCAAACTCATTCACTGCCAGACATTTTCAGACCCTCTTTTACCCTAACGTTTCAAAAAAATGGAAAGAAATATAAATTAGTTCCTGAGATTGAATGGCTGGACTGTGAAAAGACAAGTCAATTGCAGTGAATGAGTTAAAAAGTGGAATTATCCTTGAAGTCAGCCGTTGCTCTCAAAACACACTTTCTTCTTTACAGCACCTCATAAAAGAGCCTTTTGATATTTTCTTGATGGAGTCAGCCAAGCCGACATTTGGCAACAAGCGCCCCTTTTCCTGCGACACACAACCTTGTCAAAAACACACACAAGATGGCTTCAAACCACAAGCGGTCTCTCCCCAGTGAACCCCTATAAGGGTTCCTTAAAGTGTCCTTGAACAAAACCTCAGCAAGGAGACATCTACACACACACACACACACACACACACAAAGAAAGAGTCAGAGTTGGAGAATATGAAGCATATGTAATTGAAATCAAAGGATTTTAGACACTGGATTTTCATGGCAAGTGCAAGAAGACAGTCAAGTGTAGTTGTGTGGAAAATATGTGGCCTCCTATCCCCGTGGTGAGCTCCAGCTGATTGTTCATCTGCCCACCAGAAGAGAGCGGAACACAGCTTTACTTCAGTGACTGCAGCGTGAACCCAAACCTAGCAATATGGCTCATTCTCGGGCCATTGATCACGTCAAGAACACAGGAACGAGCGACAGGCAGGCAAGGAAGCCGGCAGCGAGCGGAGGAAGCAGACGGGCGAGACAAGGAGAGAAAAGAGTCATCGAGGGAAGCCCACAGCCTTTGATCCTCGCCTTGTTTCTCGTCCTTACAGACTTCCTCTCACCATCTGTAGCCCGAGCTCTCACCTGTCTGCCTCTGGCAAGGTCTCCAGCACTCATTCAATGGCTATTGCTTCCTCTCCACAACAATAGAAACCTACAAAAGTAGAAGTAGCCCGGCCGTGGCTGCAGCCTCGCTCTGTCAGAGGAAGTGAGGGGAGAGGAGGTTAATGTAAACAACAACAGTAGTACTCACTCCCACCCATTAGGGAAGCACTACAGACCAAAATGAGCA
The DNA here is from genome assembly GCF_054856515.1 of Filicampus tigris. NCBI lineage: Eukaryota > Metazoa > Chordata > Actinopteri > Syngnathiformes > Syngnathidae > Filicampus > Filicampus tigris. Next base: position 37,740,793 of record NC_141217.1, read on the forward strand.
AAATGCAAGACTCAAATGGGACAAGACTACAAATACTAAGAAGACCTCAGAATGACTAGCAAGGTTAGTGTTGGCTGTAAATGCCCCCCCAAAAAAACACATCAAACTCCAAGTCTGCTCCACGACAGCATATTGATAGAAAGTTGTTTCGTGTGCAGCCACAAGTTCCGTCCATACACACGCTACATCCAATCAGAGTTACAAACGGGGTTACGGAACACATTCGGTTTGTAACTTGAGGTACCACTGTGGAATGAATGAATCAATTGGAGGTTGGGCTATCAACACGAAAAGCTTTTGGACAATTCTGTACTTTCATCTTTGGGGATTGGCCTTTTCAGTCCCACCGAGTGCAGCAAGCAAAGTTCATAAAGCCAAGGTTGGATGAGTTAGGCAAGGCAAGTTTACTTTTATAGCGCATTTCATGTACAAGACAATTCAAAGTGCTTTACATAAAACATTAAAAGCATTACAGAAAGAGAAAAAAGATTAAAGCATCTAAAAAATCACAAAATAATCCAAACTAATTAGATTAAAATTATTATAACCAAGTATCAGGCTAGATTAAAACAAGGATATAAAGAATGGATTCATGAGAATGCTGCGGTCCAGCCCTGATTGAAATGAACTGACAGTTTGAGCTGACCTCAGCTATTCTGGGAATTTGTTCCACAGGTGAGGAGTTTAGTAACTAAATGCTGCTTCACTTTGTTTGGTTCTGGTTCTGGTTCTGAGGCCTTTCCCAGACGACCTGAGGGGTCTGGATGCTTCGAAGGGTACTAGTACATCTTGCATGTATTTTGGTCCAAGACAATTTTGTCATTGATTTAGACCAGCAAAAAGAATTTAAAATCTGTTCTTTAACTCACTGGAATCCAGTGTAGTGACTTGAGTACAGGTGTGATGTGCTCTAGTTTCCTGGTGTTTGTAAGGACCCTGGCGGCAGCATTTTGGATGAGCTGCAGCTGCCTGATTGATTTTTTATTAAGACCTGTAAAGACACCATTACAGTAATCTATCCTATTAAAGATAAAAGAATGAACATGTTTTTCTGTGGCTGGTTAAGGTAGAAAGCTCTTAATTCAAGCTATGTGTTTTTCAGGTGGTAAAAGGTCAAAGGCATATTTAGTAATGGCTCTTGAGTAGTAGTTGTTGTGATTCAGGTCTGAGTCAAACATTTCACCAAGATTTCTGGCTTAATTGGTAGCTCTCAACGACATAGAGTTAAGGTGAGCGCTGATCTTGAACCTTTCATTTTTGGGGCCAAAGACAATCACTTCTGTATTTTCTGGAATAAGATGACGAAAATTCTGGTTCATCCACTCATTAATTTGATGAATACTTTTACTTAATGAAAGTAAGGGACTATAGTCATGTGATGATGTTGAAATGTAAAGTTGCGTGTCATCTGCATAAGTATGATAATGCTCTATAAACTGAGCAAGTGGCAGCATTTAGATATGAAATAGAAGTAGTCCAAGAATGGACCCTTGTGGTTAAGAAGAATCTCAACCCCATCACTGGGATGAACTAACAAAAGCGATGAGGGATCTGGCCATCTCCTTGTCCAATATAATTGACATCTGACATGGCAAATTCCCACAAGCACTCTTGAAAATCTAGCAGAAAGTCTTCCTGGAAAGTCAAAGCTGCTTTGGCTGCAAAGCTCTTCCTCTGCATCCACTTCCGGTGTCCCAATATTTTTCCCCTATAGGGTGCAGCTACCAGTCTAGCTTTGAGCATAACTTCAAAAAACACACTTTTAAGTCAAGCCAAACCCAGGAGGAAGAATGACAAACGAGAGTGAGTGAGCGAGCGAGCGACCAACAAACGACTGTGGCTTTCCGGTGCCTGAATGATTTGCCATCCGTGTCACTGTGGTGACTTCTGAAACTAAAATAACTGGCACAAACCTAACTCAAACTTGCCCTTGGGCTTATGGACAACTGTGTGAGTTATTCTGAGAAACTGTTGCTATGAAGAAAGAGTCTTCTGCCAACAGATTGCGCAGCAACCTTCAGTGTAATGTTTTTTTTTTTTCTTTTTCTGACATGGTGGAACATTTGGCCATGTGGAGAATAAGTCACGAAGAAAAGTCAATTGAGTGTGTTCTCTTTGAGCGTCTATAAAGGGAATAGAAGAATCCACATCAATGTGGTGCTGGTGCAAGAGCAACAACCAAGTATAAAGAAAAAGCACTCGACACTCTGAGAACCTCGCCCATAAGAGTGTACCTTACAGTCACTCTACATTCTTGAAGAAAGCATGAATCATCCACAGCAGAGCCTCACTGCTTTGCTGGATGACTTCCTGCCTGTCTGTATAGATGGCTCCTTCTCTCAGTGTTTTTTGGCGTACATGCTCAAACTGTGGAGCTGGAGTTGACACATCCTGGCCTACAGACAGCAGGACTGCAGTGACGATAAGGCGTCTGTAGCCAAAGAGCACCTACCTGCTACTGAATGTGCCGTGTGTGCGTAGTGGCAATGTGCTTCTTGTGTAAGGTATGCTCCTGGTCTCCGCGGAAGTGTCAGACACCTGGTTAACGTCAGGTTCTGCCAAGCGATTAGGGAAGATGGGCAGTGGCTGCAGAGGAAGCCGGATTAAATCAGTCCATACATGCACAAAATGTGCAAAAGACACCGGCATTGGAAAAGCAGCAGTGAAATGAAAGGAAATATAATCGCTGTGGCAGGGAAAACCCGGTGTCCAAAGTAAATAAATACAATTCGGACCATAACAGAACCCAAGACTAAAATAAACATGGACATTTCCACATCTGTACATGAGGCTATTTGCAGTGTTCACAGTGAGGCAAAAAAATGTGTGGTCCTGGTTCAAAGATATGGCAGTAGGTTGGGGAGAAATGTGATGACTGAGCAGCTGGAAGATGTCAGCATGTTCTCTTGTTTCCTGCTTTGAGCACAAACACACAAAGGTGCCTCCTTCGGGCACCCAAAGCTCACTGTGGATTTTTATGTACCTTAATATGGTCACTATGGTAACGCAACCGACGCCACAGAATAAATACAAAGTGCACAAACGAGCGACACAAAAATTGGGCTATTTTGTAGATATAACAATAAACGTGAAGCCACATTTTTATGTAAGTATATTAAATGTCCTTAAATGTCCTTTATATTTATATTATGTAACTCACCATACACTTAAGCAAGAGCCGCTAACCGCACATTGCGCAGGGCGTACTTCGTACGCGGTCTGTTTTTTACTCATTTTGCTGCGACCGAGACAATTAGCATCTTGACATGCGTCGAGAGTCAGTCATAGACGGATGTAATGGAGAGAATCTGGTCACTTTTTAAAATGAAATATTTTCCAGCCTCAGATAATAAATAAACCGGAAGTACTCTATGTTTTTTTTTTTCCCTTTCTTTCATAGGGCGGCCCGCCACGGCCTGGTCCAAAGCAGGGGCCTCGGTCCGGTGTTAGGGGGCCACTGTTCTGTTCTACCTTGTCGTCTCCCAAATCCTCCATCACCATCCACCCATAAGCCTCGACAATAGTTGTACAACATCAGCTGCCCACCAGTTGCCTGACAAAAAACTGCTGCACAAACACAGGCCATTCACGCAGGGAGCCCGTCCGACTCAGGAGGCCCGTCTTGGCCTCGGCTCCTCATCACAGTCAGCCCCGAGCAACGCTGGTGCCAAGCTGTCAGTCAGTAACACGGTGCTAACAGGGCTGCTCTCTTCACACATGGCTCCGAGGTGGCACAGGCATGCTCCTATGCAGTATACAGTGTACACACATTCACTGCAAAATGTTGCCGGCTCGCCGTTATGCATATAGACACAAGTGCACAAATCGCGTGCGCACACACTCACAATGGCTGCCAATTGCCCACGCCTAAGAGCGAGGGATTCTTTTCTCAGTAAACAGTAACAATAGCAGCAGCCAAACATAAAGTATGCAAACCCTTGTGAAAAGTCCACATTTTGCACTTCGTTGACATGCAAGGCTGTTGACTCGGATTGCTCAGTTTTATGTTTCGTTAGCCATTGCTCAGATTTTTCTACTGAATGGTGTTCTCTCAATTGATTTGTTCGCAAGCAAGCACTCGGTGTGAAATACTCCAAAGAGATTTTAATAAGACGGACAGGAAGGCACTGCGACATATTCAGTCTCTGCACGGTTGATGACTTTTATTTACAGCCGTGTAAGTGACGCTGCTGAGGAGGGCTATAAACTGCCATTAGGGCCACGCCAGATTCCAACACGGGGTTGTGGAATCCAGCCTGGCACATGGACTGTCTCTGGATTGGACCCAGCAGTTTGGGTGCCCAAACAGGCACGTAAACACTGCAGTCATTGACATACAGGAGTTCGCATATAGACTCCACACACGCAAGCACGGCATGGCTGCCTGTCGTTTGTCTATAAGCAGAATGTTACATGAAAGAGGCCTTGCGGAGAGCGCAACAAGCAACTGGAAAGATGCAATCGCTTTATTTATAGGCCACGCTGTTTATTTGTCTGTTGGTGGGATAGAGCAACACAAGTGTGTCTTCAACTGACGACGTGTTGGAAATCTGCAATTTCCCACCCCTGCAATCTACAATAATTGCGCACTAATACATTTGTAAACAATGACAAATGGATGGAGCCCCTGCATTGTTTCTCACTCGACTGTGCAAGTGTACTTAATGAAAAGGTTGGTGAGTGTGTGTACAGCTGGCCTTGGTTTCTTGTTGCGATATAACACGGCAGACTATGAAATGGTGAGTATAAAATTTCCAATGATTGGTCTGTTTGACCAGAAATAGCAATTTACGTACCCAGTAAAAAGAGCAGCATGCAAAATCCGATCTGCGCCGGCGCCAAGCCAGTGGTGTGTTTTGCTTCGTGTCAACTTTCGAGAATAATTAAGGATCGGGGGCTTGCGACATGTCAGTCGAAACGACACTGAAATTGTGGGAATGCTCAGCATTACATAGCGTGTCGGCTTTGTTGGAGCATAATAGTTTACTGAAACAAGTGAGGGTCCGCCCCTCCCTCATATCCATTGCGACCCAGTGACCTTGGAGCAGCTGACTACTTAACCCTTTTAACTTTAGCACATTCATTTGACATTATCTTGAAAGGATCAACAGGGTTTATGTATATAGCAGCATGGACAAGTCCTCATTAGAAGCGCATGCTTTGTAGCACAAGTCTCCTGCATGCTCTCCCCCCCCTACACACCCCCCCGCCCGGCAACACCGTCACGAGAAAGATAGCACTATCTTTCCTGCGTCCGGGCCCCCCGGGCATTCTAATCTTTTAATTGAATCTTTTGTAATTATAATGAAATAACTGCAGACTTCCATCGGGGGGGGGGAGACAATGATCAGGGCCAGAATGCAGCAGCGGTCAGACGTACAGTAGCTCCTGCCGATTCTGTTCAAACTTACTGGCATTTCAATCACCTTGTGTCTGAGCGGCACATGAGGGGAAAACAAAGAGGTGTGGGCGTGGGTGCGCGTTTGTGCAATCGCAATAAGTTGACGGATCTGTTCCCATCCCACCGGCTTCTCGTGAGCGTCGTGCTCGAGACCCAAATAAATGTTGTCAAAAATTGTCATCTCGCAGTGTGTTTTGGTGGGAGACAAACACTTCCCCTTCTTGTGACCCTGGAGAACAGCTAAGCGTAATTGCCTCATTCTTCGAAGCAAATGAACATTGACAGAGAGGCGATTGGTCTGCTCAGGCTCCCACAAATGGCTTCCCTGGCAGTTGACTAATTCAGTTCTCATTGACGTATGACTAAATCAGTGTCCATTATCTTTACCCGTAAGGCAGCTCCGATGTAGTGGCGGCCCCGTGGCATAAGGCACTTAAGGGCATGACACAAGTCAAGCCGGTTGAAAGGGTCCCCTTTTCAGCACGCTGACAAGGCTGCCACACATGGAGCAGAAGTGACATTGGCCAGGCCGCAGCCCCTGACTAACCTCTGACATTGAGGTCTCCCAACGGCGAACAAAAAAACAGGAAAACTGACCACACACTTTTAAATCCTCCGATTGTTCCGAGACTGAGGGCCAACGGTAGTGACACTTATCGCCGACACAGATTTACCACCGACACAATAGCATGCGCTCATGCTGCCGCGAGATTGAGGGAGGATATATGTTTTCATGGCACTTTGCACACAAACAGAGAGCTTTTTCCAATAAAGCGCTTCACCTTACTGCGCTTGACTCCAACGACAACGTCGAACAAAACGACGCCGGTGTTGGACTGCTCATGAATTGTGCAACTCTTTCCAAATCATGTGCCTATTTTGGTGTGTGGTATATCACGAGCCAGGCAGGTTTTTGTGCGGTGCAGCTGGAGCGTCTAATGAGATATCAGCCTCAAACATCAATTCATCAGCCTCACTGATGAGGACAATGAGGAGCAACCGCTTCGGTAAAGCGAGGCATTATGGCTCCTCGTGCGGGGATAGGGCAGCCTTGTTTACAAAGGTTATTGGGCTTGAAACAGTACACCACAGCAGCCTCCACTTTGCTCTGCTCTGCTCTGCTCTGCTAGACTCCACTCCCTTACCCTCGGGCCAGGTTCTCAGGACTCTTTTTGTTTTTTTGGTACCGCTTTGATTTTGCTGGAACAAAGCACGAAAGAAAAATGTACTTTGGGGATCCAGAGGTGGAGTTTTGAAGTATTGAGTTTAAAAGGGGGAGGCGAGGAGGGGTTCTAGATGCCTGATTGATTAAATAAACAAATCTCATCTTGTTATCATCAGGACTCCCCTCACTAAGCAGAGCAGGCCGTGCTGGCTGGAGTCCCCCCTGGCCTCTGCTTCCACTGACAGGGCATCTGTCTTCATTAAAGCTGAGCCAGTGTGCATGACAGCCACTGAAACGCTGGTGTCTTCACGATTAATGAAGACAGATGAGCCAATAGCACCCCCCGCCACCACCACCACCACCACCACCACAACCCAACAACCCCAGGCAGTGAAAAGGAACAAAAAGCAGTAGAATGGTCAAAGAGAAATAGATGAAAAATGATCAGAGGCCAATTCTGTTTACCCAACTGTCCCGTCCGTCTCTATAAGATTTCTTTCCACCACTGTCACGTCTCGCTTCTTGCTTCCTTCACTTCTCCCACCCTATCATGCAGACATAGACACACGCTCTCTCCATTTCCAATCTGGCGTGCTCTCTCACACGGCAACAGTGGCCCCCTGGAAGTGCATGGAAATGGCCCACAGTTTTGTCTGTCCACAGCTGGGCCCGTTGTTCCAATTGCAGGGGCGAGATGAGACGATTGAGAGAAGAGGGGGGAAAAAAAATAAAAAATCTCCCCGTGCGCATTCTGCATTTCTGATTTATTCATCCATTTGCCCGTTAAATAATTCATCTACTTATTAATTCATGGCTTCATGTTAGACTCGAGAGGAATATCATTATCCATCTAGTATCCAAAAGCGTAAACAAACCTTCGACCTTTCGATGCTGCGGCAGCCTGCGTTCAACTTTTATCATCTGTAATATTGAGCGGGCTCCATTTGTCATCGACATTTCATGAGAACCACAGCAGAACCTTTCTTTCTGGTGTCGAGCCCACATGACGAAATGTGGATTAAGGCCAGGCAAGCACGCAAAGACGCGCACACACACACACACACGCACACAAGGAGCATATCATATCATAGCACAGAGTTTCTCTCAGATGGCTGAGCAGCTCAAACCAGCTGTGGGAAGGGGAGGAGAGGAGACTGTGTGTCCCGGTCTCTTCCTGTGCTGCCCCTGACAGCAGCCCCTTTGGCCGAGCCCTGAGGGGTAAACAAGCCCGCTATGAAAGAGAGTGAACTGGCGACTAAGTGTGTGTGTGTGTGTGTGTGTGTGTGTGTGTGTGTGTGTGTGAGAGAGAGAGGGAGAGAGAGTGCAAGAGAGGGAGGAATGGTTGTGTCATGTGAGAGAGCCAGACAGGATGCCACTTACACTGAACGCTGGCACTGCCTGTCCAAGCGAAGGGGTCCAGCCCCGCAAAGAAGGGGCTCGCCTTCCGCAGCATGCATGTGCCGCGGCTGGTGACATCATAGAGCTGGCGGGGGCCCATTCCCAACGCCTCCATGCAGTCGAACATGGCACCCCCCCCCCACCCCTCAGGAAAAATCTCTCTACGACAGCTCAGTCTGGTCTGCGCTGCTCACGTCAGCGGCTGCAACAAACTGCAGCAACAGCTAGCTGGAAATGCCGCCGTTGCCTTCCGCGCTCGTCTCCCTTTGCCTCGAGTTCCAGCTCCTCTTCCGCTCTCGGCTGGAATGCAGATCTGGTTCCTGGCTGACTGAGCGGCGTTGTGCTGGGCTGGGCTGGGCTGGGCTGGGCTGGGCTGTGCTGGGCTGGGCTGGGCTGGGCTGGGCTGAGCTGAGCTGAGCTGAGCTGAGCTGCGTGACCCTCGTGTCTCCCCCTGCCTGTCCTGCCTGAGCTGCTCCCCGTCTGCTGTAACAGACCTAAATAACAGCCTCTCGCAGCTCTCCAAAACCCAGACACTGCGGAGTGAACCAACTGCCTCTGCGTGACGCTCACATAGGGGGGAGGAGAGAGAGCTAGAATGCCAGAGAGGGTGGGGAGGGCTGGAGAGGAGGATCGGGGCCGGCCCAGTAGAGCCTGCACGGGAGGAAGAGCTGATCTGGTTAAAAGGACAAAACTTTACTCTCATTCTTTTTTCTTTTTTTTGCCTTTTTGTCACCACTTTTGAGTTTCGGGTTTCAAACCCCAAACATGGGCCCCCCCCCCCCACTCCTCCTGCCGGTCTTCATTCAAAACCCGGGCCCTGTCCTATCTTCATCGCACCTCCCCCAGTTGGCCCTGCAGTAAATATGAGCCCCCTCCACTCCCTCCTCTGAGCCCCCGTCTCTAATCATAACCATATTAAAGTCCAGCCACTAGCACGGTGTGTACGTGAGCGTGTGAGAAAGAGAGAGCAAAAGGGGGTGAGAAAGAACATTGTGCTGAGGTTGAACCCAGAAACCAGATGCCAGGGCAAGTCCCTCCCACCTCGCAGTTTTTCCGAGGGAACAGAGCATGGGTAGCTCTTTCTCTGGAAGTGTTTTAACAGTGATGAATGAGAATTGCCTTGCTCAATCCCTGCAGTGCATTTACACAGACAAATAGCGCTGATACACAAACACACCATGTGCTGGGCACACTCCTCCCAGGTTGACTTGACCCTGCTCCTAGATGCACATGTGGTGGATTTCGCTCAGGTGTAGCATTTGTTTTTATATATATATATATATATATATATATATATATATATACACACACACATTTGTATTGCACATTCAGTCTCCTCTCATTTCCGCCCATTTAGCTCCAACAATTACATTTAAACAGCACCGCCATGCCCTTGCAGGGCTCATTCGTCAAAAGCAAATCAATAGGCGCTGCGCTGACCATAAATAAGGCCCGTCCTAACTGTTGCTCCGCAGACAGATAGACTCTGGCGGCGCTAAAGCAAACAGCCTCGTACAATGGGAGATATATGATAATACAATGGCTTCAGTCTGTGAGCGCTTCACATTCATCTCCCCCTGACAGATTAGCACAAGTGGTACGACCCAGCAGGCAAAAAAGACACAATTTCCTGTCAATCTGTGCTGCTGGCTAGGCTCTCCATAAACACACACAGTGCATTCTGCCCCCTCCTCTTCCTCCTCCTCCTCAGTCTAACACTTCACTCCTTTTCCTGTCTCATGGAAGAAAAGCCACTTTCACATCTTGACTCATTTGAATTGAACTGCTTATGGACTTGAAACTTTTCCTTCACGTTGAAAACGCTCGTCTTTTTCCAGGTCACGGAGAGTCGTGCGCCTGCATCGACACGCACGCACGCACGCACGCACGCACGCAGGCTCACGCGTTCTTTGTTGCAACAAACAGTAAACAACATCACTCCTTTTTATTTGGTTCCTCATACAGTTGTCAGGTCATAAAGGGGAAGCTTTATAACGGCAACAATAGGAGAGTAAGGTTAGATAACAAAGCGTTATCACTCAACGATGCCTCGACTGACAATTTGCTGTCAAAATGTTTCTTCCTGGCTTTTACTCTGGATGCCTTTGTGTTTCAGATGAAGTAATCACAACCGCAAGTCTCACATTTATGATTCACAAGCTCTGCTCTCACACACATCTTTCATCTCCTTCCTGCTTTTTTTTCCTAGAGCAGCTCATTTCACAGCATCCTGGAAAATAAGGCTAACTAATCCCTTGGTGATCACATGTTCAGTGTCATATCAGCGTTCGTTTGCCAGGACGGCGCTCCGGACCGATGAGCTGCAACGCAACCCATTTATAACGCAGCGTACAGGGACAAATCTTGAAACGCTTGTTTTTGGAGACAAATGGGCCACGGTTGTCTCTTCTGGTTTGACCATCGGACTATGTATGAGAATAGAATACAAACGGCTAAAGCCAGGATTGTCCACTTCTGAGCCCACCGCACGGAGAGCCGAGAGTCTGCCAACGTTTGAGAGCCTTTTGTGGAGTGAGTTTAGACATCTAATCTACACATACTCACACATTCTGCTGCTGACCTCGGCCTGTCCCTGCCTCCCCGAACTCCTCCTATTCCTTCCCCGGCCAGAGAGATTGAACTCACGAAGAAACCCCCCCTGGGCCACTAACTCCCCCCCCCCCCAAAAAAAAAACTTATCTTGCCCTGGTTCCTCACGTTCTGGCTCACAAGCCTCTCCATCGCTCTGTGTTGCTTCCCCCCCTGCGCATACCCCCGCCATTTCAACAAGTTCCCCATAGCCAGTTTTTTCCTGACTGCATGATTTGTTTTGGTTGACAAAGTTTGAATCTTTTGTTTCGGGTTTGGGGAATGCTTCATTTTCAGGCCCGGCTGCCAAGCCAAGTGGTGTGACGTCTCTGTGTTTGGGGAAAATGCCAGCTTTTGTTCACTGTGCTGCTTGTGATATGATTTTGTAACAGTCACGTGTCACCTCTCCAGCTAGACAACCCACGAGGAAGCCAACTGGACACGGTGGCCTTCAAGTGCACACCTGTGTTGGCCTCCAAGAAAATGAGGCTTTACTACCGTCTGGCGCGCTGATGCCAATTACGGATAAGACGTATGCAACACATTGTTGCCACTTCCTCAGTATACAGCCATCGAGGTTACAGCCAAACAGTCAACAACACAGCGGCGTGTGAGGCAATAAAAGATGGAGTCTTTTTCAACGGCAAATGCAGCACGCTGCCTCCGCCAGAGGAGGAATGCAACGTTTTTCCACTACTAAAGTCAGCATGTGTGCAGTGTGTGGACATGCAGAAACAGATTGGCGGTGATGATAGAGACAGTGAACAGCAGTCCACAGCCAGATTCAAGTTACACGCGTGGATTCCAAACGAGGTTGCGGCATTTTGTGTTTCTGCCCTTTTTTTCAAGATGTCGGCGATCTGATCAGAGAAGGTTGCGTAATCTTAGTGTTCCTCCTTGTCACATCCATCAAGCAGCAGTCAGTTTTACACGTGTTCGGTTTTCGCACAACATGTCATCTTTTAAAGCCATCGCACCCTCGCGCAGTATATCTCTGAGAGAAATCCGATGTGTCAGTGAGCAGGGAAATAGGCAGAAGGATGCATGAGTTATGAGAGAGCGTGTCAGCGGCGGCTATGTTCACCTCTGTTCACATGCTCGCCCCCCAAAGGCTTAACGCGGTGCTACTTTTCACAACATTATCAGCCTTCGTCATCTCTCAGCAGCCTTTTTCTCTCTCTCTCTGTGGCTCCACTCTCGGGACATTTTGCTACTCGCCTTGTGTGGGATGACACCAAAAAAAAACGCAAAGTCTTTTAGCAGCTTGCCCCCCCACCCCCCCCCCCCCCACCAAAATGATTTTCACATCGGACGGGCATGCTCGCACCAGGGTGCCCGCCCACGCCTTCTGGAGACCCTTCGCCCCTCCCTCCCAGTTTTCATAGTAGCCCCTTTATCTCCATAAGTCATCTTGTCAAGGCTGCGGCACAATTTGTAGCCTCTCCTTCAGCAGCAACCTTAGCTGACTTTGCTCTCCTCCTCCAAAGCAGGCATAAGCACTCAAAAAGTTTCTGCAAGTTTCCAGGACTTAGGGCGCTTGGCTCCAACTTGAAAAAAGGGATAACAAGAGGAAATCCAAGGGGAAGGCTGCAGAGAAAGCGAGAGGAGAGAGAAGCGAGCGAGGGAACTTGAGCGCGCATAAGCCACCAGGGTTTAGGTGGATATCATTGGAGAAGCAGATCTAGCATGGACTATCCATTTCACAAAAAAAACCTCCTGGGTGCTTAAACAAAGAAGATCTTTCTGTCCAATCCTCCTTTATTTGGTGAATCATGACCAGCATCGGTTCAACCCAAAAAAGAGCAACGTGAGGGGAATTTCTTTCCAAAAAGGAGCCTCAGTGAGCTGTCATCCTACCACTGGTGGCGGCCCGGGGAGATGAAAGCGGGGATGTCAGACGATGCCGAATTGTTTATGAAAGGCGAGGCGGCTGCAGCCTCACTGATAGATCAAGGACGAGCAGCACTACACAAGCTGTCACCAGCGCAAGAGCACACAAATGGACCAGGGCTAGCATGGCTAATTCGCTGTGTAGATCATGGCCGCCAGAGCAGCGATGACAGGAGGCAGATGGCGCTTTTATTTCTGATGAGGTTTTGGCCCTCATGACTTTGAAATGGGTGCACCGCAATTAGTAGCAAGTCATGACTTTCAGTGCTCGAGCAGTTGGTGAATCGAGGTCACGCTTACTTAAATATATTGGCCATTTACAAGCTTACTGTACGCCTGCACAGTTTTGTTACCTATCGTCGCTGTTGGCCGGAAACCCATGTCCACATTTGGTTAGGTGCGTAGTTTTTCACAAATTGATACTATTGGTAAGTCCTGACGTGGTCTGTTATTTTTTTAAAATTCATTAACCGATCCTGAGTGTTGGAAAGAGCTTGAGAACAAATGCAAAGCTGCCAAATGTTACGGATCGTCCGTATTTTGTCATTGGCCGTAACGTTGATTGTCCCGGATATTTAAAACAAACCGGTGTCCAGTATTAGCACCACTACAGCGCTGTCGTTCCACCAAAACACTGGCCAGTACACATTTGATAAATGAATGCAATCAAATTAACACTACATTGTTATTAAAAAAATAAATAAATAAAGCTTCACTTTTGACTAATACCGTTATCACGAATCGAGGATGGGGAGAAAGACGGAGAAACCATGCTAATTGCTAAGCTTTCATGACGGAAGACATGAAACACCGAAATCAGTGATTGTGTGATATGGTACACTTTGGGCTGGCTGGAACTGCGTTATAGTAGAGAGTAACCAACTTTGAACAGCAAAATAACAGGCACATTCAGAAGTGTCTGGGGAGAAGAAAATCCCAAATAACGCTACACAGCTACTTAAAACAGGAAACAAATTAGCATCTCACCACATAAGTCAGCAGAGAGAATGGGCGTATAAGGTTAAAACTATATATGATACAAGATAACCTTTTTTAGTCCCACCTGTTGGAAAAATTGTCATCGTTTCATCAGCAAAAACGCAAAAACTTTCTGTCCCTTCAAACACGCTGCTGAGCTGAGCTGACGGTCTGAAATTTTAGCTCAGTGGTCATTGCTCTCAAGCCAGAAACGTGCCGGCGCCGCGGGTTCGATCCCCGAGTTTGGTGGACGCCGCAAGAGTAAAAGGCCACCGGTTTCACATACCTTGCTACACGGGAAAGGCCGGAGCAAAGGTTCAAACACCAAAACTCAGACCTGTGAGGTCGACTTTCTAACCATTAGGCGTGCCGTAATGTTAAATGAATAATAAGAATGTCAACAATGTCTACTTTGCTGACAGTGTCCACCAAAACTAAGTATGATCAAATTTGTAAATCAGACTTAAAAAAATATATATACTGATGGCTTTAGATTGTCCCAAGTTGTGGCTATAGAGTTATGAACGCTATTGTAATAGTTTTCTTGAAATTGCAGAATTCTCAAGGATGTTCATTTGTCAATTTTCCACTTTGGGCTTGGCCCCCAATACTGAAAAGAAATCAGCAGCTGCAGTCAAAGGCTGATTGTGTGTCCTGCAGCAGTTTTGTGTCAATAAGTGAGGCGACAGGGACAGTTTGTAAACGGCATGCAGGAAGAGCACAGGAGGCGTCTGCTCATCCTGGACTGTGCGGGAAGTGAGAGGTAGTCAAGTTGAGCTAATGTGCTCATGCGCAACTAAATGATTCTTGTTAAATATGTGCGCTCACACAAGCACAAAAATGTGCTTCCACGCAAACCAAAAGTGATGTTCTTGACACGGGCAAGGCTGAAAGCCGGCACTTCAATCTTTATTCAAACAAATCAAGTGCTACAATGTGCTACGCTTGCTGACCCCGACCCCATCAGAGACAGCTTCACTCAGATATTTGGCGTCCCTTCCTGCTGTCCTTCGCCACAATTTCAACATGCACTTTGACACTCTCTCCCAAACCGCATTCCCTACCCAAAATGGCTCCTATAGAACTCCCCGGGATCCAGATGCCAACAAGAACTCTGTATGTTTGTTTCCAAGGAATGCAAGGAGTGTTCTGAATGACGTCACTTTTCCTTTTCACAGCCGTTCTGACTGAGGATTGTGTAGGCGCAAGTACGTTCTTCATGCCTGCCAGCTACGATGTTAATGCCAGTGCATCTGTGTGGGTGTGAGCTTTTCCAATCCATATGCGCTACCCATTAAAACCGAACTCAACAACAGTACAGCTGTTCCTCTCATCTCCACGAGAGGCACCGGTGAGCAGAGGCAGGCAGTTCTTGCCACAAGTTCCAACAAGCCTTTCATTCCATTCGATGAATACAACCCTTTGAATTTCATCCCGTTGGGTTCCAGTTGTCGCATCTGAGCCTCTCTCTCACATTTTCACATCACGTCAGCAGACATAAAAGTTGACGTTGAGGCTTTGAACAGTCAACCGGAGAGCTCCCAATTCGGTCCTGGCTATGTGGGCTGAAGGAAATGACCGAGCAGCTTTTCAAAACATCCCTGTGGCTGACTCGGAGGCCAGGGCTCCGGCCCCGATTGGCGCAAGCTTAGAGAGGTGTTTCACGGGCTCACTGGCGATGTTATCTCATAGTAAGTGGCCTTAATGGGCTTCCAACTGTTTGTTTGAAGGACTCCCATAATGACAGGGATCAACTGATACTGGCCTCCAGCACGCTGGCAAGAGACTCCTCTCATGGTTGAACAAACTCCTTTCCCGGCTATTAAGCACATTTGAACAAATCACCCTCCTGCGACGTGCAGTGCCAATTGTGAACCGCACTTTGTTGTCTACTGTACATTCACTTCAAAACGATGCCGAGCCGCATGTGCAAACGCCACATCGCTCCCTTCCGCCGTCGCTTTCCACCGCTGTGCAAAACGGGAATTTTTCAAAGCCGGACTGCCGTCAAAAGAGCGCGGTGGCGGGAGGTGCTCCGACCTGTCGGCACGGCGCTCAACAATAGAAGGTGTCACCTGGGCAATTATGCTCAGAGCTATGAAGCTGGGCAAGAATGCAGCGCTGTTTGCCACGCGCACAAATATGTGCGGCTCTACTGCCTTTACTGCAAGATCTTTTCTCAGTCCGGCCCACAGACTACAATGAGCAGGCTTGGGAATGCTACTCCTGGTGAAGAAGTGGAAGGAGAAGAATAACTGACTTTGGCCAATGTCCAGTGCTGGGGCTTTTGTTCTGGATGTTAGAATTTTTTAGCTAGCAGTGGCGGCGATATTAGTCGAGTGACTCCTCGCAGCAGGTCACTACAACGGTCGTACGATGAACATGTCGTCTTCATGGAGTGCCACAAAAGTGACACAATGTTGTCTTTTGGTCAAAACTGCAGCGCAAGTCGGGTTTGTTCATCCCAGTGTGTACAGTCATATTGTTTCTTGTGAAATATCTTTTTTTGTACACGTATATTTCCGGGGACGATCAAGTACAAACTGAAAACAAAACAAAACAAAACAAAAAAACAGAGCAAAGTTTTTCCGTTGTATTTCTTCTCAGAGTAAAGCCGTTAGTTTTAAGAAATGAATGTCTGAACTTCACAAAGGCAATC
Organism: Filicampus tigris; assembly: GCF_054856515.1. Lineage (NCBI taxonomy): Eukaryota > Metazoa > Chordata > Actinopteri > Syngnathiformes > Syngnathidae > Filicampus > Filicampus tigris. Next base: position 37,756,873 of record NC_141217.1, read on the forward strand.
AATCGTCTGTGATGAGCAGTCGCTGAAATGTCATCCATTCATTGGCTGATATTTATGGGTGAACGCTTACCAGTCCTCGTCTTGCCACAAGTACATTAATGCTTGGTAAATCACAACTTCATTTTTGTAAAATCAAATGTCTTATAACTAAATTTGGACTTTCTTTCCAAAATTCTATCATTTATACTATTTTCTGTGGGCGTTTTTTTCGCTGTGGCCCTAACACCGTCTCGTCTTAGGATGGATGAATTTAGTGGGAAAACCCATGAAATAAAATTATTTTTATTCCACAGCCCTCACTTGCTGGGACGTGTTTTTGAACAGTAATTATAGCTTCTTTGTTGTTAGGACACATCTAAGTTCATATTCATAATGAGGATGATTAAAATCTGATGAGCGGTTAACACAACTGCCACTTCATCTCCCACCTTTCTGTGTGCATTTTGCGTGTTCCCCCTTGCTTGCGTGGCTTTTCTCCGGCTTCCTCCCACAATCCAATCACATGCACGTTAGGATCAGAGAAGACTCTGAATTGTCCAAAAGTGTGAATGTGGTTGTGAACGGTTGTTTGTCTACATGTGCCCTGCGATTGGCTGCCGACCGGTCCGGGTGAGCGCCGCCCCTCACCCAAAGTCAGTCGGGATAGGCTCCAGCTCACCTGAGACCCAAACTGGGACAAGCGCTGGCTACAGGAAATGGATGGATGCGTTTGATATTACAGTGCATTTGTTATTTTTAGTGTTGTCCAAATGCAATGTAACCTGCGACCCGAAGCGCGATGGAAAAACAAAAGAATGGATAATAGCTACGAGCAGACCACAGGTCTTTCCGAGGTGTAATAAAAAGTGCCGAGCCAACTACTACACTGGTTGGTCATCGCGCTCGATATAGAAGCCAAGTGTCACAGTGAGCCCTACTTCAACTTTAACCTTGGCCTTGTTTAAGCCCGGCTGGAGATCTCGCTCGGTCCTCCTTCAGCCTTGTGAACGAGGGTCCCGCCATGCGTCGTGGATGCGTAAGCACAAGTTGTCACGTCTGAACCGCCGGAGCGTGTGCTTGCTTGCTTGGGCTTTGATACTTGGTTTTGGTTTGATGCCACTGCGAAACACCAAAAAGACTCCATCTGTCAGTGCACTGGGATTTCATTCTGCATCAAGAGGGGGTCGGCTTTAGTTTGTGGATGAAAGACGTGCTGTGTGAGTCCAGGGGAGAGAGTGGGAAGGAAGGGTGTCTCTGCTCGTGTCTTTGCCTCTGCGCATGTGTGTGTTTTCCTAGCAGGGTGTGTTCTTGGATTCCACCAGACCGGGCCATCACCCCCAGGTGCTCTCGCTCTCTCGCATTCTGTGAAAATACCTTGAGGATTAGGTGGGCAGCGTCTGCAAAGTGGGGGCGGCCGGGGTGGGGGGGGTTAAGGTAGTGATTGATGGCTGAAAGGCTGGAGAGGTGCTCAGGCATGCTGTGGTTTGGGCTGGGGGGTTGCGGTATGCACACACAGGCAGGATTGGTTTGGCTTGGCGGGGGGTACTCAGCTGTTGCCACCCACACCCATTATAGCCCCTCCACTCCACCACCCCTTTCACACTGCACAAGGATCAGACTTCGCACCACTGTTGCTCACCTTCACCTCTACCTTTACACCCTAACAAAACGATACCCTACTTCTCTGACATCCTTTTCTCTCAACGCAATCCCAAACTACAAGTAAGGCAGTAGGTGGGTCTTACTCGCCGGCTTTGAGTTGAAAAAATTTGAAAAAGAAGTACCATATAACAACCGTGACTTCTGCATGTTTGTGGGGGGTGGTCTGACATAAAAAAAACACTCTTGAATGCTTACATACTCCTCTTTGTGCTGCATTTTCCAAACATCCTCATCAACCCATCCTGGCATGCCACAGGACAGCAGTGCCTCCAGTGGACATGTTTGAAACTACAACCCAGAACCACAGATCAGGAAGTGCCTGAATGACAGCCTGCCAACAGAGGGGACTGGTTCCGATTTAAATTTATCTTCATGCTAATCTTAAAAAGCAGCCAGATTAGTCAGAGGCTCCTCTTTCAACATTTGTTGCATATTCTTGAATATTTGTTGCTGCTCGGGGCGCTCATTCCTTCACACTGGAAGAATGTAGTTTTGTCTCTAATTGCAGACTTGTGGGCTGCCTGCCTTAAAGGCTCTGCGAGCCTCAAACGCACACACTTGCACACATACGGAGGTCCAACTTGCAGACAGAACCGCACCATATACAAACATCTATAAGGGGCTGTGTAACCACTCTATTGATGAAATGATGAAAGTGCACTTTTTCCTAATGATTTCACTGTGGGATAAACAGTGTATATATATATATATATATATATATATATATATATATATATATATATATATATATATATATATATATATATATATATATATATACACACACACACACACCCACACACACACACACACAGTGGTACCTCGACTTACAAACATCTCTTCATACGATATTTTCAAGTTACGAAACGCCTCATCAGGAAAATATTGCCTCTTGTTATGAAAGAAATTTCAGGATACGAAAGATAAAAGTATGGGTTGCGACTTGCAGCTCCGGAGTTTCCTGAACGCAACATACTCATAGCTGCTCTGCCATTGGCTAGTCTAGCATCTTCCTGGCAACCCGTTGGCTAAGCGGGACCTCTACCGTATGTGTCTATGTGTGTAGATAGACAGGTAGATAGATAAATATGTCAATAAGCCATGAAGTGTTCCGATTGTTTTACGTGAATTAGAAACGAGGAAAAGAAAAAAAGAAGAAAATCGTTTTATTTGTCCATACAAACAAAGCAAGAGATAATAGAAAAGTATGAAAAAGGGATGCGTTTGGTTGATCTCGCCAAAGAATATGACCGTAATGTATCGACAGTCGCCACGTTATTAATCAGTTCTTTACAAAACAAAACCACTTCTGAGGGAGAACATTAACCAAAGAGGGCAAAAAGCGATGAAGACAGCAATTAAAAGGTAAACGACCATCATTTTTATTCTTTACTCTATTCTTTGTTTTGTTACATTATGCACACCTCTCATTTATTGTGCAATAATCTAATTGTAACATGTATTTGTTGCATGTTTTGATGCATTTTGATGCTTTATAAAACATTTATGTCTGAATATTGGGGAGCTTGGAACGGATTAAGGCATTTACATGGAAAACGCGTCTCTACTTACAAAATTTTCTACTTAAGAAATAAGAAATTTCTTCCAGAACCAATTAATTTTGTAAGTAGAGGTACCACTGTGTATGTATATATATATATATATATATATATATATATATATATATATATATATATATAGATTTTTTTTTTTTTTTTTTTTTCACCATTCGTCCTATAACACAAGCTGACTGTCAAGTGTTCCATGTCAACAAAATTACATGCAATTTCAGTAACCATATTTTCCACTTTGCGGTCAATGTCTAAATTGTCAAAAGCAAGTCGGCCAAGTGAATGTGGGCCATATACTGTATGTACTCAGGGCTGCAATGGAACATGACACACGAGACGGAAGACAAGTCAAACCCATCCAGTACACAAATGCCAAGAACTTACAGAGTGCAGCCATCTCTTTAGGCAGGTCGGCACCGAATCTCCCGAAAAGGCTGCTGTTGGCCAGCAGGTCAAAGGGGGAGTGGCTTCTCATGGAGTTGAAGGCGAAGGGGTAGACAGCAGGTGGGAAGCCTGTCATGTGGCCCACCTGCTGTTCCCTGTTGGTAGCCATGGCGACCACGCACCAGCAGGCCCACTGGCGGATGGCAGCGGTCACCCCTGGAAATCCCCGCTCAAGTTTTGTGTCCTCCCAAAGGCTCTGAGGATGTGGGAGAATGGATGAGTAAGGACGGAGGCCTCGTGTTTAGTGGGGGAACAACAGACTCCTCTTGAGTGGAAACGTCCAGTTTCTGGGGAAGAAAAGAGAGACAGACTTGTCATTTCTCATTTCACCGCATGAAACACAAGGATCAATCCATCTGATTGGCACGAACATGAGACATAAGTGGTTTCTGTTAGGAACGCAAACATGTTTAACTTCACGTCAACTCCCAGACCCTGATGCATGCTCGCTCTGGGACGGCCAAAAGTTTATCCACAGTTGTAAAGCCAGGAGGGTGTGCAAACTTCATATGAACAGGTTTGAGGAAAGGAATGGTTGGGGGGGGGAGGTGATGGAGGAGAGGACAGCGAGTAACTAAAAGAGGTAAACGTGTGAGAAGAAGAGTGAGCCAGAGGAGAATCCAGAAAAATTGAGGGGGAACAAGATAAGAGAGACATTTGGAAAAAGTTATAACAGAAAAGCAGGAGGTGGGGAGAGGGGGGGGGGGGTCGGTTGAAGAGAGAGCCCTCTTGTTCCTTCAATATTGAAGAGCTTCCAGACTTGTGCACTGATTCCAGGCTATGCCATATGATTGAAATCAGCAGAACACTGCTATAAAGAGCTCCTCTGTTCCTGCTGCCAGCCTAGCACAGCAGCTTGCCTCCCTCTGACGCTGAGGCCCAGACACGGGGGCCGCGGGGGTGCAGGGCGGAGAAAATGAGATCCACTGATTGCTAACTGCTGCTGTCACTTCCAACAAGCTTGTGTTGAGGTGAGGCTCTCAGCCCGCAAAGTCATTTTGGCTCAAATCTCCCGCAGCCCACTCGTCACTTGGACGCCTCACAGTAGGCACAGACAAGGAAGCAGTCTTGCCCTGCTGTCGAGTCTTACTACTTGGCCCCGGGAAAGCCTCCCCATTTTCTTTTTCATGTTTTTGCAAGACCGCTCCCTGTGCGTGACTTTATGAGTGGGTGGCGTGATGAGCTTGTTTTTACAAATGCGGCTTTGAAAAACAGCGGAGCCCAAGAATTTGGCGCTGCTGTGGCTTGTGGATTTCACGAAAAGGACTAGGACAGAAATTGTGGTGACCAAGTAAATGAGTTTGATTGGAGAATGGGTCGGTGGGGCTTGAGAAGAAGGCGTAACTGGTGAACGCATTACGTGAGCGCGGCCATCGTAAAAAAAGTCACAGATGAACAGTGGCAAAGTCTGGGCACTGGGGGGCACTGTGAGGCGGCGCCATGCCCTGATGAGAAAACAGGCAGGGAGGGTAGCTTTCCAAGACTCTTACCACAAAGTCTGAAATACATAGTACAAACACATGCAATCAAGCACTCGGAAAGAAAAAAAAAAACTACATGCGTTAAGACGCACACACGCACGCACAACTCTCACCCTCGCATCTTTTCCAGAGCTCTGGCTCAATCCCGTCGCTGTCTCTCTTTCAACAGAGCCAGTTAATTACACCCTACTGCTGCAGGCAGCTTCAAACCACCACTAATTTAGAGTTCCATTACAGTAAACTGTTCCACATGTGCATCCAGGGCCCGGGCAGGCTCGGGTGACCACGTTTCAGGAAGGAGCAGCCGTCGATAGGCACCAACCCCCATCCTGCCAACGGAGCCGTACTTCCATCTTTCTTTTCCATTTTGTTTTTCATTTCCCTTTGCTGCCTAAAGTCCCTCTCCATAATCAGGATCCTATGGCCAAGCCACACCCCCCCCATCGCTGCATCAGAACAGCCCGCGCTGGGTCCCTGTAGGTCGGCGGGTTCAGTCATGAGCAAACAAACAAAAACGATGGCAGAAGACTTTGCGGGGAGAAGACAGACAGTGCGGGACGCAGACTCCAAACGTGCGCAGGATCTGTTTGGCCCATTTGGGTAACCGCCGCATGCACTCTTCAAAGGCAGCAAAATCTGCCAGTGCCGAGAGAAGCGAGTAGGATTGAGGCTTTTGTATTCTCTCAGGAGTAAACAAGCGTGTATCGATCCATCTAGTCATCCGGCATTGCAGTCATGAATACAAAGGAGTTCTAAGCTACTGACGCCACGCGTCGGCGAGAATGCAGACTTAGCACAATTACCCACAGAAGGAAAAGGGCCTAATAAAGAAAGAACGGCGGAGCGGAGAGGCAGCCTTTTAAAATAACACAATAATGAATTAATAAAACCCCAACAAGATGGCGCCAGTGTTTTTTAATGAGCCGCATCAGTCCGGAGGCTTTTTAAAGAGTCGTTTGCGTTTTATGACGGGGTCCTGCGGTAGGCTCGCTTCGCCACCGGGTCTGGGTCTATAAGCGAGCTGAGGGGAATTTGGAGTGACCTCATCCCCTGTTAGCCAGGGCCAAGTGGGCACACAGGCCCTCCCCACTTCCCCTGAGCCTGCGGGGCACACAGGAGGCAGCAGGCGGGCGAGGCGGGTGATGAGGAGGAGCGCCGGGAGGGTTCCGGCCGGCCTGGTGCGGGGACTTTCCATCCCTGACAGGGACAGCCGCACTGGAGCAGGGTGTCCGACCTCACAGCGTGCGCCGGTGCTGATGATTGCGCTTGAGATTATCCACGGAGTTGATCAGGACCAAACGCTGCGTGTAGCAAATGAATCAAGCCAGTGAGTTAGAGATGGCTCAACAAGACCAGACGTGCCTGCACACGACCACACTCTCTCGTTGTGAGGAGTAGTTTTGGTTGTGGCAAAAAAAAAAAAAAAAAATCCAAGAATTGCAAGAGCAACAGTAAAAGGACCTCCGCCATTGTCAAACAACGATAAATTAGTGGGAGATGATTGCATGTATAACACTGCATGTAGGAGCATTGTGAACACGTCCTGCATTTCTTAAAAACGACACGAAGCTCTCTTGTAAAGGGGTCATATTCGATATTGTTGCCCTCCACTCCTGTAGGGGGTGGACGTGTAATGTGTACTACAAAGTGATTGATAACTTTGAAGAGGGGAAACCGTGTCTGTTGCCTGTCCGTAGATCAGAGCTTTCACAATGAATCATTGCTCGATATGCTATGCTGAGCTGCACTGCACTTGAAGTGTTTTATTCTTAACTGTAACGAGCACACCTGTGGCAGTGTCTGGCCAGTAGATTCCCCGCAGACCAGACACTGGGACTGCTCCATGTGGAGGAACTTGTGGCAGTGCTCCCTGGGGCTTTTATTAAATTTTTAGTATTTGGTTTATTGTTTAGATGGTTTGGGTTTGGGATAAAGGCTTTAGTTTATTAGCTTTGCTTGAGGTTGGGGTTATGGTTTTGTGTTGGAGGGTTTTAACTTGGTTTTAACGAGCTAATGCTTTACACCTGGGGTGCTGTAATGATTTTACCCAATTGACTAAGCCGCTAAATATAACATAGCGTTAAAGCGACTGCGGGAGAACCGTACTCCATTTTAAACCTCCAATGCACTTTTTGCACTTTGCCCTTTTTGTGTTTTTGTATTTTTGAAAAATAAAAAAGGGAAAAAGAAAATTGACCACTTGACAAAAACTGCCTCTGCTCCTCCGTACGTGCTGTCCACCGCCCGTGCCTGTCCTGGTCACATTGACAAAGCTAGACTCCAGCCCCTGCAGGCTGTATTCCTCCTCAGAAATGGAAATAACAGTTGCGGTGCCCTTGGTGTTGACTCAATTTCCTTGACACACCAATTGGAAAATGGACAATCAAATATGAATCTTTTTTTTTTTTTTTGATGGGAGGTCAGAAGACTGTCATGATTGCCCGTGACTATGAATGTGACTGTGAATGGTCATTTGGCTGGCAACCAGTCCATGGCGCACCCCACCTCTCGCCCAATGTCAGCTGAGATGGAGTCCAGCTCCCCCGCACGCCGAATGAGGTGAAGCGCTCTAGAAACAGCTTGGAGAATCTCTGCGGGTTGTGGTGCCAGACCGGTACTGAGCTGACTAAGACGGCGCCGAGAACTTGTGTCATTGCGGACGTCTGCGTGGGGGTCACGCCACTTCGCGTTTGTCTTAAGACCACAAATTAGTTGAGACGGAATCAGCTGTGCCGGTCGAAGTCAAGCGGCGGCGCGCGCTCCATTTTGACTCAATGTCATTCGACAATTTTACACAGAATTCTTAACCATCAATTCATTGATGATTATGCCCAGCCCACAACTGAAAAAAAAACCCGTCAGCACCAAGTTCTTCTGAGCCACAGGTGACACAAATGTTTGTGTTTGTAGCATGAGATCATAATCCACTCCCCCGAAACGCATTATTGTACAGTCATTGTGTGTGACTTTGGAAGGAGTTAAAAGTTGTACATTTATTTTATTTTCATTTTTTGGCAGATATTGACATTGAATTTAAACTTCTGTGACTCTCTCCTTCCTGCCATGAGCGAGTTGAGGTGACTTATTGCTTTTCATTTGTTTGCCAGCGAGCTTGACTGACTTCACAGGTTTTCTTGGAGTATCCTGAACTCTATAAAAGTCTACAATGTGCAATTTTTAGAGGGTTGTTTTTTTTTTCTTTCAGATAAAAATGTGTCAAAACCTTTAGTGGAACAGATGACTTCACAGCCTCCAGATAAACGAAAAGTACCTTGTATCTTGGCAAGGAAACCTTGGCAGATTCGTAATTTTTTTTTTTTTTTTTTAACCTTGGACTTGCCCACTCTTGCTCATTTTTCACCAAAAAGCTAAGCATGTCTTCCAGGCACAGTCATCTAATTGTCAACATCGCAGTGATTTATGTTCCATAACTTTGTAAAAGAAGTGACTGGAAACACACCGGGTTAGGTTTGAGGTTCTGGGTCACAGGTGAAGTCATATTACTGTCAGTAAAACCGTCCTTTTTTTTTTCTCCCGCACTTTTTTAAAAATGTTTTATTTATTTATTTTTTTATTATAATCAAGTGCAAAATGTGACGTTGTGTGAGCGTTATGTGATCTGGACGCTGGTGCCGGCGACATTTAGTCTGTGCAAACGGTAGCCGAAAGACATTACTGCCGGACGCTGAGCTGACAGCTTGGCGTCTTTCAACAAGTGTGTGGCTAATGGCTCCACCGTAGACACTCAGTGACAGACGACTTGGTGTGTCCAAACACACCTGCATTCCATCACCTCAAACTTGTTTGACATCTGCCTGCTCTTGGCGTCTCACAAACACGTATTTGCTTACACGCAACAATGCAGCAAAGTAGCACTCAGACGCAATCATTTGACATTTTAAGAACAGCTCGTACCCCCGAGTGCCAATTGGACTCCATGAAAAGAATCATTACAGAGGAAACCAAAATACAACGGATACATTTAGGAAACTTCACAGTCAAATTGATCGATTAGTTGACTAACTTGTACACGTTGCCCGACTTGTCAATGCTTCTAAAGCTGCAACGACGAATCAATTAGCAAATGAATGGACCATTATTTTGAGAATCGATTCATTGTGTAGAGACCTTGTTTATAATAATAGTAATAATAAATAATAATTGCCCAAATATTCGGGATTTCAGCCTCTCAACAGTAAATCTCTGATTTCTGTAGTCCTCCTCGAAGGACGGCTGAGTATCTTTGAGGGGGTGGGTTTCTCAAAATGGGAGATTTGCAAACACGTGCTTTTACTTTGGAAAACAATGATCAACATTTTCGGACATTCTACGGACTAAACCAATGACTGAATCCTAATTAATTCACATTTGTGCGTTTTCTGCCGTGTCAATTTGAAATAGTGTGCTGCTTTTTGAATCATTGACATTGATTAACGCAATATTCGACAGATTATTTGATGATTAAAATAATGGTTAGTGTCACCCCTAATTGCCTCTTTGATTGTCTTTTGCATTTTGCCGCTATAAAAAGCTGAAGTTGAGTCGCAGAGTGGAGAAGCTTGTGGAAAGAGTTTGAAATCAGCGAGACATAAAACACTTTCTTCAAAGATGAAGTCATCCTCACAATTTTCTCTTTCCATGATGCGGTAGAGCACTCTGGCGTACTAAGCACACTCTCCAACTTCGGGTCCAGCAAAACAAGAACACGCACACGCCACAACAGGAAAACACAGATGACGGAATCCAATTTTCAGGCATAAATGCAACCGAAGCGGCAGAAAATCACTCGGGGAAAAAAAACAGAAACAAACAAGAGGCGGCCTCTCCTTTTTCAACCAGGGAGAGAGCAAGAGAGTATGGAGGTGTTTGTATTCCTCAGCTCAGAGAGAAAACAACCCTTGGTCTGTATGAAGACGACTTCCATGTCTGATTGTAGCCCCGGGAACCACAGCAACACAAAGCGGACCCAAACAAACACGCGCAAAACACACAACAAAGTGCTAACAGACGTCTTGGTAAATGCTCCGAGCATGCAAATAGACACAAGCACACCTGTAAAAATAACCATGTGCAAATTGTTTCCTTGTTAATTATAGTGTTGTAGCGGAAGGAGAACGCCCCTGTACATCCCCTCCCCTACAAAAGGCACACCTGTCCAAGCGACCATCCGCAAAACTACAGGTATCAACAACCCCCGGCTCAAAAAGGGAAAGATGGCCGCCAAAATATTGTCAGGTGATTTCCTGGTCAACCAAATTCACATCTGTACAAATCTCAACACGCTATAACGTGATTTTGAACCTCGACAAGGCCCCCATTGATGACCTTGGAGGCGAAGGCCTTCCACGCCAGCCGTCCCCTCCTCGGAGCCCAACTGCCGCACTTCAGCACGCATCGACACTTAGCCATGCTGTTACCTTTACGCTCTCTTTTTTTTTTTTTTTTAAATGATCTTCCACCCTTATGTCGGGCCTGCCAGGGGAGATAAAACTGCAGATGGCAGGTGCGGCTCCGGTGAGCTGCCGCTGCGATACGACAACAGTGCACGAAAGCTCCGCGGACGCGTGAAACAAGTAAAAACATGCCGTGACATCAGGCGCCGCATCTCCCTGATACGCGCGCCGATAACAAGTGGAACCTGTTAACCGGGGCAATACGCCAGAATGGGGAGATACCATTCACTGACAGGCCACCGATTATGGCAACACAATGAAGAAAGCTCCAAGTGGACTAAGAGCAGAGCTGCACCGCACGACTCACTCTGCAGGAATTAGCCTGCGCTACTAAAAAAGTGGAAAACAATGCGGGCCTTTTCCAAGTTTCCAGCATGTCTGTTATAATAAAAAAGGTCGAGGACTGGTGACTCCTCTGGTGAATAGACATCAAACACATGCAGGCCTATACACAGCAACACACGCACATATGCTAATAATAAAGCGCTCCACAGGCGCTGGGTAAGAGCCACTAATAAGCACATGTGTGCGTGGAGCAACATGCAGGCACACATTTTCATAGTAATGTGCTGTCTCATCCGTGAAGCCTAATCAAAGAAACGTGTGCGACCAGGATGTTTTAGCATTTGCTCATGGAGAGCAACTTTGATTGAGGCAAGTGCAAAAGTATCTCTGTCTTCAATTAAAGAACCACTGCTGCTGCTGGAAAAAAAAAAAAAAAAAAAAAACAATCTTGCTGCTAACAAAGGCAGGCTGAGGGAAAAGAAAAATAAACACGGGCACAAGATTTCAGACTTTCCAAACTTTTTGCGTGTGAACTCACCAATTCTGGAGCGGACGAGGCAGGCAAACGGATGAATGACTTGAGGGAAGGGTCCGATGAGCCCAGCTAGCCTGGAGGGGGAAAAAAGAAAAAGGGAGACAAGATGTGTGCGCGTTCATCAGAGTCCTTCTGACAGCACCAGCAGGGCAGCAGCCAACCTCTCTCTCTCTCTCTCTCTCTCTCTCTCTCTCTCTCTCTCTCTCGCTCTCTCGCTCGTTGGACTTTCTCCTCCTCCTTCGAAATCACTCTTTCACTCCTCTCTTCAAACACTCACTCTCTCACCCGCTAGGAAATAATTATACTCCCTGATTCATAACGCCATCCTTGTTCATGTGACCCAACACTTCAAATATACAGCACATTTTTTTTCACAAGCCACAAAATGCCTGCAGGGGGAAAAAAGAAGGACCCAAAGAATTTCTGTTTTTAATTCGCTCTCGCCTTTGTCTCTCGGCTGAGCGTTTTCTTTCCTTCATCTGCTCAGCCACCGAGTTGTTTACCTGCTAGCAATTTGTGCCCGTTGAAAAGGAGAGCCGCGCTGTCGTTCAGCATCGCAATCAGTCAGTTTGCAGCTCTTCGCTAAAAAAGCGACAGTAGCCGAAGCACCGCCGATGGTCTGCCTTGTCGTGTTTTCACCTCACGCAGATGGCGTCGAAGACGCTTTGACTCCGGCCCAGAGCGATTCCCTTCATCAAAACGCAAGGCACATTTTACGCCTACCTGCTTTTATTGTGGCAATATAACGTTTACCCTAAATCGCTACCATCAAGAGCGTAGCAGGGGCAGATGTGACTCAACACTAAAGAAACTCTGGGACCGTAATGGGGAAGTCCAACTGAAAGCATTCTGCTCTTATTGAGAAGAAATTGAAGCCAGAATTTGGCTTTCAAAGCATTTTTGGGGATATACAACATCTGTCCACATCCTGCCAAACATTGTGCAAATGTCTTCAAGCTCGAGGTGGCTTTTTGCGAAAGTGAACGGCTTCGAGTGAAAATGGCAGCGCGACAGTTTGAGGGGAAGTTGTGTTTGATGGCAGAGTGCAGCAGCGACAACTTTGGGTGTGCCCCTGAGCGTGCCCCTCTTAGCCATATGAGATCATATGTTTCAGATCTGTTTATGTGTTTGTGGTTCTGGGCGTGTGCTTTGCTTTTCTGAATGTAATGTTTCTCAACTTGTTTTGCTTGCGAGGAGCACCCACCTCACCACTAGGAGGGAGGAGAAGACACACCTTAACCGGCACCTCGACAGGAACCTTTAGTAAGCACAGGTCAACTTTTCCCAGAGTGCAAGCCAATTTAAAAAAAAAAAAAAAAAGAAAAAGAAGCATTCTTCTTGCCACTGTCGGGCAGCGGTGGGAACTCTGCCACCATTCACAGCCAAAATCCGTATGCCTCCCGATGGCCACAGGGACGCAGCCACAATGGGGAGCTCCAACCAGAGGTGCTAAATGTAATGTCTGCCGTAGCGAAACATTTTTTTTTTTAAAGGATGCCGGATCACCGCAAACGTCTTTACCCGTTGAAAAAGGCCTTTTGATTGGTTAATGACTTGGCTGGAAAGCCTGTCTGGCTCAGCAACAACTATGCAACCTGGCAACTCGTTTTTTAGCCAAGGAATGCTAACCTGTGGACCGTTGACAATGTCAATTGGGGAGCGGTGAGGGACAGCAAGGCCTTCTCTGCTGGCCTTGTCACTATCACGAGCACTGACTTCACCTTTACAAGCAAAATGATCATAACGTTTTCCATGACATAGTATTCCTTTATTCTGTTGCCTTTGTAGCATCTCTCTTGGCCGCACTGCTTCCAGTCGGCGTATGTGGATGTTAGACTTTTTTTTTTTTTGTCCACTCAGATTTCAGAGTCTTTGTGCTATCATGTCTGTTTCATCTGCCTTGGGCCTTTACAGTCAATAGTGGCGGTGGATGATTACAAATGTGTCTTTAACTCCCTGGCTGTCGTGAACGTTTCCATTTGTCAAGCGGAATCCGTGCGTTTGCTGACATCGACGTTATCTGTCTGTCAAGGAGGTTTTCAACACGTCGGCTGGAACAGGGTCCCGCCCAGCTCGGCGGTGAAATTCAGCGTTGTAAATCGCTGCGACGACGAACAGATCTCGGTAGCGGCACCGCTTTGGATTTGAGATCGACACAGCTTTTGAGTAGAGGATAAAGTTACGTTAAGATCATGGTTTGTCACGTCGATTATGAGGAAGACGTTTAGGGCACCTCACACTCAAACAGAGTATGTGTACAGTATGTAGAGTATGTGTTGCGATAGGTAGGAGAAAGTAGAGCTGACGATATATACATCGCAAAGGTGATAGATTCCATCTGATGGTGTCACTTTTTCTACTATTGTGTCACTGTCACTTATCATCTACAGCAGACTGCATATCATTAGTTCGTCAGATACAGCTTGATTTGGTGTGCAAAGAGCTTCCATTGATCAATCTTATGCCACACCGCTGCCAGCAGGTAGCAGACTGAACGACATTACGGGGAAGTGAATCATAATGCAGGTTTTTTTCCTGGCTCCGATTGAGGCACAAGTGGTAGCGTCCTGACCATGCGCCATGACGTGCATCTATTCTGTAAAGTCATCTGACTGGCTTTCTTTTACAGGGAACATACTTTAAGTTAAGAGTTCCAATAAGAGCGACTATTATCACGTTAAAGCATTCATTTATTAACACTAGAGCCCGATTTCTTAAAATGTGTTCCCCATTAGCGCTCAAAATGTCTTTTGTTGTCACAATACAGTACAGAGTTTTGATTTTAACTTTTGAGATCTGCAAAATGTTCTCAAAATTGCATTACAGCAAAGCTCATCATTTTATCTTTTTCAATCAATTTCTGTCAGAAACAATTGTTATGCTTCTTAGTTAGATTGATACCTACATTTGTGCAAAAATATGTCGGCTACTCTGCTTCTGCTTACATTTGATAATTTGATATAGCCGCACTCCTGGATGCATTTCTCATTTGATACGGGTCTGTTTAATGTCCCTTCAAAATAAAGTGGGAAAATTTGAGCCGTCATAGTGTGTTGTATGTCTGTTATTTTTTATTGATTACCTGAAAATATATCGTGGTATATTATTATCACGATATATAATGGCCGATATCGTGATAGAACATCTTTTTCCATATTGTCCAGCACTAGTAAAAAGTGTGTGGCGATCATGACAAAAGATGACAGTTCATGGAATGAATGAGGAACGCTTTTGTTTAGGGTTGCTTTTATTGCGCCTGAAATCATATATTTATTTGCTAAACTGGGACCTCTTGATCTTAATCTCTAAACTCCATCAACTGTTAAATCTAAACCACCAGTGGGTTGCGAATTGACTGCCATGGAAAAAATGGAAATTGAAACTATTTAGGGGGAAAAAAAATTGTACTACACTTGAATTACCAGTGGTCTACAAACAAGTTATTCTCATTCTATTAAGTAGTGTGAAGTGTGGAGCGTTTTAAAAATCATCAATTTATGCATGACTTGTAAAGCCTCGTGCAATAAGATGCCACTCAGTCATGTTGTCCCCACATAAATCACACCAAGAGCTCACAGATCTATGAAAAAAAAAATCGGATTTTAATAGATTATTTACCCCTTTCAAGAAGAAAAATCCAATGACTTCATTTAAAACTTTAAGAATGTAGCCCTTTTATACCCAATCATGGCAACCACCAGCTCCAAAGTGGCCTGTTCAGAGTTTCCAAAAAGGTGTTTGATGAGCATTCCTCAACTTTCTCCGTCTTTTTTTTTTTTTGCCACCTGTCGCATTTTTTTGGAACGCGTCGTAGCCACAGAATTCAAAGTTCGTGATTATTTGCAAAAAAACGTTTATCAGTTTGAGCATTAAATATCACGTCTTTGTAGCGTATTCAATCAAGTATTCTGTTTTTATTCACATTTTACACAACGTCCTAACTTCAGCGGCATTGGGGTTGTACAACAGAAGAAGTCACACGGGATTATTTCAGTTTTGCGTTCAATTCAACACGGCCACATTCCACAGCGACTAAGTATACATTTGTGGGTAAATGGAGACAAGATCATTGTTTCTGTCGACGTCCTTTTTGTGACGTTTTGTCGGGTCGGATTGTTCAAATGGAAAACGGGTAGCGTGGCTCAATAAACGTCGGCAAAGACTGGACTAACGTATGCTCGTTCTTTCATACATGTTTAATGTGCAGCGGATGAGCTCACATGTGTAAATGACTGAATAAGCAGTCAGAGGCGCCCGCCGCTGCTTTCCTTTCTCTTTTTTTTTTTTTTTTCCAGAAATCTACTATTCAGGAAGCGCCCATCCGAGCCACTCTGCAAACGGCACCTCGGCAGATCCTTATCTCGTTTCCATTTGATTCATGTGTTGCTTATGAGGCCACGGAAGCTAAACGAAATCCCTCAGCTGTTTATATAGCAGTGCTAAATCAGCAGTTGCGCAACGTGAAACAAGAAGGTAAATACCTCCACGGGACCTTTAAAGACTAACTGTATTAGTCGTTGGAGTGATGTGAATTTCAAGTGATCGCACCGAGCTGACTGAAAGCACACAGAAGCGACTGAACGCGCAGTCAAGTGCTTGAGGATGGTGTCGGCGTGCAGGCCGGGCCGCGGCCCTTATTAAATTGTGACAGAGGGAGGGAATCGTGCGTGCGTGCGCGCACTTGGTGTCTGCAGCATGGATGAGCGTGCGCAGGCAGTAGCGGAGAGAGGGTCAGAGGTTACTAGTGTTTGTGTTTCAGTGTCAGTGAAGTGTGCTTCAGGCGGAGATTTATGATCATTGTGTCTGGGAGGCTGCGGCATGGCGGATAATGAAGACGGATCAGGCCGCTATCTGGCTCTCTGGGCATCACTGGAAACATGGCCTCTTGGCCCCCGCCACTGGCGTGTCATTAACTTCCAAGCGGTGACATCACAACGCGCCGCCCGCGCATCAAACCCAACACCGACGCGCTCGCGCGGCTCAAAGTTGAGTGCGGGGAGCTCGATTCCTCGCAGGAAGTCATCCGGCAAACGCGGCTGTTGTTAGGCGCCAAGCTCTGCAGCTCCTCTGGATGTGTTTATGAAGGTATGAAATATTCATAAGAGCCACTCGTGTGTTTCCACTTAAGATTCAACATATTTGCATTCACCGAGCAATGTAGCCCAGGCCTGGGGCTTGCCGGCGGAGCAAAAGGAGCATCGGCAGGAGAGGGAAGAGCAAAGAGTGATGACAGAGGACGCAAGAAAGGGAGGGAGGGAGGGTCAGCTGGTTGTACGGAGGAAAAGCTTGAAAAAGACGACCGATGCGACAGCGAGCGTGTGAGAAAGCGTCGCGAAATGGGACAGGGAGCCAAAGCAAAGGCGGGATTGATGGAGGCGGGCGTTCGAGAGCGGGGGGCTATGACGGGAGTGGTGGCAGCAGGTTTTAATCAGAAACAAGATGCCTGCATTGACATCAGCGTTTGCCCGTGTTCAGATTGATGTCATGTCAAGTTTGGTCGCGCCCCCGAGACAGGCCGGGGACGGCCGGGAGAGAGCCAGCGTGCTCGCTCGCTCGCAGAATGAAAGGCACATCCGCAGAAATCAAGGCGCTCATTCATCCTGCCTGGCAAACTCTGCTCATTTACAGTCCAGCTACCTTGAAGCGCACACAGGAAAACGACTTAGTCGTGGCAAACGAGCAATGTCGGCAGGCGCTGAGGGCCAGCGCAGGTTTCCACCACAAGGTAGGAGCAAAAACAAACGAGCACAAAGCTTGGAAGAAAGAAAGTGCCTCTTTTGGTGCACTGGAAACTGCAGGGGGAGAAGGGGGTGGGGGTGCGCATAATTTGGGGGTGCATCGAGAGGTTGCGGACACAGCTACCAGTGTGCGTGCCAGCAAATGAGCGCTCTCGCCCGTTCCCCAACATGTGTGTTCAATGAAAGGTGAACGTCTCTCCTGTCTATACTTTGCTCCAAAATCCGCCATGATGTCACCATGAACCCATCTTGAACCCACCTCTGTCAAAAAGCATTACTCCAGCCCTCCCTTCCCCTCAGCCTCGTTTTCCTCCTTCACGCTCTGCTCCTGCCTCGCAAATTCTTTGCTCGGCTCCCATTCTTTGCCTTTTCCTCCTTTGTCATATTTGCCTATTTTCAGCGTTTCCCCTCTGCGCGTCTGTCCGCGTCTCGCCTGGCTCTTCTCGCTCGCGCCTCTCTCGACCAGGGTGCGCGCATATTTTGGGCCAGCGGCCTTAATTTAAATCACCCCAAAAACAGTGGGCGTTTGCCAAAAATGCCAGGATGTCCCGGTGACCATAAACTTTGTTGAAGCTGTGGTTTGACCCCCCCCCCCCCCAAAAATGGTCAGAGTGCATGAAGGGAAGCCAAACGAAATCAAAGTAGCAAAAGTAAGGAATCAAGGGAGCAGGCAAATGTAAGAGGGACGAACGAGGAGAAGAAGAAGGAGAGAGAGGGAGGGAAATGGAGAGGGATGGTGGGGGCAGCCAGAAGGCAGCCAGAGCGCCACATATGGAAGTGATTCTGTAATTACTGCAAATCTGTGAGCTCAAAGGGAAAGGTCTTCTTTTCCATGCCTCTTTGCCTGCACATAAAACTGCCCTTGTGAGAAAGCTGGCCACTTGAGCCACACTGCTGCAGCACAAAATGCATTTACGTCTGGCGAGTGTGGCTCATATATAAACATATGTCGTATTTTCGAACTGCTCTCTGCTTTTAACCACGAGAAGAAAGTGCGGTTGATTATGCATGGGCTTACTTTTCTGTTTTCATTGCTCAGTGGCTCGGCACTTTCTCCCCCCCCCCCCCCCCCCCCCCCCCCCCAATCTCAATCAGTCACGATGCCAGCTAATCTAAAACGAACCGGGAGGTTCTGCGTGAAATCTCTCATCGGCCACGCCACGAGCTGTCATGAGTCATAAAAAAAAAAGGCCACGATTCAACAAGTTCCATGAGGGAGGGGCGCCGAGGGGTTGGGTGGCAGGCAGACAAGGGGCCGGTGATGAAGGTTGTCTTCGGAGCCTCGGGCGAAGCAGCGCTTCTTCGCAGGTGCGTTGGCAGCCACTAATGCTCCACTCCGAGCTCCAGAAACACTCGCTGCAGCCTGTTATTACGCTGTTCCAAGCCGGAACGTGTTCTGCCGATGGCTGCGCGCCTATTTGACACATTGATTAAACGGTAACCTCAAACCTGAGCTCGCACTGGCGTCACTACCGACCCCCATCCCGGCACGCCTAATTAACGAGGCAATCATTTGTGCGGAGTGCAAAGCAGCCTACCTTTTCTTGCGCCCTCAGCTGTGCGCCGTGTGTCGGTTTCAACATTCCCCACAAGTTTGAGATTCGAGCGAGTGACTGACAGGCCGGTCGACGGAGAGCAGCGGCAGCGGCGGCGGACTTGACTGTCAAGGAGACGACAGCAAAGTCACGGACAAGCTTCACAGGAGTCTTCTTCCGCCGACGCGTCAAGAAAAGCGCACACGGTTTGCTCTTGACGCCTCACAGATCAACCTTGGAGTCATTTGTCAGATTTCCCTCGGCGCTTGCCATTGCCAATCCGTCAACCAGTCCCGAGCAGATTAAGGGCGTCGGTGGGAGCCATCGAGTGTGCACATTCCTGACACGGTGACTCCCCCTAGCGGCGAGAGGGAGGGCTGCTGCAGAAAGCGCTAATTACCGGTACATTGCTTTCGAAACGTTTGGGATGTTCGGTCTTCGGGTGAAATTTCAGGTACAACCTGAAATGCATTAGAAATCTCATCAACTTAATTTGACCTTGAGTAAACTTTTAAATGCACGTGTCTAACCGCTTCATGTTTCAGTACTTTTTGCACCACTTGCTGTTGTCAACAAGGAGCTGAAATTCATGTTTCATTAACGAATCGATTGATACATTTTTTCGTTCAATTGGAATTGGTATTTAAACTTAAATAGTCCTTGTGTTCATGCTGCTCACATTTTGACATTTAAAAGACCTTTTCATCGTGTGTGTAAACAGCAGGCACCAGCCACCACGAGTGCTCACAGCTGGTGTCTGAAAGGGATTTGACTTGAACTGAAAATGATGACAGATTTTTTTTGTGTTGTAGGTTGCACCACCAAATATATCCCATTCCCATAGTTATCATATTTCCAATTTCCTTAAATAAATACAAAAACCACTGAAGGGTGGTATAATACATCCGCTAGACTTGAGTGCAGGAAATATGGCTTCAGTTCCCACCAAAACGAAATAAGTAAAATTAAGATTGAAAAAAAAAAGTCCTAAACAAATTAAAATAAAAGTGAGAGTACTTAAAAAACAATAACTGAAACTACATTTTACATGTAAGCTAAACAAAGTATAATTAGAGAAAAATGGTCTTTGTTTTAGTATGTTAATTCATACTGTGCATGAATGTTCGCAATTTATTTTAAATGTATTGTATGTATTACTTCACGGCTGTACAGAAGAAACAAGGTCCAACAGTCAAATGCAGTTTACTTAATGACGTTTTTTTCTCAAATCTTGCACTCTACAGTACACCATGAAAACAAACCAAAAAGTAAGACAAAAAGTAAGACTAATTCTAAGGCCGTCCCATGGATGGATCATGGTGATGTTGCTAGCTAACATCAACGCTACAGGTCACTAGCCGTTTCATTGTCTAAAAACACACACCAAGATCTATTTGTGGTGGGCCTATTAAATTTACTTGAAACAATGTTATATTTAAGTGATAAATAGCATACGTGAGGTTTTACTACCCTACATTAGCACACTGGGAGCTGGCATACATATAAAATGTGCTAACTTTATGTTTGGAAACTGTGCTTGGAATTGTCCTTAAATTGGCGAATTATCTGGCTAACTATCAAGCTAACTGCAGGCAAATTAGCTGGTAAAGCTATCGAACCAAACGAGTTGTTAGCTGGGAAGCTCAAACACAGGCATTGTGAGCAAGTTTCATTCATTGATTCAATGAATGGTTGAAAAAAAAATACAGCTAAATTGCTAGCTATACGTTTTTAGTCAAACTTTCAGTACTTCAATAGCGTTGAATCATTGATCTACCTTGCCAAGAGGATAAATTCTCAGTTTGTGCCCTGACAGAATCTGGACTGGCCATGGGTATGTGCAAATTAGGTTTTTTGTGGGCATACACGTGTGTCGACGTGATTCAAAGCAAAACAACCCACCTGCTGAGTCAATTCCAGATATAAATAACCCACAATGGCTAAAACATTTCATAACCCCACACTTGTGGATAAAACATCCCAGCGTATTATTGTGCGCATGCTTTTAGAAGCCAGCAATGAGGCACAAACAGGTCATTGCAAGGAATCCTGAACAGGTCAAGCTTGGGATGAAACTCACAATTTTCGCCATGGACGGAATTTCGTCCAAATATGGCAAATGATCGTATCCAATTTCCTGATAGCTGGACTAATCAATTTTATTCTATCCTATTTATCTGTGAGACACTTTGTCCAAATACTTCTGACAAACTGAAAAAATACTCAAGCATTAACTGGATGTAATTATCCATACTTTTGCTTAAATTCAAGCTGAAAGTCATCAGCCTGTTCTCAACCACTTATTTGTTGATTGTAAATTCACATTCGTTGCAGTTGTGCTTGAAGGCAAAAGTAGGCCTATGTATACATTGAGTGCTATTGTAAACCTGAACATGGAATTTGCGGTGTTTAGCAGCAACATGCAGCCTATAGCTGGACAAAGGGGACGGAAGGGAATCAAAGAGAAGCAGTCACGGTGAGCCACGCCTATTGCCCATGTGCTTCATCCTCTCAGCTCCAATATCCTGTGCACCGCACGCACGCTTCGCGTTTTGCATAAAATGTGTATCAGTGGGGCAGCGCTCGAGCCCGCACATGCCGAGCGCACATGTCGCCAGCCTTTACTGAACACACTTGAGCGGTCGAGCAAGCGCATCAAACTCACATCCCACCAATGAGAGCGCAGAAGAGGGGCGGGGGGGGGGTGTAGAGAACAGAGAGAGAGAGGCCGGGCGAGGTACAAAGTGTGAGCCAGGTTCCGCGCTCACACACACACACACACGTTGGTGACGCTCACATTTCCTACTCACCTGCAAACGTGACGGATGTGGGTGTCTGTATCAGTGGGGGTGTGTGTCACGCATGACACGCGGACGCGTTGACTCTACTTTCCTGGAAGACACGAGAAGGGTTTGAGCGTCAGTCGTGCAGCAGGAAGCATCCACGTTCGCTCCAAGAAGAAGCCGCTCCAAGTGCATGTTTGACTTCACTTCAGAGACACGGCGAAGGCTGCACTCAATTGCCAGCCAGAAAACACTCGAGCCCGCTGGACGCACTTCCACCACTTCCGATTTTTGCTCCACTCAGCGGGTGTTTTGACACTTTTGCGGCTTTCTTGACCAGGCTCCTAACTGCTTTTAACTGATTTTTAACTTCGCTTTCAACATCTTCAAGAAAAATGGAGAACAGCCCTGGTGGTAAGTTTTTTTTTATATATCTTATTTAAAAAAAAAAAAAAAAAACATGTAATGTGAATGAAAACACGTGTCACTGCAGCCAACACGATCATCGTACATGCAAGAGTGCAGAGTGATGACATGACATACTGTAGGAGTTGCAAATGTGTCCAATTTCAGTGCGACTGCATGTTCCGTATAGCCGCATCACTCCCCGGCGATGCTGTCCACTTCCTGCTGAGCTCCATGAAAACAATCTCACGTGCACTTTCGGGGCTGCTTGTCGCTCTTCGAGGCGCGCTTCTCTTGGGCTGCCAGTGGCACTTGCATGCAAAGTTGCGTGATCAACAAACAAGCAAGCAAACGTTAGCACAGTTTGTTTCCAATGTCAAGGCCACCCAAAAAGTTAGCATGCAGCGTGGGGCTGCCCTACCTCAAGTGGCACTGTGCAGCGCTTTCTCGAGGTCAGCCAAAGTGCACCACCTCTGCTTGCTCTTCTTTCCTAATTGATGGTGAATCATCAATAGTGTAGTACAGTCACGTTCTTGTACGGGTGATGGCCACACCTTCAGCTTCAATCGACATGCTAATCTAAAGGTGAGACGGTACTGTGTGTCAGAAAAAAAGAAAAACACCCACTTGCATGTCGTGAAGTGAAGTCGCACGGTAACCTGTGCAAGCCTTATCTTTGTGATGCAATTTTTTCGACCTTGCGGTGAACCTTGATGAGAGCCGACGTTTGCTGCACCTTACATGCGGCTTTGTCAACAAAAGAACAGACACACATGCCACACACAAACCATGCGCTCATTCCAAGTGGACAGCAATCGGCATCTGTCCCAAGCACACCACCAGGCTGCAAAGGTGATTTGAGCAAGGCGCTGAGGTCAGCAGACTCACCTCAGTTGGTGGAGACCAGAGAAAAGCAAACATGGTGCAGCAGCACTTAGGTCTTATGCTGCACACAAATGGAATAAGAGGCCGACAGAACTGAAGTTAGCCCCAAGTGGAAATGCTTTTAAATCCATGATCCATGTTAAAAAGGCATATTTACTGTATTTAATGATAGGCGATTAGTCATTTTATTGAGCTGAACGTTCTTTGAGTAAATTTTAGTAAACTACTACTAGTTTTTATTTCTCTACTTTGCTTTTAAATGTATAGAATTATTCTGTTTTGACGCTAAAGGGGGGTCTTGACCAATAAATAGGGGGCTGAGAAAATCATCCATCCATCATCCAAACCGCTTATCCTCACGAGGGTTCTGGAGCCTACCCCAGCCGTCTTTGGGGTACGCCCTAAATTGCTTGCCAGCCAATCGCAGGCACACACACACAAACAAACATTCACACTCACTGAGGGACAATTTTAGGGCTAGGATTAGTGTTCAATTAGCCTACCATGGATGTTTTTGGAATGTAGGAGGAAACCGGAGTACCCCGAGGAAACCCACACAGGCACGGAGTGAACATGCAAACTCCACACAGGAAGGCCAGGGCCAGATTTGAACCCACGACCTCTGCACCGTGAGGCGGACGTGCTTACCAGTTGAGCACCGTGCCGCCTCAGAAAATAATTTATACATTTTAGAATAATTTAGAATTTTAATTAAAATGCTGGAGGAGTGGGGCTACGCAGATTACTGACGGGCTACAGTCTCTCCGCCTCCATCACCTCTGTCCTCTATATTATTGATAAAGTAAAGTAGCATCCTTGAGGTCAGTCATCATCATCATCACCATGACAACATCCACAATGTAGCCTTTGCAGATAATAGCGCTCATTTGTGAGGTATTGTTATAACAGTGTGTTTTTAGGGATTCATACAGAGGGCGTTGTTTGAAGTGTTGCACTCAATCGAACATATAAAGCCCCGTGCAATATAGTTCGACTCTCTCATGTAGTTAAATGAGGCAACCAAAATATTAGGAACAGATGTCACTTTGATGCAGTGCAGCGCGTTTATGGACTTCATGAACTGAATTAATGACTGAAAACATCCTGTGGTAATGGATGGGCATATTTAAATTGGATAAAAACAAATAAAATTGCAGTGCGTCTATATGCCAATAAAAGGGGGGGGGGCACTCTTAATTAGGTAGTATAAAATTTGGCATCCTCTAACAAACACGGTGCCTCGTTAGACCACGGGAATCCAACATGATGCCTTGTAATCATTAGATCTGCCTCCTGACTGGAAACAAGTTTTGCATCTTCCGGTTGAAAACTCCCGTTAAAAAAAAAAAAAAAAGTCCTCACGTGCCCTCCCTCGCAGAGCCGCGTGCTACGCGTGAGCTGCTGAAGCCCCGCCCACCTGCCACTGCCTCTACCGAACTCTCACGGGCGCTTCAATGTTGTTGTTAGCGCCTCTGGAGTTTGGTCAGTGGGTCAGCGATTCCATGCATTCAAGTGCACTGTTTTTTTTTTTTCTTCATTAGTCACGTTTTGCCGCCTCATGCGCCTTCCGCGTGTGTCGAATGTCAGGCGCTAGCCCCGCCCTCCTCGTGCAGGGAAGGCTGAGTGGATGTTGTCTCTTGCTGTCAGTGCAGCATCTGTCCCCGTGTCATGGTTGCAGGGCAAATATCCGATTAGGGCGCGTTTGCCGCTGGAACGTGACTGCGTTTTCAAACGAACGGATTTCCTCTGACATAGTTAGCAACGAAAGGAGGAGCACACACAGAGAAAAGCACTTCAAGATCAAATGGATGTTTTTGATCCACGTGGATTGAAGTCGAGATTGCTAGCTGGGTTTTGTTTACATCTGTTTTTAACTGGGAACTTTAATGAGGGTACAGAAGAAGCCACGAATCTACTCTACTAATTATTAGACAGCGTTTCCCAACCTTTATTGAGCCAAGTCAAACTGTAATTGTAATCATAAATGTACATACAGTGGCAGAATGTTTAGTTATCAGTCATACACCCCTCCGCCCAAATTGCCCACATTTGATCAATTCTGACAGTCACATGACTTCAACTGTCAAGTGAGACTTTGACTTTTGAGTTGAATTGGTTCCGTGACCAAGCTCATACCTCAATTTACCAATACAGTGGAACCTCAAGTTACGAACTGAATTGGTTCCTTGAGCCCGTTTGCAACCTGAATCGTTGGAATTCATTGATCGATTTTGGTGCACTGGTCCTGCGAAACATGTCTTTTTCTGTCCAAAATGAATCATGAAGTGTGACCTCATTTAAAAGATGAATTCCCGACAAATGTCTTTTGATCATTTGTATAGTTGGCAAACATTCAACATGTCGACATGGGACCTGCCTGTGCATTCACTCAAAAGACGTGTCTGCTTCTGGCATCTTCGATTGTGTGAATGTATTGGATGTAAGTGGAGCTTCCGCATCGCAACAACATGCGTGGATGCCTATTTTGATGTGATTACATTCACCGTTCGTTGCTTAATTTAAGAGACGCTACATTTCAATAAACAACATACACAGTGGAATTTTGGGGGGACGAAAATTCAATGATTTTAAGACTTCTGTCACCACGTCATTGAGAAACAATTTGGATTTGTGATTAGATGACGGTCCGCCTTCCGCCAGGGAGGCACAACAACTTTTCAGTTGACAATGGAAAACATTGCTCTAAATGAGTAACTTATAATAACTTTCCAGTTATGGAAAGGTGAGCCCCGAGCTATGTAACTGTACAAAAGTATTACCTGACAACAAGGCACTCTATCACAAAATGTCCAATTTCCATTTCTGAGAGCACCAAGCACATACGTTCCGGTCACTTTCAACCGTGACTGCCGTTAGGGGATTTGAACTAGCGACCACTACCAATCCACAACAGCCTCACATATTCATGACTCCTTGACAAAAGTAAACGAAAACAAAAAGATGAAGTGAGCCAGTTGATGTTGCCACGGTTGTGATCAAGTGACACACGACACCCAAAACGTCCTTCCGTCCGTCTACGGTGGAATGCAAGCGCCCTGCCGTGCCCTCTAATTGCGTGAGCCTGCACAATATAGTGTGAGGCAGCATCAGTTGGAGAGAGATGCTTGAGGCAGGTTCCTGTGATATTGACCTACTTACGCTCACTTTCACTTCATGGCTTTGCTGCAAACGGGGCCTTATAAAATCACGCTTTTTTTTATTGGCCCGCATTCATTTACATAACAATCAACATATGGCCAGGAAACTGTTTTGTCACGGTTGTCCTTAGCGTATGCCACATGAGCGGCGGCCTTTGTGTGCGTGACTGCACAAGTAGGCGATAAAGGGACAAGAGGCCAAAGGAGAGGAGTGCACGTAGCCGTGAAGTTCTTCCCTGCTCACGTTGTTCCTCTGGCTGACTTCAGTCGCAGGCGGATTAGCCCATGCACGGGTACGCTCCAGATTGCCGTTGAAGCCTCATTGTGGCTTCAATTAATGCTGTCTGCACTGACCCAAATTCACAAAAGTGGCTTGTGCCTAGTGACAGTGTGCAAGTCAATCCCGTTCGGCCAGCGTGGGAAATCCCAAAGAGGATGAAGGCAAACGCTGGGAAAAGTGAACGACGCAAATTGCATAAACAGCCGCCGCCCACCAGCAGACATACGAAATGGATCATGAGAGCTGATTTTCTCACGCTTGCTTTTGCACTAATATATCTTTTTTTTTTCCCGTTCAGAAGAAATACAACATGTTTTAAATTAAATGTGAAACTGGATTATGAATTGAAAATTACGTATAAGGACGTACTATTTACAATTTGATATACATGAAAGTCCCTGTCAAGTGAAAATAAATCTCGTAAATTTGGCGCACCACAAAGAAGAGTGTTGTTAACAATCGCCAAGTACTTAAAACGAGGCTTCAAAATCGTGAAAAATGAAACCGTTCTCTCTGCGGGCGTGTCTGATGAATGTGCTGAAGCCACGCCCTGCTAAAACCATGAACTGCCAATCAAATCCCACTAATACGACCTGGGGAAATTGTTGCTAGCATCTTTCTAATGCCTGCACGTGACTACATGTTTGAGTCAAAGAAATATATCCACTTAAAGCCTCCGGTGGCTGGAATATATCCCACTTGGTTGTGACGGGGCTGTTCCACGCCGCAACTATGAGGCACTCTAAAGCAGCCATGCCAGCTGACCATCCGAAGGAAAGCTGCATTTTCAGGATGTAGGAGTAGCTAGTTAGCTAAGTGCATGTTGCAGTTGAAAGCCCACTTGAAAGCACAGTCAAGGGGATATTTGTGTTAAGTGACAGTGTTTACAGCACTGCGGCTCCCTGGGCACTCATTGATCAACATGTACGGCGCATGTTAGCCTTCAGGTGGACCGGCCACGTGTTGGGGGTGAGGCGAGGGGCCGGGCTTGGATGTCAACTGTGGAAGAGGTGAGGCTCAGCCTTGCACTTTGTTGGGTCTGTCTGTGACTCTGTCTGGCATGAGTCAACAAATCCAGCAACACGTGCTAGCTGTGGCATTAGCTCCGCGTTTCAGCTCAACTAATACTTTGTGCGGGGAGAGGGCGAGCACACACACACTAACGCAGAAGGGCTGGGCGTCGACATCATGACATCAAATTGAAGCGCTGTGTCGAAAATGATTCTCAAGTCACAATGTTTGTGATGAGTGTTGCTTTGATTTGGATTGTCACAACTCCTGTCAGTATGTTGCAGTGTTGTTCCTCATTGCCAACTACGGCCACAATAAACAAATGTTTGTTTTACTATCTTAGTAAACGATGCGAATGTTGGACACAGCCCATTAGAGCGATCGGAATTCGGAACTGCCTAAATTACTGAGGAGTTGTCAAACAGTTTCGCAGTTACACGTGCAGCTTGACTCGTAATATTGCGCACATGCAAGCGATCCCTTCTGTTTATGTTGTGCCGCATTCCAACCCACACGGACACGGTCAGGCTTCTCCTATGCAAAACGCTGGAAAGGCCGCCCCGACTCGGGTTTTGTTGCTCATCTCAACACAACACGGGACTGCGGATTTGTTTGGAGCCGAAAGCGTTTCAGGAGTGCGCGCATGTGAGGCGGCAGTCAGGTGTCATGCGGCTCGCCGGCTCTGGGCGCGGTGCCAAGGGAGAGCGAGCGCGCTCGCGGCTATTATTGGAGCCGAGGAGGCAGACACGTGAGGCCGGGTCTCAGCTCATCCACGACGCATGACTATTATGGCCGGGGAAGGGCGGGGTGGGGGCTGTTGGCGGATGCAAGCACAGCTGAACTGGCAAAACAACATTCTACATTGTGTGCGCACCAGCATAATACTGCGTTATTAGTTTCTTTTATTTTGGTTTGCTTCAATAAACACGCGTGTGGTGTTTCCGACGAATGTGACTGCGGTCTGCCTGGCCGCCTGCCTGCTCCCGTGCCACCAGCTGCATTTTTAGCGTGCACGTTTTGTCAGGTTGAGCGCCCCATTACGCTTCTTTTTTTGCCACTGGATGAGGCAACACGCCGCTGCTTCTCGCGGTGCTTTATTGTGCCCGAAGCCTACCGGGCTTGTGCAACTCTACATAACGTCGCGTCTTGTAGAGGAGGTGAACCATTTTCTTTCTCTGAAATTAGGGTAGTCCACACAAGAGTCTAGTGAAAGGTCATGCCTGTTGCTGGCATGGATGAAGAAAGATACATTGTTGGCAGTTCACAAATAACACAACACATTTTACTGAATTTTTTAGTCAGAGATGCAAGTAAACTTTTCTAGATTTTTTTTTTGGTGCTGTTTCTGAATCATTTTTGCCTCATTTTATAAATAATAATATGTCATATAGTAATGCATTTCTTAATATATCTGAATTAAGGTTTAAGTTTAACAGCAGGTGGATTTTTTTCAGAAACTCCTTAGCTATAAATCAAACCAAAACCACACAGTAAAATCCGTATTGCGCAAGGTTTAGGGCATAAAAAATAAGTTGAGGGACACATTAATCAATTTCTGATTAAAGTGTACTGTTGACCAGTGTAATTTTCAGACCAATTACAGTAAGATCATTTTTTTACGCCACAGCTGATAAACTCTCACGGCAGACTACCACAAAACTATGGCTCAGAATCTCTTCCCTCATGGACCCAAATGGGATCCAATAGTACTTTTAAGGCAGGGGTGTACAAATCGGGGACCCGTGGGCCACTATCATGCATGTTTTAGATGTTTCCCTCCTCCAACACACCTGATTCAAATAATCAGCAAGCTCTGCCGAAGACTGATAACGATCCTGATCATTTGAATCAGGTGTGTTGGAGGAGGGAATCATCTAAAACGTGCGGGATAGTGGCCCTCGAGGACCCGATTTGGACACCCCTGTTTTACCCAGTTTTGGAACCGTAAACCCTGAAGTGTGGGCTGCACGATGTCATGACATCACAGCTGTGGGACACAACTGTTGAATTCAGCAAAATGACGACAAAGTTTAACAACACACTCCAAACGATCCACCATTTGGTGAACGTTCTTGCTGTTGATGTGTCACCAAAGGCAAAAGCTTGTCACCTACACCGGACGACAGTGTGTCGAGCTGCACGCGTTTGATAACGTACCACAACTTTTGCTAGCTACTGCAGCAGGTGGATGAGCGATATACATCAATTATTTTGCTGACCCTTGTGACTTTTGACAAAGAAACGCATGTCATACGTGATACAAGTTGAAGCAAATTTGCTCATTTATGGAACGGCTGTGTCTCCCAAAATGTCCTGCAAGGATATTGTGCTTGGCAGGTGAACTCGAAGTGACTGAACTAACCCGTGCGCCCTTTGCCTCGTTTACAGGAGGAGGAGGAGGAGGAGTCATCCTGTACGCAGGCTCTTCCGGAAGCTCCAGCCCTAGCCCGGGGAGCCCCTCCAGTGGCTACCAGACGCAGTCCCCTTCCTCACACTCGCAGCCATCGTCGCCGGAGGAAGTCACCTTCACAGAGATCGGGGCACTGAAAGAGAAGCCATCGGGGTCCACCAGTCCAACCTCGAAACTCGTGTTCCAGTTCCCAGAGGTCTATCGCAGCTCTCCTGCAGCACCTACGCCGCAGCATACCTATGCGCATCCAATTGCTGCAAAAAGACCGTGTGGTTTCCACGGAACTTTCACTAGTATGTATTTCACTTCATATACTGTATATATATACACACACACACACACACACACATACAGTATATTTAACTGTAGGGGATGAACCACTTGGGAAGGCTTCATACATGTGAGGAATACTACAGTAGTTTTTCCTGCTCACGCCACAGTTGCTAGGCAGAGTTTGACCAGAAGTGCCTCATAGGCCAATAAAATGACCTGCCAAATGCCAGCCATGCCACTATGCTGTTTGAATGGCAAACAAAGGGCTGATGGCGCCCTGAGAGACGTCAGCAACAGGAAGTCATGCAAACACAAAGAAAATTAAAATGACATATGCAGCGCTTTTTTACAATATGGAAGTAAATACATTATGAGTTGCTTACATAATGGTTATTCCCCATTATTTTACATGTAGCTTTGACATTAAAGGCTGAGTTATGTCTCTCTTTTAACATTTGTTATTCATTGATCACAACACGACGATGGCTGGCTGTAAATGATTGTTCTATTATATTACAGATAATAATAATAATGCTTAAGCCTTATTTTTTTAGAAAGGGTTCCATTATATTTTATTGCTGAAAGGCCACAGACAAGCTTTCACTCACGCACACACACACACACACACGCAAAAAAAAAAAAACCAACAACTTTGGACTTGAATGGGGCAGGGCAGGTGTTCCAGCACCTAGCCTCCCCTCCCCACTGGACATTCTTGCTCCAGAAACAGCACTGCCCTTATTATATAAATATAATAAGTCCTTATTATGTGCAATCATGTCACAATTGAATTTCTGCTCTTGAATAGGAAGTGTAACAATACTGAGAGTGCCCCCGTAGCCAGTAGTGACCTTATGGCTATCTTGTTGTCCTTCCGCAGAGAACGGCGGGATGGTCCTACTCTGTAAGGTCTGTGGCGACATCGCGTCTGGTTTCCACTATGGCGTCCATGCATGTGAAGGATGCAAGGTAAGCAAGAAGAATGGAGCTGATGTTTCCACTCAGTTTTCGAGACCTTTCATGTGGTTTATTCTCGTTTTAGGGTTTTTTCCGCCGCAGCATCCAGCAGAACATCAACTACAAGATGTGCGTGAAGAACGAGAACTGTCTGATCATGCGCATGAACCGCAATCGGTGCCAGCACTGTCGCTTCAAGAAGTGCCTGTCTGTCGGCATGTCACGAGACGGTGAGACGTCTTGACACACTTGAACGCAAAGAGCCGCTGTGAAGTTCTGCCGCGGTGCCCTGATTAGCTAACACGCTGGGGGAATGGGCAGCAGCAGCAGCAGCAGCAGTGGCGTAGATATGTAGCTCTCAGTCAAAAAATGTAACGCCGGAACTTCGCGGAGGTCATCCTGCCGCTGGCTCGGTCACGATGCACTCCGGCGCCCGCTTTGCCCTGCGGTAGCGCCGCCAACGATTACCATGTGGCCTTGCATCAATAATATAAGAAACAAGATTAGCAGCCAATGTACAGAAAGAAAGAGCAGACTCGCTTCTTTCAACAGAAATGACGCTTGTTTCTACCTATTTCCGGTCTTTAGTCATAAGCAGTTATGACATGGATTTGTTTAACCAAAAACATTGGTTTCTGACCCAAAAGCGGAGAAAATTGGCTTCTTGAGAAAAGAAACATGTCAAGCAGAGCAGTGACTTTGATGCTCATGTTTTTTTTTTGTTTTTTTTTTTGCTTTTCTGACACCTTTAACTTTAAAAACAACACGGCTGAGAAAGGACTTTTGATCTCAAAATGATAACTCATGTACAAATATACAATACAATGGCAGTCAAAGGTCGGATTCCCGTTGATAACTACAAACGACCATGCAGTCAGCGAGAGACGTTTGTGAAATGTCCTTCTATGGCCCTAAGCAGGATCCTCCAACCTTACTCTGGGATGGATGCTCCTGTTTTGCCACAGCAGCTTCCCTTGCTTGTAGCCCACCATATTCCCTCAGCCCTCCTCCATCCCCCTGTCAGACAATGATTTATGAGTACCGGAGCCTTAAAGTCCCCGAAGCTATCTATCATCCGGGAAACTGCTGCAAACACGGGAATTATTTTAAGAAATTGGAACAGGGTTGACTTGATTACCTTGTGTATGCCCATAGAACATTGTTGGGAAGAGGCAAACAATTAAGCCCGGGATGCAAAAAGCTGCCAGACCAGTGACAGTTTTTAGCAGGAACATAGTTCACATCCTCCTGATTGCTGTAAACTTTATGAGCGCTTATCACTGCAAATTAAAAAAAACAAAAAAACAACTAGGCCGACCCAGAAAAATACAAAGTTGGGCTCGTAATATTATCATACATTGTGACCTAGTTGGTGTCGTTTGCTAGGTTTTCTTCCAGGCCGATCTAAAATGCAGGTTGGGCTGGTACCGTTAAGTCTGCATGTGCCCGACACTCCAGGTGCACAAACAGTTAGATGGCAGAACGCAACACAGTGTCGCTGAAGGCAGTTAGCCTGACCCTTTTAATGTGGCATTTCTTATAAGGCTGCAGGACCGCAACCTAAAAACCCACTTTTGTGCTGTTCCAAGCATTGCAAAAACAGGAAAACCACATACAACTGCCTACTGCCCCCAATCTATACATCACCCTGATTTCACCAGGCACCAAGCCCTATGCTGCATGTAAAAAAAAAAAAAAAATGTATTCTGTTTTTTTGTATTCCTGCATTTGGCAAACAGCAACAGCCCACTAAATCATCTCACCCGCATTATTTTTTTTGCGCGGAGGCAGCCCAAATATGAATAATTTCAGCAAAAACAATAGGGACCTCGCACCGGTCACTACTTGGGCCCTAATAATAATAATTTCCACAAAAACAATTGGGTCCTTGCAGTGGTCGCTGCTCGGGCCCTAATTACGATTATTACACTCCACAATTACAAAATTGGCATAGTTGTAAAAATGATCATTAATATTCAGTTATATCCAATGCAGTTTGTTAACAAAAGGAAATCAAATTTGATCAATTTTGTTTGGTCCAAAACGAACTTCGTTTTATTTGCCTTTATATTTTTCAAGTTTAATCGTGATTTCAATTATTACCAAAATAATCATGATTCATATTTTTTTTTTCATAATTGAGCAGCCCTACGGTGTGCCTTGTCAAAAGCTTGGACATCTCCAAAGTTTGCCGTTACCTCACCTTGCGGGCGCACACAAATACTCGTAGGCTCCAAGCATGTCAGTTTTCTTCATCTGGGATGCGTTTGTCCCTCGGAGGCCACCTCGCTTGCCTCGCGCTTGCGCTCGCAAGCTCAGTGCCTGTGACATCACGCTCACATTGCCCCACTGCCCTACTTACAACGAAGGGAGAGGAGGGAGAACAGTGGCGGACGAAGGAGAGAATGAGGCAGATGCGAGCAGCGGGTCTATAAATAGCTCCTCCAGCTGATGGTTACCGTGGGAAGAGGGAAGGGGAGACGAGTGAGGAGAGGCAAGTTTGCATCTTACAACATACGCGGCCGCCTCCTTGAAAGCCTGCAAACAGCCCTGCCCGTTCCGATCACATGACTGTCAAGTTCAGTCGTATGTTTTGAGTTTTTGAGTAGCCAGTAGAAATTAAGAGAAAACACTGAGAGTGCATCTTCTGACCTATTGATTGCCCGTGTTTCCTGCAGCTGTGCGTTTTGGCCGCATCCCTAAAAGGGAGAAGCAGCGACTTCTGGATGAGATGCAGAGCTACATGAACAGCCTAAATGAGTCGGCTGCCATGGACATGGACTCCTCCTCCGTGACAGATCCTCCCCCCAGCGAAGGAGGCGGCAGCTCCAAGGAGGCCATCGGGGCCATCTCCAGAGCCTACCAGGACATCTTCAGTGGCAGCAGCCAGGAGAGCACAGCCAAGAGGGCTAAAATCACCGCCGACGACGACGCTTCCCAACATTGCCGTTTCCAGCCCATTTCAGGACAAGCCAACTCCGCCCACAGTTACCAGCCTTGCCCAGTTGCCCCTGATGACCACCAGCTTGCGCTCCACAACATGTACAACAATCGCTACACATATGTCGTGTCAGCAAATCAAAATCATCAGCCAAGTGTCAACACTCCTCAAAGGGGCTCGGCCAGTTATTCGGGCAAGGCCGGCAATGCCGCAAATCAGCCCTCCTGCCCATGGAAGTTGGCTCCGGGAGCTAAAGTGTTGGTAAGTGCAGGAATTGAAGCGACATTTCCGCTCACGTGTCTCAGCTGACTCAAAATGGCCTCATGCATTTGTATGTGCTTTTTCCCCCGCTTTCAGGCCTGTCCTCTTAACGCTTGCCCTGTATCTGGGCCAGAGCGCACCAGCCAGGATATTTGGGAGTCCTTTTCTCAGTGTTTCACTCCCGCTGTCAAGGAAGTGGTCGAATTCGCCAAGGGCATCCCAGGATTTCAGGAGCTTAGCCAGCAGGACCAAGTCATGCTGCTTAAATCAGGCACCTTCCAGGTAGCACATTCATCAGAAGCAGATGTTGACCTCAATCCAAAATGCACAAGTTGCGGAGACAAACGGAATCTGCTTTTTCTTTTTTTCATGCGCTTAGGTTCTGATGGTGAGGTTCTGCACCTTGTTCAATGCCGCAGAGCAGACGGTGACCTTTCTGAATGGTCAAACGTACCCGTTGTCCACCCTGCGTGCTTTGGGCATGGGCTCCCTTCTCGACGCCATGTTCGACTTCAGCGAGAAGCTGGGCTCCATGGGCTTGGAGCCGGACGAAATGGCCCTCTTCATGGCTGTGGTTTTGGTCTCAGCAGGTACGAAATGTTTACACTACCCGATGACCGTGAGTGAATGTTGTGGCCACCACAGCGGTGCCGTCAGATACGAGTGAGATACCATGCAAGCCATCGGTCGGCTCATTTCTTACTTGCGAGCAAAAAAATGGAGATATGAACACGGTATGGTGAAAGTGACCTCATCTCACCTCGCTTCACAACAAGCAGCAGTTTGGCAGGCAGTGAACGCATCTTTCAAAAACGAGGCCTCAAGTGGCATCAAGTGTGCGGTCAAATCTAAATCTCAAACAAAGAGAATGACTGATTGTGTGTTTTAAAACAACACACAACCTTTATGTCCATTAGCTTAATGCTAACACATTTCAATTCCATAGAAGGGCTTTAGCATGTAGGTGGCAGTGTTACATCGCTTTACAGGAGAAGTCAACCCAAACATTTTTTTTCAAGAATATGTCCTATCCAGGGCCACTAGTTGAAAAAAGGCATTCTTGTGAATATTGCGTTTGTGGAAGAGGAATTAATCCACCCGTTTTTAGCCATCTCCGGGGGCTGCCATTTTGTCACTTCTGTCGTCTGAAAATCACATCACAGTTGCTCAGGGCTCAGGTAACAACCAATCACAGCTCGCCTGTTTTCTGAAGCTGAGCCACGATTGGTTGTTAGCTGAGTGAATGCTTTGTTTCAACTACTGGGCATTTTAAACACATCAGACACATAATGCTGAATACATCACGTTGTCATGGTTTATACAGAACACATTGGATTGATTTGATATTGGAAATATTTGAAGTCCCGTTCCTAATCGTGTCATTTCCATTTGACAAATATGCAGCACATCAAGTTTATTGGCCTGTGTATGTTAAATTTGAAGTCATTCAAATGGATGGCAATTTGATATGCAATTAAAATAGGTCCATCTTAAGAATTAGCGCAAAAAAAAATCCTGTGAGTGTGTGTGACTGTTTTGCACCAACTGTTAGCTGCCTTTACATTCAATTTAATACTATATATTTTTATAAAGTGCAATGTTGGAGTACAGTTTAGCTTTTTTTAACGTTGGAAAAATGTTTGCTGTTTCTTTTTTTGTTTGTATTTTGGGGGGGTGGGGGCACAGACGTATTAATGACATGTCCATTTGTAACAATGGGGCAAGATAATTAGCAATATGAGTGTCTTGTGTTTTCCTAGCATAGTCACGGATGAAATGAAGCTCGTAGCTCATGGCAGCATCGTCGAGTATTTGACAGGCCACATCCTCTGATTTCCCCAGATCGTTCGGGCATCTCCGACATGCTCGCTGTTGAGCAGCTCCAGGAGGGTCTCATCCGAGCGATGCGGTCGCTGATCGGTCGGCGGCATCCCGACGACACCTCGCTCTTCTCCAAACTGCTCCTGCGACTGCCCGACCTGCGCACCCTCAATAATCTGCACTCCGAAAAACTTTTGGCCTTTCGCATTGACCCTTGAACGACAACAACGAGCACAGCAGCAGAAAAAAGAAAACACATCCCACATGCACACGCATTTTACTTTCCAAGGGTGGGACTTTCTATATTAGAGAGCAAAAAGGAATGGTGCAATCTATTGAGTGTATTTGTTTTTTTTTAAGTAAAACAGTAGCATATTTTTTTTAATCCAGTGCCCATCCTCTTTTGGGATAAATTAATATGCTCGCACAAAGTTGTGTGCACACAAACCGCAACACCTCTTTAGAGTAAGAAAAAAATTTGAGTATCAATGTAAGTCATTGTGTAAAGTTGATAATACTTTGTTGGCCTTTTTTTTTTTTTTTTTAGGCTCGGTATTTATAACCAGTTTAGTTAAGCGTTACGCAGGCCATCTCTGAGCAGACAACTATCATACATTAGATCCATGATCTTAGGGACCAATTGCAATGACATGTTATGAGTCTGTTTATTTTGAAGAGAAAGGGAATGTGTATATACATAGCAACATCTGAAATATAATGCATCACTCTTTCACCATCCACAGTAATGCTGGAATGAGACCATCCATATGCAGTTAGGTGTCACCTCTACACAACATTGTTTTGGGAGAAAATATTGAACCTATATAAAGGCATTTCAAATTATTCCACAATAACATTGTGTTTGCATTGACATCAGTATGCAAAATGATTCATGGAAAGTCCCTGTGCATGTTTTGTAGTTGAATTGTTTCTCTTTCTTGCTGGGTATATGATGTTTGTCCAGATGCGACTGAATGGATAGAATGGATGGGAGTTTGGTCCAAATAAGACTGTTCTGCTGACATTCCCGTACACGGTGGGGGTCTTGGGGCAGGGGGCTTTGCACAGGAGAACACGTAGTAGGGATTCTAGACGGACATTGAACAGACTTCCTGCATTGAGATGATACAACCGACCAGCATAATCCCCGGAATCACCAGCACTCACTCCACATGCACCCTGCGCCTGCCCCCGATGTTTGTCATACAAACTCAAGAGATATTTTAGTGTGATTGGTCACCTCACTGATTGCTTGATTGATCATGGCTGATTGAGCACTTGTATATTTTGTAAATTGCTGTTCTTTAATAGAAACGATATAAACCTCAGATTGGATATTAATCTCTGTGCGTGTTGTTTGTTTCAACATCCATCCACCCATTTCCAACATCCACAATAACCTGCAGCCTATCCCAGTTGATGTTGGTACACCCTGGACTGGTCGCCAGCCAATCACTAGGCACATTATAGACAAACAACCATTCACACTCTTATAAAGTCTTCGACAGGCACGGTACTGCACGGGGTGCAATAGCCCCATCTGAAATCACCTCGAAAGCCCCTCCAGCATTGTAGTTTACATTATAAAAATGTTTTATTCATTGAATAAAGTTTAAAAACTGCCAGAAGTTCTAAAGTACACATTCTGTTCCTATTCAATCCCTGCTTCCGCGTTTGTGCTAGTGCACCTGTCCTGCAGCCCAGTGTGTGTTTAGGAGGGGAGGGGCAGTGGGAGTCTTTTATTTACTGTACACGTTAAAGATTTTGACATTGCCCTGTGGTCACTTAACGTATTTTTATTTTATTTTTGTTAAATATTCTATGGCCATATTCATTTGAAACTCGTTTTATCGCGAACATACTGTGCTCTGTACTTTATAATTTTACTGAAGACAGAAAAAAAGAAAGAAAAGAAAGAAAAAACAACGTAAGTAGCCCCAGAAGAGAAACGATCCTGACGCCGTGCCTGTAATTAACCTATCATTGATATTTTTGGAATATGGGGCGGGGGGCAATTTAAACTGGGAGGTCGACGTCTTCGTTTAAACATAGCAAATTATAAGACAAATATAATCATGAAAAATCATTGCTTAAAACGTCTTCATTCATTCATTCATTCGGTTTATTTTGTATCTGTATTTAATTACCTTGAATGAGGGAGTTACAACATACAACAGAGTTGTCTGCATCGCGCTGTAAACATGCAAATGTCATTATTGACAGAAGATCATAATGTGGAATAATTAAAAACTTGCATGTTGATTAAAAATTCCCTTCCTTCCCTTCCAAGCAAAATAGCTAATCAAAACAAAAACAAAGTACGACTGCCTCCTAGTGGCGAAACGTGACAGACCCGGAAGTGAACGTTCTCTTATCGGAACAGCACACTTTTCTGCATACAACAGTGCTACTGCCGATTTATAACGATTAAGCATGAGCTGCTCTTCTGTGTCACAATAATGGAACAGTCTCACAGCTCGGTAAGACGCATTACGACCTTAATTCGAAAAGAAAACTCTCGAGTGACTGACCGTAATAGCAAGCTAGCTCGGATGCTAGCGTCAGCTAAACTGCAAAAACACGCCGACCCAGTCGAGTTCGCGACGCCTATTCTCATATTCGTAATTCACCGACTGTTGGAATAGAAATGATATGTGCTACTGTAAATATTAACTTAGGCATCTGTCTGCATTTTCTCCTCATCAGGTGCTGAGAATAAAGGGGAAAGGGGTGGTAAACGTTCTACGAAAGCAGTTTTGAAGTCGGCTGCTTGCGGTGTGCCACAGCACAGCATGTTGGTGACGGTCTACCTCGCCATAATTGTCCTGCTTGCCTTGTGTGTCGGCCTCGAACTCACAGCACGTCGTCTCAGCCCACCTGAGCTGACCCAGACGGCCGCAGCCAACCCAGCCTTCCGCCGCTTCCAGAGCGTCTTCTTGCGGGCCTACCTGCTTGCCCTGTGGGCGGACTGGCTCCAGGGTCCTTACCTGTACAAGCTCTACCGCCACTACAGCTTTCTGGAGTCTCAGATAGCCATCATTTATGTGTGCGGCTTGGCCTCCTGTGTGCTGTTTGCTCCCGTTTCAGGCTGGCTCCCCCAAGCCCTGGGCCGTAGACACACTTGTCTGCTCTTCTGTCTGTCCTACTCAGCCTGCTGTCTCACCAAGCTGTCCCGAGACTATTTTGTTCTGATTATCGGTCGCATCCTGGGCGGTCTGTCCACATCCCTCCTCTCCACCACGTTTGAGGCATGGTATGTGCACCGGCATGTTGAAGTCCACGATTTTCCCAAGGAGTGGATCCCGAGCACCTTCACCAAAGCTGCCACATGGAACCACGGGCTCGCCGTGGGAGCTGGCCTGGTGGCTAACTTGCTGGCCGAGTGGCTCCACCTGGGCCCCGTGGCTCCGTTCCTTCTGGCTGTCCCCTGTTTGGTGTGCTGTGCTTGGGTGGTGTTGACCGACTGGGGCAAGGAAGAAGCAGAAGAAGGACCCGAAG
The DNA here is from genome assembly GCF_054856515.1 of Filicampus tigris. Taxonomy (NCBI): domain Eukaryota; kingdom Metazoa; phylum Chordata; class Actinopteri; order Syngnathiformes; family Syngnathidae; genus Filicampus; species Filicampus tigris. The sequence goes on from NC_141217.1 coordinate 37,796,239, forward strand.
GTGACAGACAGACCCTTCCCGTCGGAGGTTTGACTCGTATGTCCGCAAAGGCCCGGTTCTCCCGCAGCTGCCACGATGGACTCCGCTGCTTGCTGTCAGACAGGCGGGTCATGGTCTTGGGTGGCGTGCAGGCTCTATTTGAAAGTGTCCTCTACATATTTGTTTTCCTGTGGACCCCCGTACTGGACCCTCATGGGCCACCCTTAGGCATCGTCTTTTCCTGTCTAATGGCTGCCTCGATGGTTGGCTCCTTAATGTACCGCCTTGCCACCTCCTCGCACTATCGTCTGCAACCCGGCCACGTCCTCTGCTTGGCTGTTCTGATGGCGTTTTTCTCATTCTTCATGCTGACTTTTTCCACGGCGCCGGGCCAGCCGAGACCTCACGAATCGTTGTTGGCCTTCCTGCTGCTGGAGCTGGCCTGCGGACTCTACTTCCCGGCGGTCGGCTTCCTCCAGGGCAGGGTGATCCCGGAGGAGAAGCGAGCCGGGGTGCTGGCCTGGTTCCGCCTACCTCTGCATCTGCTGGCCTGCATTGGGCTGCTGGCGCTCCACGGTGAGGTGTCGGGCACAGGCGGAGGGGAAGGGGGCGGCGGTACCAGACACATGTTTGGAGGCTGTGCGCTCATGATGCTGGCAGCCTTGATGGCTGTCGTCAGTTTGTTCACTCTGGGCAGAAATGACTCGAACCTCCGACTGGAGGGAGCCAGGGGAGAGGGCGAAATGTACTGAAGGAAAGCACAAGTCTTATTGCTGACGGTTTCACCTCTGTCGTGTCGTTTGTTCGCAGCCGAGGTTAGAAACCAATAAAAGGTCGGAAAATACATTTATGTCAAATGTAATCAGGTGAATGACAACGCTGATGCATCATTGCCATATCTGACTGTGAGTTGCTAATGAAGGATCTGATCTGCTGAATCCGTTTTCAGGGTACAGGGTGTGTGTTGACGTTAAGAGATGACACGAACCCATATGTAGACATCACAACATTGTCCTCCTTTTTGTTACATCTTTGAAGCATTCACAAAAAGCAACACTCTTTGGGCGTACACTATCAATTTCTAATAAATAAACCTGGTGATGAACTCCCTTATCAAGTTTGTCATTTTGGTTCATGAGCGTGTTATGAAATGAGTGCATTTTATGTGGCTCAACGAAATAGTACATTTGTTTGTTGTGCAATCAGAAAAGAAAAATACATTGGTGTTATGCAAAAACAATATAAACATTGGCAAAATTATGGTCTCACTGACCCATAATGTTTACAGAATTCATGTAATGGTCAGCACCAGAGGTCATTTGGGGCCACTTTTAATATGGGGCAGGTTTAAGAGCAATACTTCTTACACACATTAAAGATTGGACTTGATTTTCATCATAATGTGCAGTACATTGAAATTGGCTCGTCTTCAACAGTGCAAAAGAGTATTCAGTGCTCAACATTCGTCAGTAGCAGTTGTGTATGTAGTTTTGCATTCGTAAACGTATTTTTAATAGCGAGGACACCATTGAAAATCTGTCAATTGAATCCAAAACGTTCTGTAAAAAGCTTCCCTTTCAAAGGCTGCGGAAAAATACTGTTCTAAAATCCAAAACAACATGGGGAGGCCATTTGTCGTCGTCATTGAGAGATAATCTCATCCATGTTTTATGTTTGCATAATTGCTTCCTATGACCAGAATAAAACTGATGCGGTTCGTTCGGAGTAGTTACCGGTAGTTGTGACGTGACGGTACATACAATTCATTTGATAGGCAGAACTTTCCATTGCACAGATGTCTGCCACGCATACCGCCCATTTGTCCCATGCGGGCCAGGCATTGGGTCCTACTGTCAGCATGGTGTGTCCCGCAACGTCACCTGGATGCTGCTCGAACATCCCTGCGTGGGTGCGGGCGGGGCAGAGCCGCACGCCTCCTGTTCTGCTGTTTTCGGATTGCTTCACAATTGCTGAAGAGGCGCCGTCGTCCCCTCGTCCAGCCGACACTTCATTCAGTCCAAGTGGCGTGGATCACTCGTAACAGCCCGACCAGAATCATGACGCAGGGCAAGGTAGGCGATCGATCCGTCGTTTGCCCAAATTTTGTTCTACAACAGCCTCTTGAACACGCACGTCTATTTTATCTGCATCACACAGCCTCCCATCCAAAATGTCATTCGAGCCTTGTTTAGTGAACGAACGGTGGCATTTTGATTCTTGTTTGTTCTTTCAACGTGCCACGACAAGTCGCTCATAATAGGTGAACATATGCTGCGTCATTATTAACTTGCAGCTGTACCACCTTGTGACCGTGTTCATGCATTGACGAAACGCACAAGCCACAACTTTAGGTCCAAAAGCTGTATCATTACCCTTACAAATATGTCCATATTCTTAATTTGCATTTAAACGCCATGTGTTGTATGTATGAGCTATTTATTTCTAGTCGTTCGGTTTACTCATTTACAGCGATGGCGCTACACCGGGGCAAAGGGGTGCTATAGCCCGGTCAGAAAACTGTGTTTTCATCATTCATCAACTTTGAGGAGTTGGAATGAATGAAAATTAAAATGGAAAAAGTATGACAAGATGCGATTGTGGCGGATCAGAAAGTAACAATGAGAAATGAGAAAGATGCTAACAAGGATGAAACATGGAAAAACAGTTGGTTCTGGTGACATATATGTGGAGGTATGGAAGCATCTAGCAGAGGTGCCTGTGCAATTTTTGATCTGGTTGTTTCGTAGAATTGTACAGTGTGAGAAGATGCCTGAAGATTGAGGAATGGAGGAAAATTGTACTGATGTGACAGGATGCCCATAAAGGGACTGTGGCTCTCGTGCTGCATGAGGAAGTCTCGAGTGGCAGCGAAATATTTTAGACCAGTACAGCACATGGATGAATGGAGCAGAACATTGGCAAGGTCTGCACTCGGCGTGACATAGAAGTTTAAGGCGGAGGTGGGAGTACATCAGGTATCAGCTCTAAGCTCCTTCCTCTTTGCAGTCGTGATGGATAGGCTGACAGATGAGGTTAGACTGGAATCCCAGTGGAGCGTGATGTTTGCCCATGTCAAGTAATACACTGATAAAAGATTTCTTTTGAATTGTTTTATTGATTTCTTTCCATGCCAGTCAACTATCCAAATTTTGCTTTCAGCCGTCACTGGCGAACAAGACCCCCGGTGACTCATCCACTGGGCAGTCCTCAGTGTCTCCTGTTCCTCCCAGTTATGAGGAAGCCACTGCAGGTTGGTTGGAGTTCCCTCTTCTTCAGCAACAGCTCAATTTGACAAGATCAATTGGGATCTCTCTGACATTGATAGTTAGGGTCATGTAACTTTTGATTGCGCAGGTGGACCTAAGGTAGTGAGTACGTTGGATTTACATAATATTGTCTTTGAATACTTTGGTTTTGTTTGGGGGGGGGAAAGGTGCTCTGTAGAAGATGGGTGGCCAACCTACAGTACGATGCGACAAAATGAGTGATTCCATCTGAATTTCTGCCGGTTTGATATATTCGATGACAGGCACCAGTGAGTCTTGCTACAATGATGGGGAGATGCTAACACAGTTCACCTGGGATGATAGAAACATCCGCAGGGTCTTCATACGTAAGGTACAGTATCATGAGCGGTATTGGTTTGGGTTATCTAATACTGTGATAGATGAACATCAGAATAATCTGTGTTAATTTGCTTGTAGGTGTACACCATCCTGTTGATCCAGCTCTTGGTAACTCTCGCTATCGTGGCTCTTTTCACCTTCTGGTGAGACAAGCCTTTACTCTTACACTATATTCCAAATTTCCATGTGCACATCCTTAAAAAAATCTACACTGCTGATTATAATTTTCATCAAAAACACGTTTTTAGTGATCCCGTGAAGGACTACATTCAAACAAACCCTGGGTGGTACTGGGCCTCTTAGTGAGTACTGTCCACAATACACGGTCGGTCGAGTTCCATTCCTCAACCTCATGTCACAGCTGTCTAACTTCTTTTTGTGTTACAGCGGGGTGTTCTTTGTTACATATTTGACTCTGTCGTGCTGCTCTGCACCGAGGTAAAGTGTCACATCGACGACACCCACCTCCAACAAATGACACATTCATCATGACATCATGAATCTCGTTTGATCACTCCTGTAGGCGGCAGTTTCCATGGAATCTGATCCTGCTTGCCATCTTTGTAAGTACAATGCTGATGGTCTGTTTCCAAACAAATTACACTTGAAAAGTGTTATAAATCTGTTTATTTTTCACAGCTTTTCTTCCGCAAGCAAATGGCTTGTCACCTCAATTCAAAATAGTAAATACAGTTTGCATGATTGCCATGTAATAGATTTAGACAATAAAGAACATCAATATATACTTTGTGCGTGTGCGTGTGTGTGTGTGCATATATATATATATATATATATATATATATATATATATATGCGCGTGTGTGTGTGAGCTAAAATAACTAACCCTAACCACAATAATGTATGATAAATCTGACTGTATCAAAATGTAAGATTATTACATTTGTAAAGGCAGACTTGTTTTTTTTTTTTAAATCTTGACTCTTGTGTTAAAGCTCCTTAAAGTGGAAGTCAAGCCAAACATATATTTTTCAAGAATATGTTCTATGCAAGCCCACCTAGTTCAGGTGGGTTCCTTGTTCAATGGTCTTGACTTATCATTATGGGCAAATAGTGTCTGTAGAGCACGTGTCCAGGGCTGCTAAATGGAAGTCAACACAAACATATTTTTTCAAGAAAATGTTCTATGCAGGCCCACTAGTTGAAACAAGGCATTTTGATAAATATTGGGTTTGTGGAATAAGAGTTAATCCACCCATTTTTAGCCATCTCTGGGGATGGCCATTTTGTCATTTCTGTCGACTGAAAATGACATCACAACTACTCAGGCCTCAGGTAACTCGATGGGTCATTACCTGAGCCCTGAGTAGTTGTGATGTCATTTTCAGTCGACAAAATGGCTGCGCCCTGAGATGGATAAAAATGGGTGGATTAACTCTTATTCCACAAACGCAATATTAATCAGAATGCCGCGTTTCAACTAGTGGGCCTGCTGGGAACATATTCTTGGAAAAAATATGTTTGGGTTGATTCCCCTTTAAATAGTGCAAGTACAGTATATGTGCAATGCGTCTCATGTTTTATGTTTGTTGCTCCTGTAGCTAGACTGACACGAGACTCGTTGTCTTCTGTTCTGTTCCAGACCCTCTCGCTCTCCTACATGACAGGGATGCTGTCCAGGTGCAGTTCAGTCTTTTCTTTGAGTCGCACTTTTGCTGAATGGTGATGTGTGACAAGCATGTATTATTAAGCACATTGTGGACCTGCTTTAGAAACAGCAATATACAGAGTGTTGTGTGGTTCTTTGAATGTAGCCAGTGACACGTAGCATGTTCTCGAACTCAGACTTCATTAATGCAACCTGACCATATTTTGTTGCTTGTTGAAAAAGCTTCTACAACACCAAGTCGGTGATAATGTGTCTGGGCATCACCACTGCGGTCTGTCTCCTCGTTACAATCCTGAGTTTCCAAACTAAGGTGAGATTTTTTTTTTTTTTGACCATAGCTGGGCATTCCACCTATGCGTTAGTCTGTCTATGAGTTCCCGTCTATATTTCAGAACCGCTCAGAGTCAACCAAATGGCGTCGAGAACGGACGTACATCATACGCAAATAAATAAAAATAAAACAGTGTTGTCTACATTTCGGTCCCACGGACTCAATGACATGTCCCCAATATTGTTTTTATTTCACTGATCACCGGTGCGCCTGTTGGTTTTATTCGCCATTTTTCCTTTATTTGGCGGCGTTTCTGCTTGTGCGGCGCCTGCGTGTGACGTGATAATGATCTCGACGCCGATTGGTTGTCACCGACGAGGGATGGACAGGGACCACGTTGGTCGACCGGAAATACCGCCCAGAAGTTATGGATTGATAGACGATGCGGAGCTCTGATTTCTACCTTTGCCCCCCCCCCCCCCCCCCCAAACTCTTTTCTTTGCATTTGATGTAACACACTGCACACATGACAAGTTATTGAGTGAAAACATGCTCTCTCCATCCAGCTTGACGTGACATCATACCAAGGCGTGCTCCTAATCTTCTGTATGGTCATGTTCATCTCTGGACTGGTGCTTGCTGTTGTCCTTCCCTTTCAATATGTAAGTGTTGTTAAGAGTCACATCGCTTCTATGGACAGTACAGCATTAAAAAACAGCAACTCTGGCAACTTTTTCTACTTATTTTTCAGTAATAGTTTATCCATCACTAGTTCAGTAACACAAGATAAAATGCACTTTAACCTTGTGGTGACCAGTGGACATATTGGGTATAGACAAAGTAGCGCGCTGGCATTTTAAAATCTGCAACTCCATTTTCTCAGTCAGCACGAGTCAACATTAGCAAAACGAGTTGGCCCATCACTGTTTAGGGTGAATTCAATATAAAGGACTATCAAACAAATGTGGGAAATTTGTATAACAGCTTGAATGATGCAGAAATACAAAATTCAATAAAATTCATCCATCCATTATCGATACCGCAGTTAGTAAAAATTAAAATTCAACATTTGTGGAGGGGACCAAACTCATTTTTGATGCATATCGAGATGGCGTTGAGTATAAAACATTGGTTTACATTGCACATTTTGGCCTTTAAAGTCCCTGTGAATAATACATGAATATTAATGTTAACATGTGCATGTACAACTTGGTGCTAATCCAATGAATGATTATTTAGCCATGTCTAAGATCTACATTTTGGAAGAAATCATTGTACCAAGGTGGATTCTTTTTTTTTTACCTTAAGCTTCTGATCTTGATGAAATTACCTTGGTCATTTATGTGATGTAGGTCCCCTGGTTGGATACCACCTATGCTGTTTTAGGAGCCATATTGTTCACCATGGTAAGTTATGGGTTTCCGATCCAGGAGGAGATCATGTGGTGTGTTCAGCACATGATTGAGACTTTTACACGTTTTGTCTTGCCTTTGCAGTTTTTGGCATTTGACACCCAACTCCTCATGGGCAATAAGCGGTACACCTTGAGCCCGGAAGAGTACATCTTTGCCACGCTCAGCATCTACCTAGACATCATCTACATCTTCTCTTTCTTCCTCCAAATATTTGGAACAAGACGGGAGTAAAACAACACATTTAAGGGAGGCACAAGTATTAATGAGTAGATATTGGTCAGTATGTGATCATAGTCATAGCATTTTGGTAGACGTGCTGACAAAACCTTGAGTTGTGAATCACTCGTGAAACGTGTACTGTGAACTACTGTTTGTACACATCTGTCAGCATGCTGTTGGGATGTTGTGGAGTGCTTGAATCAAATAGCCAGAACATCCAATTTTCTAGTGATCAAACCCTCTGTAATGACTCTGTCTTTAGATTCCAAATAATGACCGCAGCATTTGCAGTACATCATGCGTGACTCTCAAAATTAGTGTCATTCCATGATTAGACTGGGAGGATTCTAAAGGGTTTGTTTTAATTTTGAGTGGTCGATTGTTTTGTTCATAAGAAACACCGTCACTCTTGATGTGGATGTAAGAGGTGGCTTATTGCCATGTTTAATGTTGAAATGTAATTAAGCAATTTGTGACTCAATTTTCAAACCTTTTTGCATTGTGATTTGTTGTTTGGGTGGCACGTTATTCCAGTGGTTAGCACACCTGCCTCACAATTCTGAGATTCTAGAATAGATTCTTCGGTTTGAATGAGAGTGAATGCTTGTTTGTCTTTATGTGACCTGCAATTGGCTGGCGACCCGCCCAGGATGTACCCTTTCCTCACACTCAAAGTCAGCAGGGATTGACTCAAGCCCACTTGCGACCCTAGTGAGGATAATAAGAATAAGCACTATAGAAATGGAATGGATGGGTTTGTTGTTTGTTTAATCTTATGTGGTTCTTATAATAGTGCCATTGACAAAGGAGGAGGGCTAATGCTATGTACTTGTTACTTTATTTTTCTATGACAAAACTATATATTTGAGAAAATATAAATGTAAAGCATGAAGTTTATTTTCAAAAGTCCAGTGAAGTGGCTATGGAATTAACGATGTTGAATGCGGTATAAAGTTTGAACACTGCCTTTCATTGTAGTGTTACAATTGTTCATCATTAAAGGTTTAAAGTGTATGAATATTAATATCTTTGATTTGTTCTCCCATCCACAAAAATCATCAAATATAAAAAAAACATCTATGAGCACTGAAGTGTATGTTTTGTGTATTGTGCCACTTGTTTGGTTTTACTATTTAACTGTAGTTTTAAATGTCTGTACAGTTTTATGGGGTCTATTAACTCGCTGGCATATTACACACATAGAATATTGATTCCCAGCCAATGTGCTGTGCTTCATTCGTGTTCAGTGAGAAAGCATTCGTGACGCAGAAAATTTCACTGAATTGGTCCGTAAATTATTCATGTCAGATACTACAAATAATATAATTTTGCTCTATCTGCTTTTTGCAAACACTGTAGAGACAGGCAGAACAAAATGCTCTTTCACAATATACTACACTAAGTATAGCAAATAGTGTAGCACTGCGTAGTCCGATTTCTGTGGGGGTTTTTTTTCTTGGTTTTTTTTTTGAGTGGTGGTTTGCCGTGATTTATTATTATTATTATTATTGTTATTATTATTATAAAATACAGTATGTGTCTTGCTCATAAAGATTGGGAAACACAACTACCCGATATTTTATTTACGTATACGCAAATAATGATGAGAATACAGTTTTGTTTGTTTGTTTGTTTGTTTGTTTTCACGTCGCTGACAAAAAAAATGTCGCGGTCAACGCCGTTAACTGTGACGTAATTATCAAACGTTCACCTCCGGCCCGCCAGCAACCAGTAAGATGACGACATAGTAGTTGGCATGTACTCCAGTCGTCCAATCAAATCCCTCAATAGTAGAGCACACCGTTCAGCCATGTTGTGGTTTTGAATGAGGAAGAAGCGGGAGATAGAAGTCTTCAACGAGTTTTTTCGCCAAACAACGTGTCGCTGAGGATATTAAACGGCTTAGTGTGAGACACAACACCATAACGGGCATTCCGAATGCATTGGTTGCCACCTCTCGCCTCCCTGTCGTCATTTAGGCATAGTCGTGTAAATTAGCCGCGTTGCTAACAACGTTGGCTAGCCAGCGCGGCAGCATTGCTAGCAAGTAGGCTAGCGAAGTCTCAGTTAGCTAAGTATCGGTCAGTGGAAACTCTTGGAATTATCCCCGTTTCACGCGTCTCGCTCGAATGACTCGCCCGAGGTTCATTTGTGTTGGCTCCAAAGACCGCTAGACGGCACCCACTTGAAGCCATTTACTTGTAAATCAGCGGCGTCATTGAGCAAACTTCAAACCATGCTGAATAAATTGTACGAATGGGTAGAGTCCAGCGTTGCCAATCTTCGCAATGGCCTTCCAGCTGTGGAAACGTCTCCTACAGACCGGCCACCCGGAGATGATGACATTAGGATGAGACGGAAAAGACCAATACAATGGTAAGTAGTTTTAATAAACCACGTTTTCTTAGCATTATTTGTGCACACATGAACTTAACTTCGTCCATCGGTCATTTGGTGTTCTAATTACCTGCATCACTCCCTTTTAAGCTTGAAAGACGGGCATGTAGGAGACCTAAATGAACTGACAGTGAAGAGATCTAGAATGGGTAATTTAAAGGGCCATCATTAGTATTGATTTTTTCTCTCCTTAGCTATGCCACTAACACTCTTGTTTTTCTTCAGGAGAGCTCATTGACACGGTCAAGATCGCGGCTGAAGGACTAAAGAATCGGAGCTCCAGTGTGGCGACATGGGTGAAGAACAGTGTGAGTCCTACCTTGGGAAGCATCCTGCCTGCATCCTCTGCTCATCTTGAACTTCAGCCACAGCCATCAACATCAGCAGCAAGATGGACACCACTTCTTGTAAGTCAAGAATTTACGGTGCACCCATGTAAAGACTTGAAGTTGATTTGTCCCGACGTTTAAAGTAGTAGTTCAGTGTGAGTCCCCTCTGACATGCATTGTTTCCATTCACAACATGTCAGGGTGGCGCACAGACAGTGTTACCAAATTAGGAACGTTTTCACTCTCTTTAGTAGCGCTTGACCAATATGTTTTTTTGGGGACCGCACACACGATTTTTCTAAAATCATGTTCTTGCGCCCGTACGTTATTTTAGTATGTCTGTCTTATTTTCCGAAGAACTCAGAAATCAACTCCGTGGATCCAACATTTGCTGCTCCCGCTACAACTTTGGAGTGGAAAACGCCAAAATCAGGTGAGTTTATTTCCGGTAGGGTTGGATTTGGTTGCACTTTTCAAGCTTCAGTTGGAAAGAACTTTTTTGGTCATTTTTGAGTCCGTATCTGCTGTCCTTAAGCCTACAATGGCTCTATAATGACTAAGGTAGTCTGTTTGCCAATGTAAAGTTTGCAGACGACATGTGCACATGAGTCCTACACATCAGGAAGTCCCAAAAGTCAATGGGCACCCATGCAGATTGCCCCCCTCCAGCACGCCCAAATTGCCTACCTCTGCACGGCTCGGCAGGCCCATAAACATCAGAAAATCCGGCACACCAAGGTACTGGAAACGTTTGCCTTAGCTCTCACTGTGTTGTTGGTCATGTGGGATGACATCGCTGTCTTGTTTGTGTTGAGTGTGCTGAGTGGAGGGTCCACAACAAGCAGCTCCTGCACCAGCATGTATGACAAGACATTTCCAATCAAAGTCCCGCAGAGGCCGTCACGCAGAACTTCAGCGGGCCACTTACCTCAGGCCAAAGCCCGGTGCACAGCCCAGGAGGTGAGCCGTGACGTCATCGTTGGTTGGCGCTGGTGTTTTTGGAGCCGTTGGCTCATCACGTCTTGCGCAGTCTGTTCATTTAGAGGAGAAGGAGGCATACAGGCAGCTTCTGACCATGGTCTCAGGCGGTCAGTCGTGTCTTCTCAACGGCCACTCGCCTTCCGTCGCCAGATCGCAGAGAGATTTGTATGTATGCATCATCCGATGCTTTATATCTCCCAACCTGTCAAACCCACAGCTCAAGTGTGATTTTCTATCAGTGGTTTGAAATGAACTTTAAAAGACACAACTTTGCATACCTTTGTGGTCAACAAGGGATTGAGTGCTTGCATCTTAAAGAAGTACTTGACACGGATGTGTTGCTTACAGTCAATCCTGTATAGCTCAGCCGTTGTAAAGTTGCTCATGAGTCAAAATGTCGTCCTCTTCTCGTTCTCATCAGCACCAGCTTCCTGAGCCCCAGCCGCAGACTGCTACACTTGTCTTCATTCGCCGATTCGACGGCAGGCGATACTTCCGAGGGAGCCAGCAGCCCTCCCAGCACCAGGGGGCCGTCGAGCCAGAGCTCCAGCAACCTTCCCAGCCCGGTGGCCGCCTCTTGCAAGCAAGCCACCGACCAGACGTGGTCCGTCGACGCCCTTTTTAGCTCCAGTCAACCCTCCCCATCTGCCGTGCTGGACACCTGCTCTCAGGACACTCAGTCATCAGGTCAATGAAACCATCCTCTTTTTTTTTTTAACCTCAATTCAATTGTTCGATTGAGTTCACGTTTACCTATTCTTAATTTTGTTGGTCTACCTTTTGTCTTACAGCACATGATGGCGACTCTGTTATTATTGTAAATGAGCAAAAGAGTAAAAAACAAGATGCCACAAGGTTAGGATTTCTTCTCTGAAATGAAGCTGTGCAAGCAAGATGTCCACACATCATTGTTAACGCCGCTCATTTTACTTCCACTGTTATTTATTATGATGGATGTATGATGTGAAAAAAGAAGTGAATTTCTCTCACTTTAGCCTTAACATCCAGTTTCATGTATTTGATTGCAAATAACAACATTGTCTATTTTCTCTTCCCAGCATGCCATGTTTCCAAGCTGAGTTATGGATTAAAGAATTGTAAGTCAATAAGTTCATGTTTTATTTGGGCTTGCTGTGTTTATTTTACATGCTTGCAAAATAGTGTATTGTGCCCTGTGACTTTAGAGCAAGCATTTATGACTCTCGGGCAAGAGAAAGACGAAGACAAATCGAAGAGCAGGAGGCCTTGGCTGCCCAGCTGCTGCGCCAGGTGACTGCAAACACTCAAACTGCTGTTCACTCTGCTTATATAGTCGACATAGACATTTTGCACGTTACCTACTTGCGTTGCTGTTGGTTTTTAGCGCCTGTCTGAAGGAGGCCAGCGCAGCACACATGTGGAGGTTCATGTTCGAGTTCCTTTGGAGAAAGAGATTCCTTTAACTCCAGTTCTCGAAGTGTCCTCGTCTTTGGACGATAAGCCGGAGTTCCCACAACTCACAGATGTAAGATTACCTGCACGGTGTACTGTGTACGCGCATACATGTACCGAAGCAACTCTTTGAAAATAGAAACGCTAATCTGCAAAGTTCCCAAATTCCTATCTCTTTAAACTTGCAGATTCAAATGTGCCTGTTGGTCTGTTTTGTCAGGAAATGGAGACACAAGTGGACAAGGTATTGAAACGCGGGAGTCCCGATGAAGTGTTCAGTGAAGGTTTTGGTCTCAGTCTGACACGCAAAGATCTGCAGACTCTCAGTGGCCTCAGCTGGCTAAATGATGAGGTGAGCTCCGACTGAACGACATTCCAAGGTGTTCTCCTGTGGAAATTCCCCATCGCATTTTTTTGCGTCGGAGTCGCTTTATTTGACTAAAAAAAACGGAGTCCCAATCCTTACATGTTGGCAATGCATTCAAGGGGAAACACTAAAGTCAAGATGTCAAAACTTTGTTCTATTTCAAATGTGCATGTCTTCTTTGTCAGCTGCTCTTGACTTGCGTCTGCGAAATTGAATACAATTAAAAATAAAATGTAATCAGTATACGGGGCTTTTTTCCAATTGTGCTTCTACCTGGTGATTTTTATTTTTATTTATTTTTTTTGCTTGACAACCTTGAGAAAAACGCCAAAATAAAAAATTCCAATCTCCACCCATTACTGATCAGCTGAAAATTGCACATTTCCGATCACGTTTGAGGTTTGAGTCGGGACAACTCTACTCTTCAGGAGTGGCAAGGAAAGCATGTGCTCTTAGTCAAATCAGATAAAGTCATCATGTGCAATTCCTTTTTTGTATTTGGAGTCTGTGAAGCCTAACTATTCGCTCCCAAATCAGCAACTAGATTCCTAACCCTAAGGCAGCCAAATAATGCATCCACACGATGACATACAACTCAAGACATAAACAACTAAATTGATGTCTTAGCGCAGCAGTTTTACTTTGAATGATAACATAAGATTTCATATAAAATGAAATAAATAGAGGAGGTGTTCCATGGTGACTTGAGTGAGCCTTCAGTGTTGGATTGGTCCAGTAAATTCAAATTCCTTGTCTGTCCCTTGTTAAGGTGATCAATTTTTACATGAATCTGCTGGTGGAGCGGAGCAAGGCCTCCAAGTTGCCTTCCGTCAACACGTTCAGCACCTTCTTCTATCCCAAACTGCGCAGCAGCGGCTACTCCGCCGTCCGCCGCTGGACCAAAAAGATGGACATCTTTTCCAAAGACATCCTGCTGGTTCCCGTCCACCTGAGCATGCACTGGTGCCTCTCTGTAAGTGACACGCCCCCACCCCAAGGGGTTCGTTGGGCACGCTGGCAGTGTTGACGCTTTTCTCATCACACTGTTTTTCTCAGGTGGTGGATTTCCGCAAAAAGGCCGTCACGTACTTTGACTCTATGGGAGGAAACAATGATGAAGCATGCAAACTGTTGTTGTAAGTATGACAAGGAGACGCTTTCTTCCGTATGTTGACTCTTTTTTTGAAGCTGTTGAGTGCCAAGACTAAGCCGATATATTGCCCCCAGTGATTACCTGCAACAAGAAAGCAAGGACAAAAAGGGCAAAGAACTGGATACCACAGGATGGACTTTACACAGCAAAAAGCGCAATGTAAGTTTTGCATGTAGTTCAACTGAGAACATTGAGTGTCCTTACATTACATTACAATACAATACATTTTTATTTATATGGCGCATTTCATAACAGCTAGAGCTGTAAAAAAGCACTTTACATACAAACAATAACGTCAAATCCCATCCGATTGAAACATATTCTACTTGGCGGCGGCGCCGTTGTGACGTCAGAAAGCATTTCCAATAGGAGAGGGGCTGGCAAGCCATTTACTGCTATTTTGCCTGACTTGTTTACGTACATTAGGACAATGGAGGAAGCCTTGATAAATAATGTGCATTTACTGTATTAACCCATCTAATTCCAAAAGAAATTGAAAGCTTAGACATGTGGCTTTCAAACTCGCCCAAGTTTATTAATCGTTACTGTTTCAATTGAAGATGTCAAAATAACCCTTTTTTTTTTTTTTTTTTTTATCAGTGCAAAAGAAGCACTATTTTCGAGTGGTGAATACCATCCTCTATTCTGTTACAAAGACGTCAATATCGTCATTGTCTACAAACATATATCTTAACCATACATCACGTTCAACTGGTTCCATTTGTTCATAGTCCACAAGCGCGTCGTCTTTTTTTCGTCAATGGCGTCCGACATTACTGGTAGACATTACCGACATCCTCTGAGGAGTCACGCCACCTTCACGTGTATATTTCCATGCATTTTATTGGCTAGGAGACTGAGACGTATACGCTCTTCCGGCTTCAAAGGTAGAAACACGCAACAGCGCTCTCGGCTTTAGTGGTAGAAACGCGGATATGTTACGCGGACTTAATGGGTTAACACAAATAGATACATCTTGTCTCCTCATGATTTTCCTTTTTTTAAAATGAGCAAAGACTGGGCTTTCTTTTGTAACAATGAAAAATGCATTTTGTAAGCCAGTGGGAAAAGCCTCAATTTACTTCCTGGTTGGCTGCTGCGTCAGCACTTCCAAATATTGGCACACTGTTGCGTGTATGACAAAGGGCTTGTCTGCTTGTCTGAACGCGGCGATTGAACAGATTGCATTCGGCAAGCGAGGCACCAGTTACGTGCATCTCATGAGTGCACTTTGAAGCAAATGAGATGGAGGGAAAAAACGTTGAGTAGTGTTGCCTACAAAACTCTCAAAATGGGAGGGAAAAACATAAGAGCCTAACAAAAATATGAAGTTTAACACAGGGTGTTTTAACAATTTGTGCCGCATGTAATGGCATCCCCACTAACAAAAACAAAACAGCAACGCCAGCACAAATATACAGAAAAACTAACACATCTTGTGAGCTCATATGCTGGTCTATGCTGAGAGGTTTTCTGCCGGGTCATTCTGCCTCATATGTATGGCATCATTTGAGCAAGGCTTCACATTTTCAGCGATAGTTGTGTTCCATCCATGCAAACATCAACCAGGAATTTTCCAAAGGGCAATGAACTTCGCAAGCAAAAGTTGCTCTTTTGAAAGGTTAGGCAGAAACGTAGCCACAGTGCTTCCCCAAATTTATGAAGTACTTGTCGCAACTTGCTTGGACGTTTGAACACTGCAAAAGCGAAAAAGCCACACTAAGAAGGAGAGTTTGTCAAAATATGTAAGAGAGCTAGGGAGTGAGGGACGGGGATGGGGCAGTTTATGTGCGCCCATATGTATAATGTGGCTCATTGCCGTAACACTTTAAAAATTGTGGCTCTAGTTTTAATAAAGGAATGTAGTCATACTTATTGGAACTCTTAAAGTATGTTCCATGTAAAAGTGAGTCTGTTGAATTTACAGAATACTGTACATCGTCGTGGCACACGGTCAGGATGATACCACCTCTGCCTCAATTTGAGTCAGGAAAATCCCTGAGCTTGTTTCAAGGCAAGAGTTTTCGAGCCTCCGGTCGCTGCCTATGGAGTGAACCGTCAGCCTTTTTCGTCACATTAAAGAGTCGTCGTCGTGAATTAAATGCATGCTTCCAGTTTGTCCCCCAGGTGTCACTGTAGGCCAACTCGTCTCTTCCCAGTAGAGAAAGTCCAATGCACGAGGTGGCAGTAAGGCACTTCTGCTGCTTTGTCTCTAACCAACACGCACCATGTGGAAAGCAAGCACAGCTGCTTCAAATCCAGTGTCACCACAACGCCCCCTTTGTTTTATTTATTCCCTTTGCAAGTGCAAATCATTGGGAGAGGAAATCACGTGAGAGTGCAGTGTCAGAAGAACAACTTTAAACCTTGCAGATAAATGATATTGTCACGATCAGAATATTCCTGGAAACATTAATACGTGTGTTTGTGAGCCGCTGGCCTGCTTTTGAGCTGTTGACAAAATGGTTCTAAAAATGTCAAAATGCCTTATTTTTCATCCATGTTGCCCATTTGGGATACGTCGCAAAAGCATTTATTGATTTATTTAAAAATCAAATGTTAGTGTAGTTAACAGAACAATCCATCCACCAAAGGTCACCAAAATGACTGGAACATTTCAAACAAGTTTCCATAACTTGCATCTACAGAATTAGCATTTATGTCCATCCTTTGCCCTCACAGGAAATCCCACAGCAGATGAACGGCAGTGACTGTGGAATGTTCACATGCAAATATGCAGATTACATTACCAAAGACAAGCCCATCACATTCACACAGGTAGGTGGTCGAGTGGGACTGCCGTGTGCAATCATCATGACGTTGAACCACTTCCTAAGATGATCGCTGTGCTTTCCGCAGAAGCAGATGCCATATTTCAGGAGGAGGATGGTTTGGGAGATAGTCAATCGGAAGCTCTTATGAAAGTGGTTTAGAAGCAGGACACATTCAGACTTCTCGCAAAAATCCTCGCAACACCAGCTGATCAGATCAGGGTCTGATCCTGTGCCACTCTCTCAACTTGGCCTACAGGATGCTGCTGGAGCACCAAGCACTGCCTCACAGTCCTCTACCCGGGGTTCGAGTTACGTTTAGGTCCCCATGCGCCCGCGCACGTGTATGACTATCACTGTGTTAAAAAAAAAAAAAATATGACGAGGCTCACTTAAAAAAGTTTTTTTTTTTTTTAAGTTGAGTCTCACAACCGGTAGAGTAAAGCTATCCTGGAACTCATGTTTGAGTTCCATGTCCTGTCTTAATAAAAATCATAAAATAAAAATCACCCTGTCAGGATTACAAAAGTATCACTTGCAAGCAGGGATCTTCACACGATGCGATTTCTCATGTCTCATTGGCGTTGAATGCATTTGACACGTAAATTCAATATTGATTTGTTCGCTGGATCCCCCCCTAATTTGTCTCCATGAGAGCTCATGTGCGTAACTCGAATCCCGCCTCCGCCCCGCTTTTGGGTTTTATTGTGACTGTTGGCTCACGCGTGGAGCACCTATATAGTACCTCAAACGCTGCGGGTTTTGTCAGCAAAGTCATTGCCGCTCGCCACTTTGAGTGTCAGTGTTGAGCTCGAAGCAGAGACGTGTCTTGCTGGGAGAGAAGTGGGTATTTCATCATAGCCACGTAATGTGCATCTGTCCGGAAAAATGGGATATGCCAACATAACAAAACTCCATGGAGTCGTGTATCAGGCTGCAAAAGTTGTACATTTGTTTCTTGTAATATGCACATTTACTTTCAAAAATATAATTATTTTTGTAATCTGATGCACAAAGGTTTTTTGAATTGACCTGGAGAGTGCAAGTGCGCCTTGGAATGCTGTTTTGCTTTGCTGTTGACCAGCATGTGAACCCAAGTCCAGTGCAAACTCGACTGTCATCTTAATAGTCACCTGAAAAGGGAAGGGTGAAAACAAAACGTCATTTCCTCACTGATGAGTCTTGCTAAAAGATTGTAAATTAAGGTTCAAAGTCTATTTTATGTATGTGAGTCAACAACAATTTTTGTGGTATACAGTATTCAGAATATTTTAAACTTTGTATATATTTCAAAGTTCATCGTAGAACTTTTTTTTGTACTACCTATTTTTATGTAGTAATAGTCTTGTAATAAATTCTCATGTATTGTTCTTTGTCAAAATCGATTCACTCTACAGAACATTATGTATAAAACATTATACTAAAAGCCATTTCAGGTGTCCTGGCCGAGCCGAAGCACATTAAAGAAATCCAAATGTGGCCCTGAAAAGTGACACTAATGCAATGGCCCATATAGACTGGACTTTTTATGATCTTCTCCCTCCAAAAGTATTTAAGATCTACTTGATATTTATTTCTGAAAACTAAACTATGTGATCAGCTGTCTCTCCAAAATTCTCTTTTGCAGTACACAAACAAATCGTCACACATGGCTCAAAACATATGCCTCTTGGTGGAGGTCAACATTTATTTTAAAAAGGGACAGTTCATCAGTCAATAGCTGTTGGGGTTCTCCCAAGGTGGCGATGTGAAGAGCGGCATCATGGCACAGACACACAAACGAAGATGTGAACTGACCCCAATATTGATGTGGCCGAAGATTCCTAAAAGCTGAACCATCCCAAATTGGCAGCAATCATTCATTAGTCCCAGTGAGCCACCTCAACATGTTGAAACACACAAAATGGAATGACTGCTTACACAAAGCGGCAAGAAAACGCTCTAAATATCGCGTTCCAAATGTATGCTCCAAGTGGTTTGACATAAGCAACATGACCGTTACAAGCCAGCCAATCAATAAACAGCTCCGAGCTATGTGCTAAAAACAGCAACATATCCCACAATCCCACGCGATCGTCCATTTTGGATGGCAGCCCCGCCCTTTCCTTGCCAACGCCTACGCTGGTCACTTGGACTCCTTGACGAGACTACATGTTTTTGGTGGATTTAGTGGAGAACTACGCAGAGACTTTGAGCAGGCAGGCGAGTGTGCAGTATGCCGACAAATTGCATTTGATCGGCGATACACACTTCAACACACTGGATTACTGACCAGCAAGCAAAGCCCGTCGTGACTTACATCGATCTTGTCCACTGTACCTCATTTTCCACCCAAGCTCATTATGTGAAAAGTATGGAGGCATATGACAGGTTTGTGTCCGACTGGGTTCGCAATGTGTGTGTGTACAATTTCCATCATGGCGACCGGAAGGTTGTGAGAGCAAAAGTGCTACCTAAGAAATAAGATACATCCTCGATTGGCATGAAATCACTTTTCTGGTTTCATCATTTTGAAATACGCCTATCCCCCGCTGAAAAGAACAGAGTAGACCGGCATGGTTTTGTTTTGTTTTTGTGCTAGTCAACTACTAGCCCCGGCAACTAGCAAGACCGACACGGACACACTACACTACGAGACAGTCACTGTTTTGTTTTAGCTGGGTAGTCGAACTAACGAGATAAAAATACTACCGTTGATGAATAGAACAAAGTGATCGTATTTCAATAGAGAATATTTGACCTGTGACAAAGTGATCCAAGCAAATTGGAACATAGTCAAAGTTTGCTAGTTTGCCTCTGTTTATTGCGGCTAGCCACAGTTGTCTTCGTCTTTTTCCGGTCGTGAAATCTCTGATCGCTTTCGGGAGTCGGGAGAATCCCTTTCTACCTTTTTGCCCTCGAATCTTACAGCCAGCAGCAACACGCGTAGTAGGCATGTCAAACGTCCTTGCTTCGCCGAACAATAAGAAATGAAGCAGCAGCGGAGCAT
The DNA here is from genome assembly GCF_054856515.1 of Filicampus tigris. Classification (NCBI taxonomy): domain Eukaryota; kingdom Metazoa; phylum Chordata; class Actinopteri; order Syngnathiformes; family Syngnathidae; genus Filicampus; species Filicampus tigris. The sequence goes on from NC_141217.1 coordinate 37,815,794, forward strand.
GACATCCAATATGGACGCGGGCAGTGCATTCTGGGTGATCCTGAGACTTCGAAGCGGTCTATTCCATTGTTCCTGTGAATCAAGGCATTACTGTGAAACGGAATTTGGCCCTGAAAGCAAGCGGGAGCAGCTTCCTGGTTCACGGAGATTACTTCAATTGCCCTTTTGCTGTGATTGGCCAGCTTGCGTGTCCGGCCGCGGCTTAGCAAAAAGGTCAGTTACAGGATGAGAAAAACAACAAGCCATGAGCGACCTTAGCAAAACAAGACTGCCAATGATGGATGGTCGAAGACTCAATGTCATCAACAACCCCATCACAACACAACTTCCCTTTATTATGCAGTCTCCAGTTGTCACTGCACTAAAAGTGCCCACTGTGAGGTCGTTTTTTTTGGGAGATGTACTATTGCCATTGTAAGGATAATAAATTAATTGCATAGATCATCAGACCTTGGACTTGATTAGCAAAGTTTGGACGGAGAACGTACAGGATATTGACACAGTACCCGCTGTGACCAGCCTACTAAAACTGCTTATTGCCTGTAAGCCCTTATACAAAACGGAACCTATGTAGATGAGGTAAGTTTGTTTGTAGCATCCCAACCTTAATGCTACCTTGACACTGCCTTCCCAGCAGCCGCGGCAGCACCGTGGAGAAAACGGGACGGTCGTGAGACAACGGGGTAAAGGAAAGGCAAAGGATTGCGTCAACCCCCTCTTCCTTTGGCAGACTAGTTTTCTCAACAGCACCGTGACAAAATGTTCGGACAATATGAAAATCTTGCCGGGAGCCCACGGCCAATCTGAGGGTGCTTAATAGCACGTAACATAATTAGGAGTATAGCGGAAGGGAACAACGCAATGCAATCTAATACGCTCGCATTTGCTGTGAATAACAGTCGCTTTTGCATGCAAAAGATCGAATAGTGAATTATAGTTGTTGACAGAAAACAGAGTAGTCTACAATATTATCAAACATTTATTTGTATGGCGGTGCGCTGATGCCGACTCTGGGGCCGCACCAGTCATTTGTCTCTGGCGGGACAATAAACGCTCCCTAGCTGCCAGTTGCCTGCGTTTCATCAGCAGAAGTCCATCACAGAATGTGACAAATATGGAGGATTCAATCCAAAACGTCTGCGAAACGTAGTGTGCCTTCGAGCCTTAGTTGGGGACTCAGTAGCCTCCGCAACTTACGGCTTGTCACAGACATCGCGATAGACCGGGAGAATTTTTTAGCAAGACTTGAATATGGAGGACAAATTTGTCGCAAATCCTGTCGCGCCCGACGTTTCGGGCACACGGGGCTGCCGTGGCCGCTGGGAGCTTAGCGTAAACGTAGCCTCAACAACAAACAATTGATCCCAAATTAGGAGTCATGCTCATGACGTTTGTAACAGACACAATAGGAACATCTGGAAAACTACAGATAAAACTAAACAAAAACACATTAAAGCTTTTTTTTGGACATTGAATGACACAAAAAGTCAAATGAAACGTGTGCACAATATGGAAACACGCTGCACACAAGACACTATCAAAAATAAAAATCAAGGTTTCTTTGAAAAATAGGGTGAATCTGAAACGCCTCACAAATGTATGAAACAGAAAACATTTAAATAATACAAAAAGAGCACGCAGAAAAACAAAAAGCGGTCACAACAAAATGCCAGCATGAAAGTATGCCAACGACCACAGGAAGTCGCTTACTGTCCATATTTTCATATGTGGGTTTAGACGGTTTGGTATAAAAACAAGTGGACGATTGGGGGACGGCAGCCCTTTTTTTTTTTTCCCCCCCAGAAAAGGAGAAAACGCACTCGTAATGATGTGCAGGCCAACTTGTTGGAAAATTCTGGCGTGACTGTCGTACGGAAAGCAACACGATGACCCACATCAAGTCTTTTATGTACAAGCAGAGATTTTCACTGGAATGATTTCAATCAATGTTGCTCTTCTCTCTCGAATCAAGCACCGTGTTTACAGGAAATGTCTGATTGTCTAAAGCGGCGTCAAGATGCTTGCATCTGGAAAGGGCTTGAGCGCGACGCTCCGCCCTCTCTCTTCTGCTGAGCTTTCAAAGTTGAGGCGTTAGCTGTCAAGACGGGGAGTGAACGGCGACTCCAGTTGCGTTGTGTATTCCAAACATTTAGGGCACAACAAGCGGGGAATCACACCAAAAAACAAAAATATGTACAACAAAAAAAAGCAGGGAAAGCTCCCCGCCGAACAAAACAAAACATGTTGGCGTGAAATACGTGTTCATCAAAATACAGTCGCCTACTTCGTTCCATCCAAGCGCCGACTTCGCTCGACATTCACCGTCTTTGCCGGTGACTGAAGTAGCTCGAAAATGAGAAGAAGAAGAAAAAAAAAAAAAAATCGGTGTAACAGTCCGTGCTCTTCAAAAGAGAGATCTGGCAACACAAAGGTTACTTTTAGAGATGTGGAGTTGGAGAAAAAAAATCAAATAAATCCAAAGGTAAAGTGTCCATGCTGTCAATGATTGCAACTCACTATTGTCTTCACTTGTTCTGCTGGTAGGAGTAGCTTGTGTGTTCGCTGGGCGTCTCCATTGCAACAGGCTGTTGGACGGCACTTTCCTGACGCGGAGGACGTGAAGGTGAGCCCCACCAGGCAACGTAATCGCATTTTGGCACACTGCTGCTTGTATGTTGGACTCACAATGTGTGCTTACCTCAACTGAGATGTTGGCGGGAGGCACTTGGGTGTACGGGGGGACGTACGTCCCCTGCATAGATGCGTTTGCAGGCATGTACTGAAAAAGAATTGTAGCGGAACACAGGACGGCATCACCCAAATGAGCAAACGCCCAGAAAGTTACACCCGATCTGGATGAAAAATATGCTCTTCAAAGCCCCGTGAAGTCAATTCTCACATTTGTTCCTCAATACATTTGTACGTGTCGAACTAGGTCGTGCTCATTTGGAGAGAGTGTTTTCATTATTTTAGTTCTCGTGATTTTGGGGGTGTGGCTACAAGTGGCACACTTGGGTCCGGCATGAGAAACAATTTGGGAGCCTTCTTTCACGTCAGCGCTTGTCCGTCGCAATTATTTTGGTGTAATAGGGGGTTAGGCTCAACCAACTCGGAACACATTTGGCAGAAAAGGTCAACTCGCTTCCTCCGGGTCCTGCTGACTAGCGGGGAGGCCTGGGGTCCGTTTCACAAAGCAGATTTAGTGGGAATGAGGGAATGAGGGGAGTTTCCGTCATTTCGGGGTTAACAGACTGCGTTTTCACTAAACCTGCTTTGTGAAACGGACCCCACGACAAAGCAACTGGAGTAATATTTAATGTATATGTAAGATTTAATGTCAACACTGTCATTTGTTTTACACTGCATGTCTTCGAGAGATACCAAAAGTGAAAAGAAACGTTCAGGCTTTGTACGTGCAAGGATATGGGCAGACTTGAAAGATGAATTTAAAATGGACACACCTTTTTACAGCATCTCGTCCAATTTTTTATATAATAATAATAATAATGATATAATAATAATAATATAATTTTTCTTCAGGATTAACGATGATTTGTTTTCATTGCCTTGCTGAGGGCCGAAGGGTGGGCAGGGGAGGGGGAAAATATTTGTTTGCCACTGCTAATAAAAAAGAAAATATAAATAAACCACAAAAGTGGGAAAGTTTTTCCTTTGTTTTTATCATTTAAAAAATAAAATAAAAAAAGTCAAACAATTTTTTTTTACAATTACTGTACATTTTGTTATGTCATTATTAATTTTGATAAATTATTATGAAGAATACAATAAGATAAAGACAATGAATACTTTTATGTAGTGAAAATTAGAGTATATTCAATTTAAATATAAATAACATTAAAAAGTACATATCGTCGCTGTCATGTGAAAAACACTTATCTCCATTTTTTTCATTTTCTTATTTTTATATGAATCATATTTTGCATTAAAGTGAACATTAAAAATATTTCCAAAATTGGACATAAGTTTTTTTTTTTCACAGTACCACGACGATATATACGGTATATATATATATATATATACACACACATATTTTGAATCTTTTTTTTTTTTTTTTTTTGTAACGTCATCTACGACTAAGCATCCATTCATTTTAAAAATCTAAAAATCCCAAGTTTGCCCAGCCGCTTTACACCCGCCAGCCAATTGGCTGCTGAGCGGCGAACCCAAGTGTGACTCGGTGCGTTGAAAACAAAGTGCGGGTGACTGACTGTGCCGCTGCTGCCCATGGAGAGGTGGCTGAGCTGCTGTGCCAGGTGGCCCATCATGGATGTGGGCTGTATGGACATGGCGTGCTCCATCCCTGGCGTCAGGACGGCTCCCTGAACGAGAACGTCACGCGGGTGAGCGAAAGTGCAAACGAGGAAGAAAGACAAGACACAGAAGCGTTGCGCAAGAGGCGAAGGGTTGGGAGCGACTCACCGTGGGCGGCATGATGTACGACTGGTGGTGGAGCCACGAAGGGTTATGCACCTGGCAATGCAAGCGAACGTTAACAATTCGTCATGTTTCTCAATACGTGGATCCAAAGCAGCACAGGCGTTGACTTTCTCAATGAGGACTTCCCATGAGCACTCGTGTGTACCTGGTAGGTGGACACGGGCGAATGCATGTAAGGAGAAAGCGAGGCGGGCCCGATCATCCGGTTGGGAGCGATGCTGTAAGGGGACGAGTAGAACCTGGAGACATGGTCGAGTGAGCACAGCACAAAGTCTTCCCTTCCTTGCCTTTGTCGTGCGTCCGTACAAACGGCGGCTTACTGACCCGTTTGCTAAGGCGCTGCTGGGGTCGTACGTGAGGGTCATTCCACCCTGGAGGGAAATTGAGATTAGGGATTGGCCACAGATTTTTGGGGTGTTTTTTTCTTTTTTTCTTTTTTCTTTCAATTCAGCCTCTTAATTGTTTCATTTATATGAACTTTGAATACTCTAAATCAAATTGATGAGCTTAACCTGGAACCGGAAATGTAAAAAAACTCATTTGGCTCAGTTAACCAATTTTCATAACTCTTCATATCGGCTATTTGAATACATGAGTTCACATACACTGCAATACAATTGTATTTATATATGGCACGATGCTCGTGTTTTTGATGAACACTTATGCCTACTAAGCTACCGTATCGTATAGTATGTACTGTAAGTATGTTTTTTAGGGGGTACTTGGACTAAAATGTTTGAGGACAGCAAATTGGGTTTCTCCGCAAGAGTCACACATCATGAACTCACAGTCTCTGCGTCTCTGGTCCAGCTTCGTCCGTTTTGCAGATATTTTCCTTGACTCTGGCGTTTCTTCTGGCCTCCATCAGCAAATTTACACAATAAAGGCTCTGGTGGAACTGAACCAGGACATTGAAGAATATTTTAAGTGATGAAGTACTGACTGAGCACTTTTGTAAAGGTATCACACCAAATTATTCTTCCCCAAATTTGGAGTTATTGTAAACTGTAGGCTATTTTCTTTTGCTCTTTATTGTTGTTTTTTTTCTTTTTATAGAAATTGTTTTCATATAAATATTGACTGTAATTATGAGATGACTGTATGTTCTGAAGAAAGTCAAAGATGGCCTTTAATAATTCCAAATCTAAAACAACGAAAATGACAAATATTTTTAATCAATATCTCGGACAATACTTCTTTTGCCAGAACAAACAAAAGTCAATTAAACTCAAAATTTGACCAAGGTACGGAAATGTATACAGTATCAATTTGTCATTTAAAATGATGCGGTAAAAATTGGAATGTTCAATTCTTTTTGGTGTTTGATCCACATAACGACAACAACATTTGAAGGAAGTGAAAGAATACTTTTGATCAAGGTTACAATACTTGCGAGAATGCTTTAGTTCCTCAGCATTTGTGTGTAGCCCCACCTTTTGCGGTGTCTGAATTGTTTCGAATTAGTCCTGAGAAAAAGAAAAAATCGGCTCACTCGGTTAAGTCGACCACAAAAATTGGTCGCCACAAAGCTTTCTGCTGTAACTAAAATGAATAAAGTCAAAACCATAATTGTGGCACCCGGAACCAATGGCCACTTTCATTTTTCCGCACAGACATTTGTTGCTGACGGACCAAGTCCGATTTCCTTCTTTCCAACGGAGGCATTCTCGAACATGAAAAAGATGCCTAAGGTTTGGAGCCGCCGTCAACTAAAAAGGACGACAGGAAGTTTTATGGAATTACCGCAAAGTGGAGCTGGAGGAATGTGTACGCGTGACGATGAACCGGACGGACGCCTGCTGCGAGAGGTAAATAACTCCGCTTTGCTGTTCAATTAGCAAAAAAAATGAGCGTAAGTCTTGTCACATCAGTGTTTGACGCGAGCCGATTAATCGCTAGGATAATCGATTCTGAAAAGATTTGTTTGTGACGGCACTATTTCGAATGTTAATATGGCAGTTGTGTGAAAATTTCAAACCGTCAACGCACGTTCATGTTGGCCCGATCTTTGACTTGTGCCCCAGAGACGTTAAGATTTCCTTTTGAAAACCAAACAAACCAAACTGTCCCCTCAACAAGTAACACAAATGAGTAACCTGAAACTCCGGGTGGAGTCTTGATATATTTCCCGTTGAAATGCTGGATGATGGCCTCACATTTCTCTGTTGACTCCATCCTGCAAAATCAATTCAGAAATGATTCAACAAATGGCGAATAATAGAAATGAACAAACTTTGGCGCCTTGCTGTGCTTACATCCCATGACAGAGGCAAAAACGAGCTTGTCTGCAAGACATTGTTTCCTTCATGACTGTTCTTGAGCCAAGACACACATTTTACACAGAAAAAAAACAAAAAAAACTCACACCACCAAAAAACGGCGCAAAAGTCAAAATGGAGGTTATGTGCTTTTTGTCATCAAGTAGAAGTTGCCAAGGCATTTTCTTTGTTGTAATTGAAATAATTTTGTAAAAATAAATCATATTCTGACTGATTTAAGGACACTTGGCTCTGATTGGAGGCCATTCAGGTGAAGTTGGTCAACAATTCACCCAAACTGGCTCCTTGCAAAATGGCCGACTTCCGATTGCAATGAGGGCATGGCTCCTTGAGACGTCATCGTCTGGCGATGTTTGGCGCTCCAAGTAAGCTTGGTTTGTTTTGTTTGAACCAAGATGATGAAAATATCCAGCTTTTGTTTGTTACCTGGCAAAGCCCACCCCTCGGCTGATGCCGTTGGCGTCGCGCAGGATGCGTGTGGAAATAGCCTGGCTGAAGGGCTTCAGCATGTTTTCCAGCTCCAACTCGTCCATGGACAGCGGCAGGTTGGAAATGTACAAATTGGTGGGGTCCTGCTCCTGTTGCTGAAAGCGGAGAGCACAAATGGCGAGTCGCAGGCTTGACAGACAGACAAGTGCCGGCCGGGCACGTTGCAAAGTAAAAATGAAAAGGTTTGATTCTGAAAGGGATTTCAGTCCAAAAGCAAAAAAGTCAAGTGAAATTGTTACCATCTGTCAGAACGCAAGCTATCAATCATAATCTCAACCGCGGTTAGCTTTCCCTCTCTTTTAATCGTGTTGAAACCTGCGGAGGTTGAAAAAAGAATAGCGAGCCTCTTTTGATACAGTCAGTAGAAAGTACAAATATCTGTTTTCAAATGTAGCTAGCAAGTAAAAGTTATAAGTATGGATGGATACCTGCAAATTTAATCAAGTACTTGTACTTTGTCACTTGGTGGCAGCGCATGCCCTTGAGGTGACGGCGTGTGACGATCCTGACCTTGAGCACCAAAAAAAAAACAAAAAAAAAAAAAAACTCAACTGAACTAAGAACAAAATAAATCCGATGTGTCCAGTCAGCACAGGAGCGCAAAAATGTTGCGAATGGCGTGTTGCCGCGTGCCTGCAATGCATATTCATCATCTCAGACTGGAGATGGGATTCAAAGTTGTAAACGCACTTTGAATTCATTTCCATTCCATTAGCAATGTGTGCGTGACAGCTGTGACCTGCGGTGAAGGTGAGACCGACCGCCCCCCAGAACCCCCCCCCCCTCCTCCTCCTCCTCCTCCTCCACCATGACAGCGAATGCTAGGGGAGAGCCGCTGTGGCTTCCAATCCAGTCCGAGTGTAATCTGACGCAAGCGTAAGCCTGTTTGTAAAGCCGCCGTGAAGCGCTGAGTAAAAATCAAGTTCTTTTGTGAGCGGCAAGGAGTCGTCTGAATGTCCCGTCATCCAGCTTAACGGCGGATCGGCTTTCCCGGGGTGTGTGTGGATGTGACGCGCTCTGATAAGGCATGCGGGGCAAGGCCATTGAAATATCTGTGTGCTTGTCGACCTCTCTTCCTGTTTCTGTGTGTGTGTGTGTAAATTGACACGGCGGCCGGCTGGGCGCTGGGCCCTGCTGACTGGGGAGCTGCTCAGACACTGAGTCAGATGCCACCGGGGAGAACAGGCAGCGCCTTTGTGCAGGGAAACGCTCCCCGTAGCGCCGCCACCACCATGATGCGCATGCACACACGTCATACACAATTATACCTGTGTGCATTCATGGAGTGCTGTTTGTGCACTCACGTATTCTCCAGGGCATTCATGCCCATAAATACACCGGTTAGGGCACACGGCCATGCATGTCAATGCAAAATGCGGCGGTGGTTTGATTGGCTTTTTGTTGCGCTCGCTTGTGAGAAAGGGAAAACAGGAAGGAGCCGGATGCATCTTGGGAAAATGTTTGTGCACAAACGCTTTGGGACACTTCTCTTTCATGTAAGGCGACCGAACACCCGACAACTCACTTTTAATCAGTCATGAGATGAAATCTTAAAAGGTGACTCGTCAAAATAAACAGCTTCCAGATCGTTTGATTTCCTAAATAAAAGGCAAAGAATCTGCATGACCCCCTCCAACCCAGGCTAAACGTAGCTCTTCCTTAACATATCCAAATTGTGCCTCGCTTTCAACTTGCTTGACACGTACTTTGTTATGCTTCTGACAGCCCGCGGAGAGGACGTTTCCCGTGTGCCAGTGCACAAAGCAAGGTCGACAAAGACACTAATGGATGTGAGCAAGAACTTGACCTTGACTTGACCTCAACGCCGTGCAACGCTCTTTCAGTGACCTCTTACCTCACGGCTCTTTTCGTGCGCTTGAACGGAAAAACACCAAGGCTGCGTCGTAACGACGTTGACAATCAAAATCGTCGACTAACAACTCATTTTAATAGTCGACGCATCGTTTTGATTAGATATTTCATTATTTGGTGCTGCGTTTTTCTCTTGAAAATGTCTCGTCTCCCGCTGGCTGTATACCTGTTTGTGACGCTCATGCGCAGGAGTGGTAATCCGGCTCATCCGTCATGTAAAACAGAAGCATTGCGGGTAATCGGTGTCATCATGGCTAACGTTAGCAACCGAGTCCGAATGTCCGGCTGCGTTTCACGCAAAATACTTAATACGATGCAAAGCTCACTTTTATGGCAGCGCGACGGTGATAAACGACGGAAGAACGTTGAGACCGATTTCATTTGTCACATAAGGACAGGCGTTTCTGGAAGCTAGCTGTAGTTAGCACACACAGGCTACCGTGTGCATCTGATGTCCAGTTTGGTACGCTAACGCATTGTAGCATCTACTACAGATTACAGAGGCATTAGACAGTGAACTCCTGTTTAATAACAACCAAAACATAGTTTATGTATGCCGGTGGTTAACATCGAACAGCAAGAGCACACTTGTGACCACGCAGAAAGTGTAACTCAAAGTAACATAACATGGCACATTTGTCCCAAGCCCTTAACGGCAATACTAATTTACAGTGCTAAAAAATACGTTCCTCCTCATCTTTAAAGGTTTTTTTTTAGTCTTTCAGGTGCGTACCACATTTTGAATGTGTAGATCATATGCATACTAGAGCAGCAAAACAAAACGTTTTGGATAAAGGTTAAATAAAAACAGAATTAGAAACTACTGCAAGTGTTTAGTTTAGTTTTCTTTAGCACAGTGCATTTCCCTAACTTTACTCATATAATTTCACTACCTTCTAAATTAAAAAAAAAAAAGATTAGTGCCCAAGAAGAGTGAAATATGTTTATAGGTATTTCCTTTTTTTTTTATATAGGAACCGGTAGTTTCATAGTATTGATGGAACTCAGGATGGTGTCGTTTTTGGTTCCATTTTAAAATGCACTAACCATTTACAGCTAAAAATTTTAAGGCCACAGTGTTGCCTTCAATTTCAATTGCTCCATCATTTATAAACATGTCAGAAATGCTGGGAGAAGCTGCAAAGTTTAATTCAAGTTGAATGTATCTTCATCTTAATAGTCTTTATTATACTTTTGTACATACCTTGTTCTTGCTGTAAGTTAGCGATGGTCATATATGAGCAGCTGCTTGCTGCTGCGATTGCCACGACTGATATATGATCCGATTAGTCGACTAATTTGCGACTACTGTTGGTGATTACTCGACGAGTAAACAAAATAATGGTTTGTTGCAGCCCTGAATTGAACACCGCCATAATGTGACAGCTGTAACTTTTATGTACTTTCATTTTCGCTTCCTGTCACGGATCCACATACTTTTTGTATGTACGGTGTCGTGTACAAACTTTTGCTAACATTTAAGGTGAATTTAATGGCTGAATAGGTGTGCTTCAGCAACTGCAGGTGATAATGAGCATGATTGTCATATCCAGGGTCGGCTCGTACCTTGGCCATCTGAGCCTGCACGCCCAGCGCCTTCAGCGCCGTCACTGCCTTCTGGGCCGAGGCTGGACTGTCAAAGTCCACAAAGCCGTAGCCTGCCAAAACACAAGGTGAAATATGTTCAGTAGCCACCCATACCGCTGGGTATATTGATCATTTTGAGAAGTGATGAGAAGCAGGAGTCTGACTACAGTGTGGGTGAGTTAAAAACCCAATTTGGAAACCCTAACACGAGTTTAAAACCATACTTTGAAACCCCAACTCTAGTTTAAAACCCTACTTTGAAAACCTAACTCTAGTTTTAAAAGATAATTTGAAAAACCACCTCTAATTTAAATCCCTACTTTGAAAACCTAACACTTTCTTACAACCCTACTTTGACACCCAAACCCTAATTTCAATCCCTACTTTGAAAACCTAACCCTAGTTAAAACCCTACCTAGAAACCCTAACTCTAGTTTAAAACCCTACTTTGAATACCTAACCCTAGTTTAAAACCCTACTTTGAAGTCTTACTCTAGTTTAAAACCCTACTTTGAAACCCCAACCATAGATTAAAACCATGCTTTAAAACCCTAACTGTAGTTTAAAACCCTATTTTGAGACCCTAACACCAGTTCAAAACACTACTTTGGAACACTTACCCTAGTTTAAAACCTTAGTTTGAAACCCTAGCCCTATCTTAAAACCCTATTTTGAAATCCTAACCCTAGGTTAAAACCCTACGTTGAAACCCTAACCCTAGATTCAAACTCTACTTTGAAACCCTAACTGCAGTTTAAAACCCTACGTTGAAACCCTAACCCTAGTTCAAAACCCTATATTGTCAATATTTTAACATGAAGGATTTTGTGAAAATCCCCTGGTAGACCTTTGTTTCTTATTACAAAGCAAGCAACGCATGTGAGAAATGTTTTTGGAGTGCAGCCTTTTCACCTTTGCACTTGTTGGTTGTCTTGTCCAGTATAGCCTTTGTGGACACGATTTTGCCGTAGCTGGAAAAAGAAGAAACAGGAAGCATGATTCCACTGCATCCGACGTTGTCCTGCTAACCGAGTGGCCGCTACCTTTGCGGGCATGTGCATGCGCTGTAATGGGATGCTACCCTCTATGTCTCTCCTGGGCTGTCCTGCGCAATGCTGGCTGGCTGGCTGGCTGGCTGGCTCTCAGCCACATTCGCATTCCGCTCAGCAGCCTGACTCCAGGCGGCGTCATAGCCTTCCTTCACCACCAGCCATCCACACTGCGCCACTGCCGCAGTTCATGCCCACTCGAGACACATTTCGTCAAGGACGTTGACAAAATATCCCGCAGACCAAGAAGCGTGATGTCACGTTTCGTCTGTCGCGATGGTGGCCAATTGGGTCGTAGCTTTTCCGGTAATTGAACCTCTGAATAAGGACATGTAGTCAAATGTCCATTCCTCATTGCCGGATATGGTCGTGTACCAATGAGGCATTCATCTCTATCGTCCACTGGCTGTGGCCGTCTTTATTATTGATGTGACGTCCTGCAAGACATGACTATTTCATGCTTTCCCACATTTGCAACACCAAGCGACTGTCTTACGTCTCCGTAGCGCCATGCAAATGTTGCTTGAGTTGAGTGCTTCACCTTCAGTCCGGGATTTATGGCGCGGGTTCTCTGCAACATGCGCTCCCGACTGAATTGCACTCCACGCGATGCGCGCGCAGTGGCGGGGAGGGGCGGAGGACTCGGCCGTGCGGGAGGATGGAGACGATCCAGAGATGAACCCGATGTCCATCCAACGAGCAGCCGTGGAGCGCAGCACCCGGCGGGCGGCGGCTACAATTGGAGGCCAACCCCCAGCCACTCCACTCATCTGCCCACACACTGCGCGGGGGGTGGGGTGGGGGGTTGTGTGTGTGGGGGGGGGGGGGGGGGCGCGCTCTGATTGTTGCCTCAAACTTGAGCAAAGTCAGTGGAATTCCAGATAGCACACAACTGCACGCTGTTCCGCACAAGCAGCTACGCTAATAATCATGAATCTATTGCTTCCAGTAAATGTTATTGGAAACAGAATCCTCTTTGAGCCTCCAGTCGCACTGGCCCCTAATGTGCTGTGCTAAAAGGCAAATTTCATGCCGAGATTTTATCAGGCTGTGTTAAAGCAGAAATATGAGAACCACCCCCGCAGAAGAGAACACCACCTGACCCAAAAAGTGAACCCGATTCACTCTGATTCTCTCCATCCAAATGCGTACGCCCCCCCCCCCCCCAACAGCCCCCACCCCCTTCATGCCATTGCCGTGTTTATCTTTCCCTTTCCCCTGGGCTCGCCGTTTCCTGTAGGGTTGGGCAGCCTCATGTGAGCCATATCTTCCAGACAGCTGTAAAAGTGCAGCCCCCCCCCCCTCCCTCCGTCCATTACTTAGTTACTCAAGCTCCCTCGCTCCCTTTTCTCTCACTCGTTTCCTTTGACACATTTTCTCCGCTCGATTGGTTCTCGTCAGCGGGCTGCAGTCCTCAATTACGCTCGCACGGATCATTCATCTCCGCCATGCTTGTTTTAATGACTTCCACTGGCGCTCCGACAAACATGTCCAATTGATTGGTTTATACTGCTGTTTGATGTCACGGCGCTGTTTCAGAAACTCCCCGAAGATCATGTGGCGTTAAGAAGAACTCCGCAGAAAAGTTCATACAAGTTGAAATCGTGACGCTCAGCCTTGTCGGAAAGTTTGTGCGCAGCTGCAACAAACCGAGTGGCCTTTTTTTCCCCGCACAACATTACGGGAATGAACTTTTCCGTGCCCGAAATGACTGCAAGAGTGACTTTCATCATTCGCACTCATTTCACCTTGAACAGGATTTTTCCATCCAAACACATTGAGACAGTCAAAGCGGCAGCTATGCATTTCAGCCGTCACTCTCGTCTCCCTTGCTAACACATCCTCTTGCTCCTCTAATCTGCTTCATGTGTGCCCCGAGAGAGATTGATAGTATGCACATGTAGACGTTGGGTGACTTACGGCTGACAGAGTTTGACCAGATCTTGGTCTGTGGTTCCGGGGTGGAGGCCACGGATGTACAGATTGGTTTTGCTCAGCTGCTCGCCGCCGGTATTATTGCTGATGGTGCTGCCGCTGTTGCCGCTGGGGCTGGGAGGAGCCATCTGATGACTGGAGGGAGACGCATACGGCTGCTGGAAAAGACATTTGGGCATTTAGGTGGTGCGCTTGGATTTATGGCCCTTTGCTCATGCACTGTGTTGCTTCCCGTTCAGTCGGTGCATACAAGGCAATTAAATGTCAAGCCAACAGTGGCTTTGAAACTGTCTAGGGCAAAAACCCAATTAGAACTTTATGAAACCACTACTTACTCAATGCGTGTTCGTTTTATCTTTCAAGAAGGTATCCAATGCAAATAACGACTCACGCAAGTGGAGTGAATTGGCTCGTCTGTTTTCTTTTCCATCTCTGAAGTTCAGGAATCATACAATGATCAGATCTGGGTAGCTTTTCCATCCGCGCGAATGCTCTCACCCGAGACGGGCGAGGGCAGAAAAGGGGCGCGGTCTAACACGCAGCCCTCACATTTATACTGTCTTCAAAATGTAAACATAATGTTGGCTGGTCTCCTCCCTGGCTGGCCCTGGCTTTAGGTGTGATCCTCTCCAGCTGCTCCCATGGTCAGATCGGGGCACGCTGACTCTAACACATTTACCGTAACCGATTATGCGATGTCCGTAAACGTGTACTTGCCATATTGGTTTTCGGTTAACCCGTTGGCTAATATAAAGCCATTCGTATATATTCAGATCCTTCAAGGTTGATTTGAAAAGTCATCCAATTGTGACCTGAAACCCTTTAAAGGAAAAAAAAAAAAAAACCTCAATTTTTAACATGTTTTGTGTATGAAAAATGACACTCTACAGTATTGTACTGTATTAAAAACACAGTCATAACGTTTGCGCTCCACATAACCTGCAAACATGGAAAATGCGAGCACAAAACACAAACCAAATGTATTATATCAGTATATATATCGTTGTCTTTCTACTGTGGGCAACTTAATGGCACATGACTGCCACCAGCTGATCTTGTCCATGCACGGCAAGGAAACTGATGTGAATTGACGATGGCCGGAGCTTGTGAAGCGGCGGGCATCTGAAGTGCACGGCTATCTCAAATCTTTGCTCATGCTAAAGCTTCTGAATGTTGAACTGAATTTCAAATGCTTCCCTTCACCTAACCAAGCGCTGACTGGTCAGGTATCTTGAAGTCCCTGTGAAGAGAACCTAAATATGTCCTATAAATCTGCCACACCATAGAGAAGAGAGGCGCTAGCCACCAGCTAGCTTGCAAGCTAACAGGCTTCTAAAGCTAGTAGCTGTTTTTATAGCAACAATCGTTTGTAACATTTCCAACAGAAACTGCTTTCGGTGAATACATACAAAGAATCCAGGACAGTGTTTCTCAAAGGAAAAGAGCCCATAATTACAGAAAAGTCACAAAGGGCTTGCCCACAGTTGACAAATATTCATCCAAACAAATACAGTAAGCAGCTTTTAAAAATCTTCTATCTTAACTCTCGATGGTCCTGCTAAAGTGCGCTCTTATCGCTGTGTCCTGTTTCTGCGCTTTGGGGACAATTGTTGTGAATTAACTGAGCACCAGTGCAGCGCTTGGCCTTGGTTCTGTCCCAGTGTGTCGATGCCGGGGGAGCAGGAGGAACTGTTTGATTAGTCAGGGTCAGCAGGGCTGGCCTGAGAACAATGGGATGGCTTGTTGGACAGCACGAGCACTAGCATCTTGTTAACAGAGACACACTCGTCAACACACAGACAAGCTCATGCCCACGCTCCATTTGTCACTGCTACACGTTGGCATAAATGAGTCACCCCCAAACTCACTTCCAAAAAATATGGGTGATCGTCCCCTTTCGATGGAAGGAAAGAGTGTTATAAAGTTTGTTCATTTATCAAATACTGTATTGTACACACAAATGGTGAATGCCGGCAAGCGAAAGCCCCCAAGTTTTCACACCGTGGAGGATATTTAACTATGTTTAAAGCGGAAGTCAACCCAAACATATTTTTTTTAAGAATATGTTCTAAGCAGGCCCACTAGTTGAAGAAACACAACATGCTGATGAATATTGCGTTTGTGGAATAAGAGTTGAATGGGAAATCAACCCAAACATATTTTTTTCAAGAACGTTTTATGCAGGCACACTAGTTGAACCGCTCAGCTAACGACCAATCACGGCTCATCTTCACAAAACAGGTGAGCCGTGATTGGTCGTTACCTGAGCCCTGAGACACTGTGATGTCATTTTCAGTCGACAGAAGTGACAAAATGGCCGCCCCCTCAGATGGCTAAAAAGGGGCGGATTTTACTCATATTTCACAAGAATCCTAATGCCTTTTTTCAACTGGTCGGCCTGCATAGAAGATAATCTTGAAAAAAATAAGTTGGGGTTGACTTTCTCTTTTAAGACGGCTATTATATAAAATGTACATTTACTGAATTAGGTATGTGGATGGATGGATGGATTGATGAAAAGAGACAGACAGGTAGGTAGGTAGGTAGGTAGGGCAGGTAGATAGGGTCAAACAACACAGTAAAATAATCAATGAGGAGAATTCAAAGAAAAAATTGAATCTAATCTAAATAGAAAGAAACAGAGACAAAAATGGAAGGTTTTGCCTGTTGTTGTGTGGCAAGTAGTAAATAATGCAATAGATCAAGTCCACTTGTGCTACAGCAGCATCCATACAACTAATGCGGCTTCAGTTCTTCTTTGAATGCGCGAGGTGTGTTGCCTTAGACCCGCTTTATGTGTCAAGTGCCCTGAGAAGATTTCTGTTGTGATTTTGGCGCGAGATATCAATAAATTTGAACCGAAGTAGTGTTAAAAAGAAAGTATTAGACTGACAGTAAACGTTTGAGATCTTGATGAATTGTAATCCACCCAGTATGTATTGTGCACCAAATGCGTTAAATGCATTGTAGGCATGCATGCATGACATTGCACATTCAACACAGTAGCTAGTACAGTTGGGGAGTCGTGTGTGTGTGTGTGCATACTGTCCATATGGTGTAAACATTTTGTATGTTAAGAGACATACTATTGATATGGGCTGTCAGTTCATTTTGCACCAACCTTGCATTAAATGTTTGCTTTTTGTCTTTTGTTTTGAGAGGTTGTGTTTGGATTGCTGTTTGTTGATCAGCTAGTTAGCTAGACAGCACCAAGTGAGTCGACGACACCTCACATGCAGGCAAAGGAGCAATGGTAAAAAAAAAAAAGCCAGGTGGGTGTACTGCTGCAGTTTGCAGCCACTTTGTAAAGCATATCACAGCAGAACTTGGAATGGACAATATCACTGTCGTGCACCATGTGATTTTTCAGATAAACTGACAGATTAGGTCTGCGCACAGGCTCACATTCTAGAAGTGAGGTTTGACCTGATGTCTCATTTCACAATATTGTATCAAGCCCCTTATACATAGTTCAGTCATGAGAAGCAACACCTGCTTTTTACATGTCCACTCCCAAAACGGATTTGCGATACCCAAAAGGTTTGGCAATTTGGCCTTTTCCCATTTGACCAGCCTGTGAAAATCCTGCAGCCCGCTGATTGCCGGCGATTCTCCCACTCGCTGATTTACTGATTGTTTGGGCACAATCACAGCCCCCTCCTGCGCTTTCGCTCGCCTTCACACCGACTAGCGGGAGGGATGCACCTGCAGGCCCGTGCAGATCCAATCTGACTCCTGGCAAGTCAGGCCTGTCTAATCGGGATTGCAGCTTGTTAGTGCTAAAGTGCTAATCCCTCTCATGTGCTCTCCAGTCAGAAGGTGGTGTCTCATTAAAGGTGCACTGCCGGGCTCCTTGTGAGAAGTGGACGTCAGTGAGTTACATCCAAAGCGACTGCACATCTGCCTCAGCGGTCAGTCCTGAGCCCAGCTGCAAGGTGTTCCCAACCCATGTAAAGGCCCTGATAGACCAAAGCGACGTCGGAGGTCGCCAAGCGTCGCGGCGTGTGAATGCGCCGTCTGTTTGGCGTAGTGGCCACCGTCGTAGTGTCGTAACCCGCCTGTAAGCGTCTTGGGGGAGGTTACGCATGTTGAATGGGCGTCGCCGGTCGTGACATTTGGTCACTCTGATTGGGTACGGGAAATGACAAATGCGGAAAAACAGTGAGCGCGCCTCCGCTGCCTTAATCTTCTTACAAGTACAAGAGCGAGGGTCGACAATGTAAGTATTTCGCAATACCGTGTCAAGAACGTGATGGTTTACTTCCCGTGGGAGTTCATCGTGAGCGAAGAATAGAGCCGAATGCATTGTTTACGTTTTTATATTCCGCCCCCGGCCAACATCGTTCCGGTTGGAGTTTTCTAACCATGAGAAATGGTGACTAGCGCCGCCGACGGTATGGAAGGGTATTACATCTTATGCATGCGCAGAAGGTACTTTAATGGTCAGCGTCGCTGTCTGCCAATGCGGTGCGCTTTGCCAGCGTGACGGGCCGACAGCCGGCCGGACGGCACAGGGGTTAAGCGTCTGTTACTATTGGCCAGTGTCTTTTTGGTCTATCAGGGCCTTATGGTTGAACTCAAAATCTTCCTGTACCTAGTGCAAGTTGAGTGAATCATTGGGCCGCAGACATGGGGGGGGGGGCTGACACACACAGACGCACGATTGGGTGTCAAAGGTGGTCTCCAAGTGCCCATAGCAGCAAAATTGACATCATCCACAAGTGGCAATCTTCTTACAGTTCCTTATAAACATGCGTGTGCCAATCTCCTGCACAGACTCCAGCGAGTCAGTTATACTTCTGCCGTGTAGACCGTGCGCTTCCTTGCCCAGAATTTAAAGTGAACAATGGAGGATAAGCAGTTAGTAGAAGGGCTGAATGTATGGAAGGGATCTGCTTCAATTGGCCAGGAATCAAGTCAGCTGTGTTCAGTCCCACAGCGGCGCAAACACCCATTTCTCGCGGCAAAAGTGCCAAAAGAAACAAAGCTCCACCCATGCGCACAGATGCACTTTGCGCTAGACTTGCGCTGGGAACAAAGATGGGGCCCATTATATAGATTTTTAGTTTGTCTGAGTATTTGAGATAGACCTATATGTTTTTTTCATTGCTGATACCAATACAAATATTAGTAGTCAAGAAGGCCGATAACCGATATTTGGAGCCGATTTTAATTTTCAGAATAAAAAGAATATATTGGCATCAAAATCCCCCCCAAAAATGAACTCTTAACTTTGTTGAAACGTCTTTAAGCATTTGCATAATGTTGATTTTATTATTATTATTATTATTACTATACATTTTTGACAATATACATGTTTATAAAATTTTAACAAAAAGTTCAGGGAGCATGTCTTAAAAAGTTAAAGGAAAACTTAAACGTCTCCATATTTTATTATTTGTTACAGTAAATGAAGTCCTCCAAAATTTCAAAATGACAGAAAAGTTAAACGTTCACATATGTTTGTTTTAATTTCAACACACTTTTAAATTGATTTATATTTGGCCAACAGATTTTTTTAAAAAGGCAGATGCCGATATTTGTCAAAACGCAGAACATCGGCCCGGCCGATAATCGGCCCGGCCGATAATCTGTCTATCCCCACTGAGTGCCCCCTTTTCCCTGACGCTGCGCTTGACCTGCGTCACATTGTCATCTCGACGCATTCTTTCCATTCCGGTTAGGCCACAAGCTGTCAATTGTAAATTCCGGCAGGCGTTTCCAGCGAGTACAAGAGACCTCTCTGTGCACACACAACACACATTAACGTACAGCTGCCACCTAAAGTCGGCAGACCCTGGATGAAGCAATAAGGCTTCACCCAGCTAAGAGTTGCAAAGGGACCAAAGCGCCACCTTCAAACACATATCCCACATCCTAAATGATCTGCAGAGGGAAATGATGTGCATGCGGTGACTCAAAAGGCAATTACAATTGGCGGGTGTGTAAGGGGGGTACCCGCAGTTGACTCAAGGACTTTCGCATTCAGGACAGGATGTACTGTAGGAGCCTGATTGTATTTGCCGTACAAAATCAGTCTAACTGGCAAGCGGGATCTCACAACAAACCTTCAATCGTGTGCTCATCAGTTTCCATCCTCCAGAGGATGAGCACAACTGGACATGTGGTCAATTCTAATTTGCCATTGCTACATTAATCAGATCACACTTTTATGAATGCAAACGCTTGATTAAAAACAAGTTCCGAGTACTTTCGAACAAGTTCTCCCATCACGGACCAGCTCTGGTCAGACGCTGCCTTTTTAAACGACAATGTCACTCTGCATTTACGTCAAGCTAGATAGAGCATGCGCAGAGCGGACGCAGCCTGGCTAGTCGGATTGGACCGTTGACTTGACGTCTGTTCGGCTTGGCAAAAGAAATACAACGAAGTACCCCTGTGAATCCAAGTGAAATTCCATTCGCATTCAGCCCTTTTATTCGGGTGGAGGTGTTTACTTTGGTTATTTGGTTTCATTCTATAAAAGGCTCCATGTAAACCTGGCTAATCAGGTGCATACGATTGAAATTGTGAATCAATCATTTGTATAGCCACATTCAACAATCACAATAACAAACACGCTGATACTCCTCAGAGCTCTGCATTATTTTCAGCGTCAGGGCAGAAGTGTAAATACTACTCTGTACAGCTGGTGGCACGATATGTTTTCAACAACTGTCAAACACTGGCACTATTTCTAAGAATATTGAAAAACACACCCAAAAAAGTAAACATTTGAACATCTTACCGCTTTTGCAAAGACGATCTTAAAAGGCACAGAGGAGAAGACCATAACAGCGTATCTTGTGATATGCCCTCTTTGCAAAAAAAAAAAAAGAAAAAGAAAAAAGAAAAGCAACAATGAGGATCCCCGGTGTTCAGTATTTAATTTCTATTGAAAAACAAAACGCCAGAAAGCTTGACGTATTCTCTCAAAGTCATTTTAGCACAATCTTCCAACATCCTGAAGAGGGTAGTTACAATAATCTCAGCGAAAGGATGGCATCCTCTTCATGCACTAGAGGAAGTCAAGCTATGGAAGCGGCACAGGGGGGTGAGGGAGTAAAAATGTGTGCAAGTTAATAGAAAGCAGAGGAAAAAGGGGGGAGAAATCGTTTAATCCTGTTCTGGTCTCCGCCCTCTCCTCTGAGTCAAAAGACACAAAGCAGGAGTTAGCACTAGAAACTGGAGTTCCAAGGCCTGCCTCTGTGCCGCTTTGACGCTCTGACAATGTAAAATGGCTCCAAACGGATTGGTGCACGTCTTCTTTCAAGGAAGATGTTTGTAGAACCTCTCTTGAAGGAAGCATATTGTCTCAACCCAAGATTCCAGAAATTCCAGCTCCTGAATGTGTGCAATCTGAATCCCCGCCAGCCGAGAGGCAGGATGAGAATAACACGGAGAGTGGAGGGAGGTGTTTGATTTCAGCATTGTTCAAGGCAGCCTTAGTTTAGACCAGGGTGAATATTTGCACATATTCAAACTCATCTTCGGTCTTCAAGCTTAATTTCTAGACCCGACATACATATGCAACCTTAGTTAGCCTATAAATACCATATAATAGACATAAGTGGTGTCAAAGTCATCTCCATAAATACTGTACCACAATGCAAAGGGATCAGCTCCCCGAGTTTGTACATACAGGTATAGCAGCTTGAAAAATAGATTACTATGTCAACTCATGAATTATTCATTTTGCGCAATCCAGTCACTCATTGTTGGAGTTAATACTGGTCCACCTCTAATCGTGTTGCACTGCAATCGATCTCGCTTGAATGGTCCAGTGTAAGGTGACTTTTGTTTTTGAACTTTCTTTTCTTTCAAGCTGCCTGCGTGCGTGCAAAGCGACTCTCGCTTGTTATTATGAAGGGGGCTTGAAGGGGTGGGGCCATGTCGCGAGGCGTACATGAGCCAAGAACCAAACTTTGCCAACTTGTGCTCAATTCAATGAAAACATCACCCGAGCTTAGCGATATACACCAAATGATACTATGTCGGACGAGAAGAACCGGCCCAGTTGATGTTGTCGGGATGAGCGCAATTGTTATTCTTGTGCGTAGCAAAGCAAGAGAAGGGCGAGAAGCAAAGCAACAACCGAATCCATCTCCGACATGAGTTGACTACCACGCCGTGCGAAACGAAACATGAAATTTTACACGCAGCCGGGCGTGTGGTGGAAAAGTAGGCTCGCCTGTGGTTCACTTGGCTCAAGGACACTGCAGCTTCACGCGGCCCCGAGCTGGGCTGGCGCCGAGCACGGAACGAGATGTCGGACTGGCAGCTAGACAGTCAGCAAAGCGAACGAGAGGAGCAAAGTTTACCTTCTTGATGCTTTTGACCGGGTAGCCGTTGTACGCGTTCACTCCTCCGGTCCTCGGCAGCACAGAGAGCAGCATTTTGACGCGGCGCCGTGTGCGCTGGAGCGGACAGCAGAGAGCAGCCAGGCAGCTGACGTCAGCCCGGGGAAAGTCAGCCAAAGCCAGGAGCTGGAGCCAAGATCCAAGAGCCGGGAGCCAAGAGCCAGGAGCCAGGAGCCAAGAGCCGGGAGCCGGGAGCCGGGAGCCAGGAGCCAGGAGCGGGCGGCGCTGCTGATTGGAGTCGCCTCTTTTCTCCTCACGCTCGCCGCACACCACATGCACGGTTGCCGGTTGGGTTGGGATCGCTCTCACTGTGGTGCGCGCGCAGGAGTCAGGACACCCCCCGCCCCCACTCCGCCCCAGTCCCCCCAAAACACCCAATACGTACAGTATTGTATATAGGTCACTCATTCCATAGTTGAAGACATTGTCTGCCCCCTCCCATGAAATGTCAAATAAGCCATATACAAAAGGATGTGTAGTTATCCTGACTCAACATGTAATTGCAGCTGTGCTAAAAGTGTGAAAATGATTCCCGATTATTGTTTAGAATACCAAATAACTCTTGAGCAACACCTATTGCCCCTCCCTCTTTATCAATCACATCCATCCATCCATTATCTATACCGCTTCTCCTCACAAGGGTCGCGGGGCGTGCTGGAGCCTATCCCAGCTGTCTTCGGGCAGTAGGCGGGGGACACCCTGATTTGGTTGCCAGCCAATCGCAGTTACAATATACCACCAAATCTTATTAATCCGCATTTTTATATGATTTTATATGGTCGGGCTAACTTCCGGTGGCACATGGTCAACGGTGAACACATCTGCCTCACAGTTCAGAGGTTATGGAGGTCAGTAACCCGGGCTGGGGGCGTGTGTACGTGGGTGGGTGTGCGTACGTGTGTGGAGCTTGATGACTTTGTCCAGACACTCTGGTTTGAATAGCTTCCTCCCACATTCCCAAAACGTTTTTTCTTAAGGTTAATTGAAGAATTGAAATTGAAGAAGGTACTGTGGTCTGGAATGAGATTCCAATTCAAATAAAAGACTGTACCCCTTTAGCCACTTTTAAAGTCAATCTGAAAACGTTGGCTGAAGAGAAACCAGATATATGACCACTAATTTTAAATCAAGCTTCTATGTGCCCTCTTATTATTATTATTATTATTATCATTATTTTATTTTTATTTATCTATTTATTTTTGTTTTGTATGTCGCTGATGTGTCAGTTCTATGTGCTAATTTCTTTTTGTCCTTTCCTTTATTGTTGATGTTATTGTAATGTTGCTTCTTCTGACCTGCCAGGGGCTGCAGATGGAAAGTAGCCGTTGGCTAATTCTGGCATATATTTACATGTAAATGCTCATTAATATGCATTGTCCCCTTTAAATAAATAAATTACAAAATCTAATGAATGGTTATTTATTTGTCTATGTAGGCTGCAGTTGGACGGCCATTAATTTAGGCTGTATCCCTGTTGGAATTTAGCAGGCCACTGGGGTACAAGCTTACTCAATGCGTGTCCATTTGATCATTTTTTTAAGAAGGCATCCAAATACAATGGAAATAAACCTCACACCAAGTCGATTAAATTTGCTTGTCTGTCTCATTCAATCACTGAAGTTCAGGAATTGTACAAAGTCAGATCTGGGCTCAACTCAAAGTCAGAAAAGGCAGTTAAGGTCTAAAATGCAACCCTCATATTTATAATGTTGACCTAACGAGTTTAAATGAGATATCGATAGATCCGATTCTCGCCAACTGGTCCCCGAGTCACTAGGATGTTACCCCTGACTCCAATCCTCCCCTCGTTCCCAAGACCTCAGTTCCTGTTAACAATATCAAACTAACATTTCTGATACACAAGACTATGTGAATGCATGTGTTTTTATGCGTGTGTGTGTGTGTGTATGTCACGTTGGAGCACACAGAAACCACACGAGACACAAAAGAGTTTCTTTATTCCATTACTGTTGATTATACAATTTGCTTTTGAAATAACACATTTAACTGATTATCTGTGATGGCCATAACTGTGTAATGTCATTACATAAATGTGTAATGCAATTTAGAATTTACTCATGGCTAAACTATTGAGTAATATGAAACCATGATTATTAATGTGTAATAGTTATTACTTGATTAACATCTAGTTCACATATTGGCTAATATAAAGACACCCATGTAGCGTTAGCATTTACCAGCCTGACTCTATGGGATAGATCCTCCCCACCACTGCTCACACTTGAGCCTACAAGAGCCTTGAGAATAAGCAGTACAGAAAATTGATGGATGACTGTCTTCCTGTTATTTGTTCAAACATTTGGTTTTATCACAGACCTACAGTATTCTATAGGATAGTCAATATGCTCTGAAGTTGTGTCTCTCAACACAAAACTTTGTTACTAAAACCTTTAACGCCAACAGGGAGAAAAAAAAATCTGCGACATGACTCAGCAGTAATGACATCATCAAAGTTGATTGGTCATGCAGACTAAAGTAAGTTTTCTCTTCCATTTTGCATGTATTTGTCAATGTTTTCATTCGGAAGGAAGTGCGTCAGTGAAACCAACGCAACCTAGTCGCTCATATTAGCCTATCAGAAAAAAAACCCCAAAAACTTTTATATGAGTTTCTAAGTTTGTTCTTGGCTAGCTATCAAAGCTTTTATGTACTCTTGAGCGAAAACACAAACGCTGGCATCGATTTGCAACAATGTTACAGTGATCAATACACTGTAAAATGGTGGGGTGACCCAAAGGGACCGTGCAGAGAAATCGCCGCATACAAAGTACTCCCAGACTGAAAGTTGTAAAGCTAATGAATGAATGAATCATCTATGAATATGTGTCATCTGTTGCATGCGAAGAATCCGCATCACATCTGGCCACACCGCACGTTTGTTTGAATCCATTTTCAAAGCATTCTAGGTAAATACATTCAATAGTATTTACACCAAGCCAAGTGAACAACATAAAAAATGACCTTTTTGAGAGTGGAAAAGTACTAACAAACTGAGTTATTCGGGGTAGATGAGCAACTAAAATTCAAAGTAGGTGTAAAACAACTTCAACTTTATGATCGCAGAGGAATCCAATAATGTTGCATGGAAAACTTGTCATACACAATTGCACAGAAGCAAAGTCATGTGAGGAAAATGCAGTATATCACCTGTGAAACTTTTACTCGATGCTCTCCTGGTGTTGGATTTGACTGGAGCCTCATCAATTCTTTAATGCATGCTATCAAATGAAGAGGGATTTTTTGTACAACTGCTAGCGAAACTAGAATGTTGCCTCACTTCACTCTGAGCAACGCCCCAAGTGCGTGAGTGTGATTCAAAAACATTTCCGTGCGATTATGAAAGTGTGTAGTCACGGCCACAGAAAGCGCTGGTCCAGCTTCATCCAAAATAGCAGCGCTAGCTAAGCTAACAAATAGCACTGCTAACAAGGCTGCTACACTCGTCATGGAGTGTACACTAAATGTCATCAATTCACAGTAGTTTTTGGGGGAATGTAAAATCATTTACAAATCAACAAGCGGTGATAAGATGACCTGTCAAACAGAAATATTGCTAATTCCACAGAGTTCCTGAATTTTCTCAGATTAGCTAGTTCTAGAAGCAGTATTTTTTCAAGGGATGGTCTTTTTTTTTCTAATTCCGCCATAGTTTCAGGAAAGCTCCGGAAGCCCAAGCCCACTACGAGCATGCCCACCAATGTGCGGCGTATGATTGACATCTCATCACTCATGACTTCTGTCTCTGATTGGTTGTTTTTTTCTCAGGTGCGGTGGTTAGACGTACAAGATAGGTCCAGGGAGTGATGATTTGTTTTCGCTCATGTCAGGTTATACTTACACTTTTCACAAATAAGACAGGAATCTTTTTTTTTTTTAATTGCTCAATCCCCTATAACTTGCCTTAACCAATGACTAATTTCCATGTTCGTTTGGTTCGACTGTGATAATTTAAGTGAACAAATCTAATCACACTGCTAAAAAGATGTTTGTATGAGCCTAAGTTGCTTGGCAACGAAATCCCCTGACCCTTTTGCCTCGTCTTGCGTACCATGACTGATAAGCCCTCCAGTGAGTAAACATATGCGACTGTTCATTCATCCATCCACTGTGTTCTTTGGAGCCATGCATTTGCATAATGGCTCTCGTGTTATGAACCTCAGCTGGTGCAGGGACATAGAGGACGAGCCTGCATGTGCGCGCGGTGATCTACATGCACGGGGGATTTCAACGAGATTTCATCATGACGCTCGAGTCAGAAAGATGGGCGAGGCTCAGCACAATTGATAATCTCTCCCTGTCTCCCTGCTCTGTCGTCCTCGCTCCGTGTGCCTCCCACATGCATGCTCAATGTCAAAACTTCAATGCATTTGCATAAAAGGATGATTCCGCAAGGCAATTATTAGCCGCAGACGAGTATTGACGCTATTTCGACTGGTGAGTTTGCCCGTTGCAATGAGGTCATTCCGACTGTTTCAATCTTTGCTATGTTTTGATATGAGCATCCAGCCAGATGGGCTTTGAGCTCCGCAACAGCTCAAGGACAGTTTGGGGAGGGGTTCGCAGTCTGCAAAATCCCTGAGCCAGCCAACCCCCAAATGCACACACACACACACACACCCACACACACACATATACACACACAGAATATTGTACCCTTGCAGGTGGGAGTAGGATCAGATACATGTACAGTCCAATGCTGTACAAATGTTGAAGTGAAAATAAATGTCTTCAAAATTCGACACATCACGGAGAGGAATGTTGTGAACAACTCAACCAAATTCGAATGATTAAAAAAAATCGCCACGTATATAAAATATGTCGGGATGTTCGATACCACTTTGTTTTCAGACTGATACCAGTACAAGAATTGAGTCTTTCAGTACTCACCAATACCGTGTACCAATACAGTCTAGTACTTTGGATTTATTGAATTTCATTTAAAACAATGCAAAAAAAAAAACATGAACAAAGACCATTCTTTGTGATGCAGATGATGTGTCACTCTGCTGCAGTATAGCAGCAACTACTGCCAAGGAGGACTTACTTGATGTCAGATTTTTTTTCGCCTTATCAGTCGCTGGTATCGGCATCCTCCACAAGTGCCAGGTACCTTCAAATCAGGCCGATATCGGCCCAATTTGATACCTGGTATCGGTACTCATCCATCCCTAAAAGTAAGGCTTCAAAATGATGAAAGATCAAGCCGTTCCCTCCGATCTGGAATGCTGGGGGCGTGTCTACTGAATGCGGTGAAACCACAGCCTGCCCAAGTGTCATTTGTCAATCTCATACGAGTACTAAAACCAGCATGGATAAATGGATGTGGTTCGACTAGCATATTTCTAATGCCTTCACTCTACACATAACGACACGCTTGAGCCGCAAAAATATATCCAGTTGAAACCTCCCGCCACGGGTTGTCGCAGGGCTTTTCCACACCGTAACATCGAGGCGTTCTGAAGAAGCCAGGGTAACGTGAAGCCCCGGTCCACATGTTGGCTGCCTGTCACGTCCAATATCCCCCATCCCCACCCCCGCTCGCTTTTCCACCTTTTCCCCACGATGTGTGCACATCTACAGCTGACAATGAGGCACTCGAAAGTGGCCACACCAATGTACTTTTCCATTTGTTGGCATAGCTAGCCAGCTAACTTCACGTGACAATTGCGCCAGATAACTGCTGATGTGAACGAAGGTGCTCAAATTGTGAGAGCGCCGCAACTCCCGCCCAAGCTGGTCCCTCTTTTAGCCACACCCCCCAAAAATCTGCAAAACTGTAACAGGGAGGAACAGTTTAATGATTTATCTCCTCAACTGAGAACTACGTAGTTCTCAGTCTTTGCACATGTTGGCAGCAGTTATCTCCTAATATGTCTAAAGTGTTTAGAAACAAATCTCCCCTCTTGAATGAATTGAATCCAACAGCCAATCCAAACTTGATTTGATCAAGCTGTTTGAAGGAGAACAATCCACTGTGTGTATGTTCTGCTCAAAGAGCTTCAACGGCACACAACACCTGCTGGAATCCACCAATCCAGACTGCTGTGAAAATGTCAAGTTGATCTTTGCCAGTGGATGGGAAATGCTTTCCCAGGACTTGTGTATGGGGGAGGGTTGCGGAGGTGGGCCGGGAGTGTGATGCTGGGGGGGACGGGTGGCGGTCGGGAGAATGCAGGCTGCCGGTACATGCTCGGCATTCCTCAGGTGTTGTCAGCATAGCGCGCTCATTAATTGCCTCGCTGTGAAAACACGCAGCGGGCCGCACTTCTCCCGGCAACGTTCACTTTGCTAGTGCAGGACGCAAGTCGGCTGGTCGTCAATATATAATTAGATTTAGGCATAATGTGAAGCAGATTGATTCTTTTGCGTGGTATCTGTTGAGTAATGACACAAATAACTGCATTTGGTGCAGCTCCAGATGCCGATTGTGGCTGAGGGTCAGGATCTTGATTTATGCCGCAATCCATCCAAAGACGGGAGAGCTTGGCTCACGACTGGAGCCAAGCAGCAGACCAAGTGTGGCGCTCAGGCAAGTCCTTCAGAGAATTTGTCATCTAAGTTACAAATATCTCGGTTGATTTTCATCATAGACTCATGGGCCAGATGTCGTCACTTTCATCCTGGACAGCACAATCACAGAAGAAGCAGGTTCTTCCTGTCTGGGAACGCTTCTTTTCCCTTTCCTCCCCCCTCCTTGGCTGGCTGACTGGCTCAAAGCTGGGGGATTGTGTGCAGATGTGGCTGGAGAGAGGCCAGCCCTTCTGCCCTGAGAGAACATGTGGGCTGGGAGTGTTTACGCTGGCGCGCTTTCAAGCCGTCTCCCACACAGCTTGCTGGCGTCGGCCTCCGTGTGACAAAGAAGGCACTCTCAGGTTGCGCTGACACCGCCGATTGTTGATTGACTGTGTTGACACGGCGGAGTGACAACAACGGCAATAAAACCTGCGGTGACCTGCGATGACCCCTAAAAGAGACCGAAAAAAAATGGGTCCCGGTTCCTCAAAATACCCTACCACAACTACACTTGTGTTGTCTGGACAAATTATTCTGGGATTCTACAAATATCATTCACTTCCCAAGATCCCGCCCCCCCCCCCCCACAGATTCCCCACATACTTAGCATTCTCCTTTGTGGTTTAGGCCCAGAGTAAACAGCAGTGGGAAGAAAAGAGTCCAAAAGGCATGCTGGCTTCAGTGATATTTAACCTTAGGTCGGTTTGTCTCAAACACTCACCTGCGAGTGAGAAGCAGGGCCACATTCTGAACAAAAAAAAAAAAAATCATTTGTGAACATCTTGTTATCAAAAGTCCTCTCATGCTTTCTTCAAAAACATAACTCAATCATTCATCACATCTCTCTTAAATGACATAAGAGAGACCGACTGGATGGATTTAAAAAAAAAAGTGTGTTAAATTGAGTACGCGCAAACCAACGTCGCTCACACATAAATTAGTATTTAGCGCCCCCTGAAGGTTGAGATGATCCTTTTTTTATTTTATTTTATTTCAATTTTTGGTCATTCTTTAAAAGAAAAGAAATGAAGGCGGCAGAGAGAAGGAATTCAATCTCCTAATTTCTAATTTATAATCTATATATTATACTCTACTATACTCTATTCTATTCTATTCAATATAGACAACTGCTCAACAAAGAAATGTACAATTTCTTTGGATATGTACTATTGAGATTATAGTAGGGGAGTTAAATTATATTGACTTCTAATATACATTTCAATAGCCGGGTTTACACGAAGCCAAGTATTCCGATTAGAAAGGATCCGAATGACCAATCGGAATGAAAATACTCCATATAAACACCCCAATTGGAATGAAACGGACGAATCAGAATGGAATTTCATTTGGATTCACAGGGATGGTATACTGTAATCCATTTGCCAATCCCAACAAGCGTCATGTAAACAGTTCAATCAGAATAGCCCGGCTGCGTCCGGTCTGCGCATGCTCTGTTTTGACGTAAATGCGTAGTGAGGTCGTTGTATACGCACTTTAAAATGGCAGCGTTTTACCAGAGCTATACGCGATAACTTATTTTAAAGTTCTGCTGGCTTGTTTTTATCAAGATGCTAGTTTAATAAAAATGTGAAAACAATCGCTAACACTGTGCTGAATAGATGAATAAACTCCAGCTTCACAGATCACGTGATGTTTACATCGATCTCCGCGTGTCACACGGCCGTAACACGGC
Organism: Filicampus tigris; assembly: GCF_054856515.1. NCBI lineage: Eukaryota > Metazoa > Chordata > Actinopteri > Syngnathiformes > Syngnathidae > Filicampus > Filicampus tigris. The sequence goes on from NC_141217.1 coordinate 37,846,050, forward strand.
TGAACTGATTAACAGAGTGGAGCAAGTAAACGGCCGATCGGAATAGATCACGTCACATGTAAACAGGTCTCCATGTAAACCCGGCTGTTTATACTTTACATTTAACAGCACGCTCGTCGAGTGGTGGCAGCCTTACAATCAACTAAATAAGTGTAAATGTGTTATTTCAGGTCAAATGCCCATATTTATCATTGAATTAAGATGAGAAAATGAGGACGTGGGTGGGGGTAATACATTTAATTAACTACCCTCTCTAAAGTGTCGCCGACGTAGACAATTTGCAACATTGTCATAAATGTATTTCTTATAAGAAACATGACATGTCCTCGCACTACATCTACTGTCGTCATGTTAATCCAGTAAACCTCGTACGTCCCATCTTTAGGTACGTTGAATTAGAAATACAGCGTAAAAATATGTAAAATGAAAAAAGAAAACAACAACAACCATAGTATTTCCTAAGATACAGAATTAGCACTGTTCGCTTGAATGTCATTTCATTAATTTCTGAAGAAAACAGATGTCACATTTTAAAGCTTCAAAAAAAGCCTCAAAGCTTTTCCCTTTTCATCTCGGTGTAAATAAACTGGTCAATCGTTTGTCAATTTCTTCACCACCAGGGAGCGCCATTTATCATTAAAAGCAGTGCTCCAGTCAACGGCTTTCATCCGACGACTTTCTCTTTTCACTTTTGAAATGACCGCATTGTGGCAATAAATGGTGAAACGAAACAGAATGAAAATGAAAGTTTTTTATTTTCATTTTCAATTGTACAAAATTCACCCACCTATTTAAATGTTGGGATTTGTCAGTATGATCCATTTTATTGGAAAGCAATGACTAAAATCCACACGTGTAGGGGTGAGGCTCATACAGTACAAAGGTCTCACGCTGAATTGAGCCCCCTCCCCAGTCACGACGACGGGCTACAAAAGCGCATGAAATCGGAGGAAAAGGGAGGTGTGTTGACGCATGCGCAGACGCCCTCCGCCGCTCACTCTCTCGTTTTTTTGTGTGGAATCAAGCTGGTTACGTCACAAGCTCGTCCACGGTGCTCGGAGTTGGACATTTAGCATCCACTTTGAGGAGACACTTTGGCGCTCCTTCATTTGGGCATTTTGTGTTTGCCCGTCATTTTATTTGCGGAGTCCTGTGAGGGGAGCCGGCGTGCTCGCGTGAATGTCTGTGTGTGCGTGCGTGCGTGCGCGCGCGCGAGTGTGAGCGAGAGCGAGCTTGTAGCGGTGGTGGCATGGTGGTGAGTGTGTGCTGCCTGAGAGGAGCCACACTGTGCATCATGTTTGCAAGCTGAGCGCCCTTTCCAAGATTTCACATGAGAGTGCTGCTGCAGCGTCTCTTTTAACGCGAGCGACTTCTCCATTTCTTCTTCCTCACCCGAAGAAGAAAAAGAGGAGGCGTGCTGGACTGAGGGTGCAGCCGAACGAACGCACGATCCCACCCGGATCATCGGAGCTGGGGCTCGGATGAGGCGCTCGATCGGACTACTTTGGGGTTAGAGATCCATTCAAGACCACCCCTCACCCCGACCACCTCCACTGCTCTCTTGCCAATAGCAGTGCCGTCGGGGCATTGCTCGGGAGATGGCGATGAGCTGGCTCTATTTGGGATTTCTACTCAGCCTGGGGCTCATCGCTCCTCACGGTGCAGCCGAAGGTAAGACGCCTGTTGGCAGCTCGTGCACTGTCATACTCCGAAGAAAGCGTGACCACTTGATTTTGACCATACGAAGCCAGGCCCGTGCAGTTTACACGCACACACAAAGCGACGACAAACCCACGGCGGCATGCAGCCTGCTTGGAAGGCTACGATCGAGTCATTCATCATTGAAAGTGGCGCACAAATGCAAGCATTTGGCCGAGATCTGATTTTGATTCAAGGGCCTACCACGAAAAGCAAAGCAGACCATGAGGTCATTCACAAAATGAGCAGGCAGAAGAAGCCGACTGGCAGCCAAAGATAGCCCGATCAGACATACATCACGCTTTAATGTAGCTACACTGTGTGTTTGCTTATGAATGATTGCTCACGTGACGTTACCTGGGCTTGTGTTTCCTGTGAAGTGCCACTGACAGCGCAACACAACATAGCGCAGCCCTGCACAGCGTGCCATCAAATAATGCCCTGCAGGTCATCCTCCTCGACTTGACTAATGGGATTTGAACAGCATCGACCTGTTGAAGTGCCCAGCTTGCAAAGTCATGTCATTATGATCTGTCCTCCACACTGTGGTGGTACTTAGCTCGCACAACTTGGATGCACGATAGTTTAGATCGCAAAGGGAACGTGTACTTCATCTAGGTGTCTGGCATACATGTATTGGCACATTGCATTGCTGTCATATGTCCACTAAAGCCAGATACCTAGTTTGCGGACTGTTAGATATTATATAAGCTAAATGCTGTACCATGGGAAGGTTTTTCACAGTGAAAGCCATAGCTGGGGCTGCAAAAGTCACAAAGCTCCTCCCTTCTCCTCCATCAGTAGTATGTAACATCTGGGCACAGGGAGACCATTAATCCAACTTAGATGGGACTGCTGAGAGAGGGGGGGGGGGGGGGGGGCGACCAGCTGAAAAGTGAAATAAACCTCAGCTAGAAGAATTTGTTGAAACAGACACGTGGTTACATCACACCAGGGCTAGGGCCTGTAAATGACCATATGGAAGTTATGTATTTGCTCTCTGGGGCAACTGAAGCTGGTGCGTGTTGGATCTGAATTTGAGTTTGAAATAGTCCAAAGACCAAAGTGAACTAATATAGAGTCCAAATGATAAACCACGGGGGGAGGGGTGGGGGGGCGGTGGTCTGGGGTTCACAGCTGTATTTTATGAATGAGAGAGAGAGGGGATTAGCAAGAGAAAGGTCAAAAAGTCAAAGCAGTTCAGTGGTGAACAGACGGATGGCTTTTACTTGTGGCGGCACTATGGCGCATGTAAAAGTGTTGCCTTACGAAACGCTCTGGCCAGAAAAGGTGCTGCGTAAAGTCAAGCGCAGGACTGACAGTCTTCAATTGAATGCCTCAAAAAGAGCTGTTGTCTTAACAATGTACTGTAGTGTGTAGACTTCCACAGTAAAATATGTTGTCCCGAATCAGTGAACGTGTTCAAGTTCCTGCAGTAAGCGGTTTGGTAACAAGAATATCTCAAGGTAATTATTACATGTGACACGTTGATATTTTGCCACAGTTTTTAAGCGAGCATCATGGATGTTGACATGTTTGATTAGCTTTCATGGGCCACTTAAAATGATGCGGCGGGCCAGATCTGGCCCCTGGGCTTTGAGTTTGACACCTGTACAGGGATGGTCTCATAATTGTCCTCTGAGCCAAAATGTGAACCGGCATCAGTGTAGAATGTAAGTGAGTGCGTCAAAATGATCTTTTGTGAAGGCGCAATCACGTTCCAAACGGAGCTTTTGAGGAGGCCTGCCTCAGTGTTTGCTCATGAAACTTCTGATTGGTGAGCTTCGGCTCTGCTTTGCAGTGGAGCTCATTTCAAAGACTGCTCGCAGGCCCTTTGTGCCATGTTTGTGTCCTAATTGGAGCTATCAATTCGGAATTTCCATCCAAGGTGGCATTCTGATGAATCAACTTGCATAAGTGACCTCAGCAGCATTTGGGAGCGACACTATAAAGTCTGTGGTGAAAAGGACACTGCAGACATCTGCCGGCATAAATTCATCATCCCTCATTAAAATTCAGCTGATGATATCGAGGGCTGCAGCAGTTATTCGACTAACTTGAATAACTACAAAAAAAGGTTGAAGCAAAATCTCAGCTCGGAAGCTTCTCAGGGATCATTTGTACACACGGACGATAGCTACTGCAGTCGCATGCACCAGTCTGTGTCGAATGAAGTTAAGGAGAGTCCTTCAAAGGCAGACAATGCCCAAAGTTGGACATCTGAGAGTGAAATGTGGACCACATCAGCACGTCTAATAATCGCCAACACAGAAGTTGGCCTATCAACGTTAGCTAATTTAATATAGCCGACCATGGAGGGTGAGAACGGATTGTAATCTCCAAAAATAGACACAGCCGTCCGTCCATGCGCTTTCAATTTCTTCCCTGAACAAACGGGTAAAAAAAAACAAACATGGAATGAAAGCATTCAAAACACGAGCGGCCGAAGTCACGGCGACTAACGCGACACCTAGCTGATAGCTGACTCGACACTCTCATCCACTGACGCCCACGTCACTCACCGGGCCAGGGCCCACCTTTTAAAGCATGTGGATGGCGACCCAAAGTGGACCAAACAATACTGATGTGTTATTATGTCTAAAAGTGCCAATGTCAACTTTGGACAGAATATATTTGGATAATCGATAGAATGCTTGATTCTAAAATGATTGATTAACTGCAGCCCTAATAATATTGTTGCGGCATTGGTGGGACGCTTGTAGAGCCCGCAGAGATTCGTTCTACAATTTGTCAAAGTCCTATTCTTGGTGGAAACGAGGCCTTTTGCCTTTTTAGGTGTTTTCCATTCTGTGAAATAATAGTTGCCCAAGACAAAGGTGTGGAAAGTAGCCTGCTTCTACTCCTTCACTTCCTTCAACCGTGACCAAAAATCCGATTAGCATCAATATTGTGACTGTGCGAGCCTGCGAGATGAAAGAACGCCTGTTGATTCCCAATAGCAGGGGTGTGGTGTAATTGCTGTTTTCTGTTCACCACATTCAGCGTTTAGCCACATCCCTAAAAGGAAAAAGCTTGTGTGTGTTTCATGGGCATTTCTTCTTCCTTCTCTTGATAATATCCCGCTTGTGTATGGATTTCATGACTTAAACATTTCTCACACTGAGATATGAGCGTGTGAGGAGGTGTGCCTTTTGGGACACGACGGTAATGTCACGCTTGTCGACTGTCGCGCAGTAGACTTGCGTCTTGCCGAAATGTAGCAGGAGTCTGTGATGTTTTCCTAATACCTGCAGCAGCTGTGAGTGCCGCTTGGCGGCTCAACATCACCAATCGCCAACTCGTCACCCCGTGACCCCAGATGACCACCCACACTTTTGTTTAGCGCCGTAAAAGGTTCGAGTGCAGGGGTTCGTGGCTACTTTTGACACCTGCTCTGCGGAGGTAAAATATCAAGGCTTACTTTTTAAGGTACTTTTATTAGTTTTTAAATGTGTTAATGGTCCTGGGCCAGCTTATTTATCCGATTTGCTTTTATCACACCAACCCTCGCGGATCCTGAGGTCCTCTGGCGCCGGCCTTTTAATTATTCCAAGGGTGAGGACCAAACCGCATGGCGAGGCTGCATTCAGCCATTTTGGTCCTCACCTTTGGAATAGCCTGCCAGAGGACGTCAGCTCCGCAGAGACTGTTGATATTTTTAAGAGGAAGCTCGAGACACACCTTTTTAGTTTGGCTTTACTTTTGACTGAGGATTATTCTTTTCTTATCTTACTGATTTTAGTTCTTAGACTATATTACTGTTTTGTTTTTTAGTTTTGTTGTTCTCTGTTGTTGTTAGCTTTTAGCTCCAGTGTTTCCTCATGGGCGGGCCTCCGCGTTGGAGGGGGTGGCTGCCCTTCACGCAGGGGCCGTCTTCGCAGGGGCTCCGGGTGGCCGGGGGCCTCTACACTTTGTGTGGGGTCCACCCGGCTGATCCGGGCCAGGGGTCTCTGTGGTGGTGGCACCCCCGTGGCCCTGGGCTGTCATTCCCCTGAGCGTGAATGAGCTCCCCTTGGGTAGCCTTTCCTCATATGGTTTCTGTGTGCCTTGTCATGTCTTTCCAACACACCTTATCAGGTTGTGTGCTTTGGGGGGGTGTGTGGGGGTGTGTGTGAGTGCTGATGTACTGGTGGAAATATGTCTTCGGGTTTGTTGGGAGGGAGGGCGGGAACGGGTCTTCTTTTTATGTTGTCTTTTGGATGTTTTACAGCACTTTGAGTTGCATTTTTATGTATGAAAAGTGCTATATAAATAAAATGTGATTGATTGATTACTTTCCTCGAAGTCACGGCCATTGGAACGGTCTGCGGAGCGTGACGTTGGCCCTTGATTCACTATGGAGAAAATTGACTGTTGATCAATCAATCAATCAACTAGCTATTATTTTTGATAGGATAGGAAACTGAATGTTCTGAACACCCGATTCTGCAAACAGTTATTTTTAACACACGAAGGCCTAAAGCGCCTGGCTGAACATCTCCCCAAAACAAAAGGGCAACTATAAAATCACCCTATGAAACCTGAATTTCTCCTAGAAATTCAACTCCTAGAAAATAATTGATATCTCAGCCCATGAAGCAGATAGAAACATCATTCCAAAAGAATTTGAAAGCGTAGACATGGCTTTCACACAGGCCCGAGTTTCCTATTAATGACTGTTTCAATCAAAGATGTAAAAAATGTCAGTGCAAGGGAAGCACTATTTTTTCATACAAAAAAATGGGTGGAAATAATGAAGTACATTATAGTGATAGTATTCCTATTATAAAATACACATTATCAACTTATTTTGTTTTTGGGGTGAGTGAGAGTGAAATGGATTAATAGCATTTCCATTCATTTCACTGGGGAAGATGATTTGAGTGTTTGGAGTTACGAATGTGGTGACCACATGAACAAAACAAAACTTGTATCGCAAGGCACCGCTGTAACAGTTTTTTGTGTGTGTGACTTTGAAGTGTCTTCTGTAAAGGCTCATAAGAAATGTTTTCACCAACTGCGACATCAGTAGTGAAGAAAACATGACGACAACATTGAACAATGTTTTAATTGAAGTTCTTATAGCACTTGGCTCATGTTCCACTTCAGTAAAGCTTAAGTGATTGCCGCTGTCTGAAAGGAATTGTTAATGCCGCTGTCGGCAATGGGAATGTTGAATAATTTGCCCCGTTGGTCGTTATACTTTTTTCAGCTGCTACACACATTAATACTCTGTAACTTGACTTTGGTATTCCATAATACATCCCAAAGGCCTTGGCTGTGCTCCATCTGAATTATTAATGCGGCGCAAAAATTCAGGAATAACAACTTCCATCTGCCCTCTTTTTCCTCGTGTTGTTCCTTATAATGCAAATAGTCTCACTTTGGGATCCGGCTCAAGTGAGTGCAGCTACACCGCTTTTACATTTGACCTTGGGGGGGGGGGGGGTCTCATTACATGATGTTGTTGCTCAGAAGAATTTATTTCCCCAAAAGCGGAGAAGGATGAGATGCACGATAGTCATGTGAAGCAAATTCGTCAAGACTCAGATGTATTCCTTTTTCCTTTAAGGCTGTTATCATTTAGCTGCAGCATCAGCAACTTTGAACAGCAGTCCAACAAACACAGCTCACTATCGTGGCTGAGCCCAAAAATGATCATTGAATTTACGTAAGGCTCGATTTGAGGGGAGTTACTTCAGGTTTCATTTTCCACCAAAATGCACCCAGCATGTGTTCAGGCAGGATACGCTGGCTGCGGAGAAGACCTGAGTTTTGGAAGCGCCCCAAGCCAGAGAATTAATCCTTGTATTGACACAAACAGAGAAGAGGGAAATCTCATCAAACACTAGCCAAATATAAACTATGACATCGCCAGCTTGATTAAAAAAAAAACATCTTTTCTCATCCACCAGCCAACATGGATGATGCTTCCTCAGTGTGCACTTCTACAGGGTGGCTCCAAAACGGAGAGTTAAGTCAAGAGTTAAGGGTGAAGTTAACTCATATTTTTTTCAAGAATATGTTCTATGAAGGCCCACTAGTTGAAACAAAGCATTCAGATCATTATTGCCTCTGTGGAATATGAGTTAAGCAGCAAAATCCACCCATTTTAGCCATACTCGGGGGCGGCCATTTTGTCATTTCTGTCGACTGAAAATGACATCACAAATGCTCAGGGTTCACATAACGACCAATCATGGCTCAGCTTCACAAAACAGGTGAGATGTGATTGGTCGTTACCTGAGCCCTGAGCACCTGTGATGTCATTTCCAGTCGACAGAAGTGACAAAATGGCCGCCCCCAGAGATGGCTAAGAACGGCCGTATTGATTAATATTGCACAAATGCAATATTGTAATTGTTTCAACTAGTGGGCATGCATAAAACATATTCTTGAAAAAAATAATGTTTGGTTTGACTTCCTCTTTCAGTCAGAAGAACTTAGGCATATGAATTTTTTAACGGACTAAAATTAGCTTTCCGTCATGTGTCGTACTTCGGGACCAGCAGCAATGTTTGAGAAAAGTGTATCATACATTTGCTCTCGCGTTATTTGCGCCTGTCAAAAACAAAAGATCCAGAGAAATGGCTATTCAAAGAGGGAGTACATTTTTTTTTTATTTAAAAAAAAAAATTTTTTAGGGAAAGCATTTTTTTTTCTTGTTTCGCAGCTTGGAACCTTTCATTTCAATCCAACTATAAAGCTGTTTTGCCTGTACAGTAACGCCTTGCCTTTTTGTTTCACACATGACATCAATTAGAAGGTGCCTGAATGTCCCTGCAGTGAATTTGTTGTGCAGTGCCGGCCATATTGAGAGAGACATTCCGGGTCTGGGGAACTGGGTCAGTGTCTCGTGTCCCAGCTGGTGATGGTGACCGGAGGCCTCCGTGACTTGGACGGCCACCTCATCCTGTTCCTTCCCACAAGCTTCCTTTCAGCCTTCAAGATTGTTTTGGCAATTTTTGGCCGCTCGTTCAAATCAACAGCACCTGAAGTTACTTCTGTTCTCACATATCATGACATTGGCTTGCAAACCATTTCCTTTTTCTCCTCGAGACTCCCAGTAGGGATGTAACTGTCGGAGCGGGACTCTGTGTACATTTGTGCATTTGCTCAGTGGCTCGTGCTTAATGCTTTTTGCCATGAACAGCGCTTGCGGGCAATTCCGTGTGCGCTGTTTGGACAGCGCGGAAATACAATGTGCGCGCCGTGCGGCCGGCAGTTTACTCGGAATCCAACCAAATCCGCCAGCCTGAGCCAGGAGCACATACCTCTGCGTGCTTCATCCAAATGAATCGCTCAGCATGATCACGTCGTACGATACACAAATGAGTGTTTGTGCTGCCACGAGTTCAAACGGATCTGAGGAGGCTGCAAATTGTTGTCGTTTGTGTGCTTGTGTTTTGCCCGCGTACCCCTAAAACCACTAATTTGGCATTGGGGCTCAGATGGGGCAGTAAAGAAACTGTTGCGTTGTGTTTCACCCCCTACAGTGATTATTGTGAAAAGTCAGTCCTCTCGATCCGGGGCTGTTACGTCTGGAATAAAAATCCCCCCATAATAAGGGAATCCCCCACGTATCGTATTTTCAAAACCCATCTGAAAAACTGCCTTCAATCGAGAGTTGTTCGGACTTCACGTCAAATACTGTATGTGTATGTAGCTCGTGCCATGGTTGTCTGAGCAGCTGTACGTTTTTCTACTCTGTTGTCCAACAATGCACGCATATGTATATGTTTGCATACATTTTATTTGTTTGAATGAATGAGTGAATGAATTTTTTTTCTTTTTTTTTAAACATTCCAATAGTTTCGTTTGTCTTGGTCGTCCCCAAGCGGCAGGCGAGGACCAAAACATCTCGACTTAAATACTTGCTTGCACTTAGGCACTTTAAACTGTTGATTTATTGTGAAAGTGTGTCTCGGTGATCTTGTCTTGTTTTATGTTAACTTCCAAGGGACTACGAATGTAAATTAGCTATCGCTAACATTTACACAGGCATTGTTCCAGTGTTTATTAAGGTGCCTTGTCTCTTACATAAAATAAAAACTTTTTTTTTTTTTTGTTTTTTTTTTATTTGTTTTTTTTTTTTTGGGGGGGGGGGGTATTGTGCACTCAAAGCTCCTTATTGATTTGGGTCAATATCTGGCCCATTTAGCTACACTACCGTATGTGCTCTAAACGAAAACTTGTCATCAAATTTTCTGAATTACCAGAACCCCGTCAATGTTCTTTCCCGCAGTCCAAGCTGCTTGAGGTAACTTGGGTCGCATCATGCCAGTGTGTTGTTCCTTAGGTTTCCAAATTTAGTAACATACCTGTTGGTTGTTTTTACCGACTACTGTGCAGTCATGACCTTTTCATCCCAATTTCCTGGTTATAACCTTTTAATTCTAATAATCTTCTTAGATTAATCCTTACTTCTTTGCTGCCATGAAACCGGCTTTCCTTTCATTCTTTCATTTCCTGTTGTTGGACTCAAATAGTTTTTTCAGCCTAACGAGGCTCTTCCAAAAAATGGCTACCATCTTGGCAATTTACTTTGAAACGAAAGGAAGTGTATCAACAGAAACACAACTCTGTGTGAAATATTAGAATGGGCTTTGGAAGAGCTCTGGCGGGGCAACCGGTCGACCGCCCGCCCCGCCCCCTCCGCCCCCCCGTCCCATGGTCGCTAACCCCTCCTCAGCCATAATATCCAATTAGGCTTAAAGGTTCTCTCCTCCGTCAAAATGTCTGGCTGCGCTGGAAAGCAAAGACAAAATTGGAAGCCACAATGTTTTATTTACACTTTAATGCCCACTCTTGGCGAACAAAGGGCTCCGTCATCCAATCACTTTCAAGCTAAGATTGCGAGAGAATGCCTTCACACAGCGGCAGCAGCAGCGGCCTGTCAGCCAGTTGAATGCTTTTACTCATTTGAGCTCGGGAGTCAGTCAGCTGGACTCAGGCCATGGCGAGCGAGCCTCCCTCTCATTCCTCCATGTCCTCTAAACACATTCAATCAACAGTTCTTTTTATAGCCGTCTCGCTGATACCGCGTGCGGCGTCCGTTGTCATCAATCCGTCGGTCTTCATCGAGTGACCTTGTTACACCACAAAGCATCTTAAAATCCAGTTTGGCTTTTGAGGTGAATGAAGCACTCGGAAGGCACAGTGCTTGATGTACAAGCTTCGTTGTTCCCTTGAAAGTAAGGCCAGGGTCTAAACCCCTCTCGTGGGTCAGCCAAAAAGGGGCGTGGTTGCTATGATACACTAGCTTGATGCTTTCTTGTGATTTCATCGCCACCCCGTTTGGTGCACACCCCTCCAACACACCTCTCTGGCTGCCAAGCACGTAGGGGAGGCAAGTCATCCAGGGCGAGCGAGGGCTTCGTGCCTGCTGAGAATCACAATGAGACCTTTACTACTGTCCTGCCCAGCACAGCATTGCTGCAGTACAGTCGCACCGAACAACCTTCCACCTGGACTTGCTCCTTCGGTGATGTTTTCATCACGTACTCTTCTTTTTCCTCCTTTTGAAAGTCAAATGGCTTGCTCAGGATAGGATGTTTGCTGCCGTGCGCTCCCTTGACTACTTTGCATCATGTAGAATCATATCAAGTCAAATGTCAACATTTGTGTTGTGGTGGAGGGTGATCGTTCTGGTTGGATGATGGAGCCGCCTGTTAGACTACGAAAGAGGTTTCTTGGATCACGGCAGCCATAGATGTATCGCTCTGGCTCGAGGCAGGCACAAAATTAGCTGGAGGCAATTTGGAGTGCAGGAAAAACCCTGGAAGTGCATACAGTTTGCTCCAGTGCGCACTACACAGGGCCTTTCTCCATTGAAATCACATCCCCAAGTCCTTCAAATGTTTCACAAGGCAGCGGGCCTGCCTGCCTGCCTGCCTGCCTGCCTGCCTTGGTGCTTCTTGTGCTGTGCACAAAGCTGTCAAGGGAACAGCAAAATATTCATCGAGTGCAATCCAAAGAGCCACCTTCCTGTGCTTTGCCACTGCTGACGAATGGAGGCAGCCCTTTTCCAAGCTGCCTTTAAAGCATGTCAGCAACGTCAAACTGCTGACGGATCACCAGCGTTGCCGTGGTGCCGCTTCTTGGTGCTACACCGCAACAGTCCCTCGCTGACCAAAAGCCCCGCCTTGTATCCTTTCCAGCAGGTCAGCCTGGACGGAGCGGGATGTGATTCTTGCTTACGTCGATCGGTGTTGTGACATTCAAAAGGTCGTCTGTGGGAAACGTTGAGTAACGCTTAAATGTGCAGTAGTCCAATTTGTTGAAGAAATATGATACAACCAACAAGTCCAATATTAAAAGGCACCACTATTGGTTGACAAGTTTTTTGCTTGCTGACTTTTTAAATGCGATCAAAGCTGTGTGAATCTCAGCTCAGCTGCCGGGTGCTTTCCAAACGTCCCATTTATCGCCGTCGTTTTGTTGATAGATTGTTTGCGATGTGAGCTTCCATTTAAAACATTTATAATTCAGAGGTAGTCCAACACAATTTTGTGGTGACAACTAAGTCATTTGTTTTCTTTTCTTCTCAGCTCCCAAAGCCGACGACCAAACCAGGACCTGCAGTCCTAAGCAGTTTGTGTGTAAAGACCAGACGACCTGCATTTCCAACGGCTGGCGCTGTGACGGCGAAAAGGACTGTCCAGATGGCTCCGATGAGTCTCCAGACATCTGTAAGTCCACAAAAGTATTTTTATGACTGCATATCACAAGACTTAAACATACACTTATTATAAGGCCCGGTATGAACATTGAAACAGCTTTTCCACCATAAAGACTCTTAAAACATTATCGTAGGGCTGCTCGATTATGGAAAAAAATATGAATCATGATTTTTTTGGGGGTAGTAATTGAAATCACGATGATTCAAACGATTATTTATTTTTGGTTCAAAACAAGAAAAAGTTTTCACTTAAAAATATAAAGACAAATAAATGTAAGTAAGTTCTTTTTGGTCCAAACAAAATAAAAACTTTTTATAAATAAAAAGTTTTTTTTTTAAATTTTGAAAAAGGTGCAAATAAATATAAATTCAAGTAGGATTTCCTTGTGTAAACAAACACGTTGGATATAAATTGATATTAATTATTTATTTACGATTATGCCAATTTTGTAATCGTGGAGTGTAATAGTCGTGATTGCAATTGAATTTGGATTAATTGCACAGCCCTACATCAGTGCACACGTTCCTTCTGATCTCGATTGGTTTGCATGTGTAAAGCAGAGCTACACAGTCTCTTGTGTGGCCAAGTGTGACTAAACTTACTTGATTTATGGTTTTTGGTTAACTTAATTCTTGTTGGGTCGTGTTTGACCTTCACTCACCACGGAGTCCCCTACATGACGTTTTCTTTTTCTTTCAAACGGCTGATGTCTTCTCGTTTTGGAGGACGTTTCACCTCTAAATGGCTTAGAAGACTCAAGTGTTCTTCATTGTTTAGATCTTTCAATTTGGTGCCTGAATAAGGGGCATGTTTTGCCCTTTCCAGGAAGGACGCAGGGTCCCAGTGTGTGCTCTCTTGAATGATTACTCTAATTATGCGGCCTTAAAGTGTTCAGGGATGTGTCTGTTGTTGTCTGGACTCTTGCTGGACCAGTGTGCTCCTTGAGAATCTCCTTCTAGCCGTCTCCGTCCCGCCTCCGTAGATTCTGCTGGGTTCAGCCTTCTTTTTGTTTATATGTAGGTTTTTGTTGCAAGTTTACTGTCAGCATCTGCCACACCTTACGACTGTCATGCCACAAGTACTTTCTTCATACTCTGACATGTCGAGACAGGCAGGCGACAGCCAGCTTTAAGGGTCCTGCTATAGTGGGCCAGAACACAGCTTTTCTTTGCATTGAGGGAACATTCACTTGACTGGATATTAGGGGTGTCCTGATTCCATCACGTGATCGGGAATCGGGGCAAAAAGATTGTTTTTTTTCTCTTCATTTTCTGAAATGTTACAGGCCACAAAATGGCCATGTAACCCAAAACTAAAAATATCCTGTCCGATGGAGCACTAATACCTTGATTTTATGTTACACAATGTTACATTTGTTTTTTTTTGGTTTTGTTTTAACATTTCTTATATGCTAACTTGCTAACAACTTAACGTATTGAAATGAAATAATACCTTCATAAGGTAATAATGGTCAGTTTTGATTGAATGATTATTGACACAGATCGAGATGTTTATTATTGCGCTTTGTTGTTTGCAGCGGTGTACAACTGCACTGCATCGTAGTGTCAACCGTTTCTTACAGTATTGTGAGATTTTGCAACTTTAGAGTGACGAGCTGTTATCTGTAACATCAGAAGTGGGCGTTCGTCAGTGCTTTAGTCTGTGAGTTCTCGTCCGTATTTCAGCCCCGCCCGGTCGGTCCGAGTCCGCGGCGTCTAGAACGGACTTACCGGTACTGGTACGTCACAGGCAGGTGCCGCACTTCTGGCACACGGCCAAACAGAAAAAATAAAACATCCTTGTGTACCTTTCGGTCCTGCAGACGCAATGCCCCTTTTTGTTTTTATTTCACCGATCACCACACTGTGTGTGTGAGTGTGTCTGTTGTTTTTATTTGATATATTTTTTTCTTTATTTGGTGGCGTGTCTGCTTGTGCGGCGCCTGCGCCTACGTAGAAATTACAGTCCCAACACCGATTGGTTGTCCATGACGAGGGACGGACTCGGACCACGTGGGTCGGCCGGAAATACTGACGTTAACTTAGTGACGGACTGACCATGCCCATCTCTGATCTTTATACTCATCATGAACCCTGTAAAGCGAGAGATGTTTCTAAATATCGACAATATGTACCTGTCCATGTACTAAAACAAGTTAAACTTTTTTTTTTAGAATTTCACTTTTCCTATCTTATATTTCTTGGGGTGTGAAGTACTTTGGTGACAGGCAGGAGCCGCTACAATATATGGAAGAGCTTGAGCGTCTTTGCCCGCTTCAGCGGTTGTCTGGCGCAATTGTAACTTGCAGTTAGCTAGCTAGCTATGGCTACATCCTGAAAACGCATCATCCCTTTAGAGCGACTTGTTGCCGGCCGTGAGTGCTCACACGTCACAGAGAGAGGGCGAAAGAGCAGGATAGAGAAAAAAAGAAAGTCTGAAGAAAAAAAGGAGTCTGACATGGCATACAACATTAGGACACTTGCTTCCCGCTGGCATGGCCACTATAGAGCACCTCTCGATGTTGTGGTGTTGCCTCGTTGGGATGCATCCTAGCCACCATAGGCTTGAAGTGCATATATTTTTGCGGATCAAAAATGTAGTTATTTGTAGGCATGAGAAAAATGCTAAACAAATTACTTTCTCCAGGTCGGTGGTATTTGATTGACAGTTGACAGTTGAGCAAATTCCACGAATTGGTCATTTGAAGTACTGTGTTCCTGTGGTGAGACATACTTCAAAAATGAACGTCTCCAAAAATTCTGTTGATAAGACAAGCTTGGAGCATTAATTTCTTCTCTCTATCGGCTAAGCAAATGATCTGAATGAGTTGTCTGAGTTGCTTCTATAAAGTGGTGACAGGCAGTTGTGTTCTTCATCTTCTGCACAATGAGCTGCCGAGCAGCGTTTCGCCGCACCGTCAATATACGTTCTGCTCAATTAGCCTCTTCCCATGCGCTCGATTCTGCCTGCCACTTTGCTTTTACTTAGTGGGCTTCTCTATTAGTGAGTCAGCCATAATAATGAAATTCATCTTACTGAAATGAATGCACTTTTTCTTCTCTGCCAGCTAGCTTAGGTGTCTGCTAAACACAGTCATTACTTTCGACGATCTGTCCATTTATGTGAGCAGCAAAGAAAAGGAGCATAGTTGAATGAGTCTGTGACAGCAGCGATGGGGACGAGAGTTTGGAGAAGGAGGTTATTTAAAGTCCTGCTGTGACTCAGTGCAATGGAAAAGTAGCGTTGTTTTCATCCGGGGTTTGCCTTTTACAGTCTGAAACTGTTTGCAAATCGTCCTACCGCTTGCTTCCTCCTTGATTGTCAAGCATCAGAACGGGCAATCTGAAGTCTGCTCCTTACTCACTTCTTATTGAGGTTGGAAAGATTGTCATTATCTATATGGGTCGGGACTATTCTACAGTATACTGCATACAATAGAAGGTAATCTGCAGACTTTTAGTTTGGAAGGAACAAGGGCTCATCTGCTCATTCTCTAAACTTGAGCTCCATGTTTGCGTTACCATTCACAGACTGTTAGTGTTCACTATAACTACAATTACAAGATTATCTTCTGTTCAAAGTTCATTCATACTTGGGCTTTGGCAAAAGAAGGCCAAAGGGATTATAAAGCAAAGATTTAACTTCCTCCTCTTTTCCTTGCTGTCCTGTTATTGTGATAGAGCTTTGTACTGTATGAATCAAGGCTTTGTGTTGTTATTCCTTTTTGTAAATAGCATAGAAAAATGTTTCGTTTGATGAACTAATTTTATCTTTTCATTTGAAAAATGTGACCAGCAATTATTTCCAGTGTAGCGCGGGGTTAACTTGGGCAAACCTTGCCATGCACCTCGGCGGGCGCTTTGTTTTGTACAGTGATTATAAGTGAAGAGACAGTCTCCACGCATGCTCCTGCAGCAGCGTCATGGTTTAAACTTGGCAATGATGGTTGTAATTTAGTTCAAGTGCCAATGTTTTTTTTGTTTTGTTTTTTGTATGCTCGCTAAACGCCACCTGTTTTGTTTCTGATGACAACAATGCGCAAAATTGCCTGAACGGTGGCATGTGTGTGCTTCTGTCTGCTGTGGATCTTTTGATGTGCGCCTCTTGGTACCCACGCTGCACGAGAGTCGACTTGCCAGCATGACAACGGCTGAACGTGCAATTGCCTGCCATTTCCCAAACCTTCATGTGTGCTGTAATTACCTCTCGGGTTAGGAGAGTGACCGTAGCGGGCTTTGAGCATGACATCAGCAAGGCGTCGTCAGTGAAGCTGGATCGAATCGATGGACGTCGCGAATGTATCGGTCGGGCCGGGGCGGATTGTGGTCAGCTGTATAGCTCAACTCAATACAACATTTTTTTTTTCAAGAAAATGTTCTATGCAGGCCCACTAGTTGAAACAAGGCAATATTATTAACCCGTGAAGGCCTACAGCGCCTGAGTCAACAGCTCCCCGAAACCTAAGGTCGCCTTTGGAATTACCCTTGAAAACCTGACGTTTTCGCAGAAATTCAACACTTAGAAAATAAGGAATATCTCAGCCCCTGTAGCAGACAGAAACATTATTCCAAAAGAATTAGAGAGCTTAGACATGTGGCTTTCACACAATCAGAATTTTGTATATTAATAATGTATTATTATGTTTCAATCAAAGATGTAATAATAACGTGTCAGTGCAAGAGAAGCACTATTTTAATTAAAAAAAATCGAGTGGTAATGACCATCCTCTCATTTGTAAGACGTCAATATCGTCATTGTCGACAAACCGTATCATATCACGTTCGACTGGTTCCACAGGTTCAAAGTCCACAAGCGCTTCGTCTATTTATCACTGCCGTTACTTATTTCAGAGCTCCCGGCGATCGACGGCGACCGCCATTAGCCTACGGCTCGAAAAAAAACCATGACATCCTCCGCGGTTTCGCGACACCGTCATGTGTATATTCTGGTGCATTAAATTGGCTTAGAGACGGAGAATTGGATTAAAAAAAGACACAGACGTATCCGCTCTCCTGGCTTTAAAGGTAGAAAGACGCAACAGCGCTCCCGGCTCTAGTGGTAGAAACGCGCTAATGCGCTCCCGTCCTTAATGGGTTAATATGAAATATGAGTTAAGCAGCAAAATCCACCCATTTTTGTCCATCTCAAGGGGCGGCCATTTTGTCACTTCTGTCAACTGAAAATGGCATCACAGATGCTCAGGGCTCAGATAATGACCAATCACGGCTCAGCTTCAGAAAACAGGCCAGCCGTGTCATCTTAAGTCGACAGAAGTGACAAAATGGCCGCCCCCAGAGATGGTTAAAAATGGTTGAATTTTGTTGCTTAACTCGTATTTCATATTAATCATATTGCCTTGATTCAACTAGTGGGCCTGCATAGAACATATTCTTAAAAAAAGATATGTTTCGGTTGACTTCCTTTAAGACAACCACCGCTGTATACAAAGTGTCACGTTGACATCACCCCGAGGGAAACCACAAGTGCTTCCCTCTTCTAGGCCGCCGCCAACAGGTGGGACGGCGTCGTCCTCTCCCAGATGCTGCTCTGATGCTCCTTCGCAGCTTGCCTTCACTTGGTTTCACTTCCTGTCAGCCGCAGGGAGCAGGAAGTGGTTAACAAGCATGCCCGTGGGACTGCTTTATGCACTGTACTTTGTTGCGAACTTGCTCTGTGCTCGATCGACACTTTTGAAGTAGTCACGGCTAATTGTGTTCATTTCAGACAGAAAGTCAAGGAGAAGGCCTTCTTGTCATCCATGTTGGGATAGATTAAGGCTTCTTTTCAAATGATTGTGGGCGTTTTTCTGAGGTGTGGGTTTATTGGTCAGCTCTTGAAGCAAGCATAATGGACTGTAAACATGGTTCTGGATTGAATTTGAGCTCGAGTTGTATTTCCTCATTAATCCTACGAAGGTCATTTTGAAGGAACCCTAACTCTTTTTTTCAAGTCTATTATTATTTTTTCATGATGTTGTTAAAATGACAAATGCTGTGTCAGAGATTTAATTTCTTTTTTTGTTTTGTTTTGTTTTTGAATTTTTTTTTAAAACTCCGTTGGAGTCCTTTCATTAAAAAAAAACACAAAAGAAAACACTGGCTCCATGTCTTCATCCTAAGTCTGCATGCAATTATGATTCTTGCGTGGACTGCATGAATTGTGGTGAATCCAGCGACTGGGAACAGATGTTTGAGTAAGCCTTAGCATGTAAGCACTTTCCCCATCAGGAGAAGTGCTTGCCGTGAAGGAATCCCTTTCAACATCAAAAAGCTTATGCAACAGTTGCCTGCCTCGCTCCGTTAGGCTTCCGCTTCCGGTTGAGCATCAAAATGAAAGAAGCTGACAATTGAGTTAACACATGCAAATGAAAAGCCACTCCCAGTATTCACAACTGTTAAGTTGTCATCAAAGGGCCCCAAAGTTCAGAATATTGACGGAAAAATATTATGAATTTTATTGATGCTGTCAAGTCATTTGAGGGGATTTCTGCTGGAATGTAGACCTTCATAAATTGGGCTGTACGTATTTAATAGAGATAGACCGCTATGTTTCTTTTCAGGGCTGATACCGATTATTAGTAATCAAGGTGGCCGATAACCAATATTTTGAGCCGATATTCTTTTTCAGCAAAAAGGAAAATATTGGCGTCAAAACCTCAGCCAAAATTAAAACTCTTAACTCTGTTAAAATGTATTTAAGCATATGTTTATTGAACATTTTTTAAGATTTGAATAATGTTCACTTATCTTTGTTTTGATTTCAAACAAAAACTAAAAGTTCACACTGTAGCCAGGGTCAGTACAATCTCATAAAGTTAACTGAAAATGTAAATGAATACTTCCTTAGTTAACACAGTTTTAAATTGGTTTATTATCGGCCATCAGAATTTAAAAAAAGGCCGATGCTGATATTCGCCCAAACACTGAATTTTGGAGCCGAATCTATCACTAGTATTTAATAAAAATGACAATCCGAACCGTGTTTTGAGTCGCACACATGCACAACCAATCTGCCCCTTTCATTCAGCCATGTTGTTTCCCTGCCCGTAAACATGCAAACCGGCCCTCGTGGACGGTTGTGGTGGCCTGGGGGCGACCCGGGAGGAAGGCTTGATGCAAAGATGGACTGGCCGTCGTGGAGCTGCTTGAGGCGGCCGTGGCCCACACACAGTTATCTGCGCTTCTCTTGCCATTCACGACTCGCCGGCCTTTCCGGAGCGACCAAGGCAGGAGGAGATGACTGCGGAAGGCGCCGGTACGGCAAGGAGGCATGGAGCCATGTGGAGAGGGGATGATTCGACACAAAAGGGCTTTGTGCAGGAGAAAATGAGCAGATTAGCTTGTAGGCCGAGAGGGAGAATGGAGACGGTTTTCCGTGGTTTTAAACCTCTTTTTACAGTGGGCGGCCTTTTACAGTTAAGTTAGGTGGGGGAATCCTTTTATAACCTGTAATCGCAGTCATGTAACTGTACTTGCAGGGGTGTGTGTATATGTGGAACAGGGTCGGCACACAGAGGAATGAGCAAAACCTTGTAAATCCGGCCCGGTCTGCCGCCCGCAGCCCTCCTCATCTTCACCGTACTATCAACACAAAAAGGGGAGGAGGGGGGGGAGAGCGCGCAGGACTTTCTCACGCCACTCAGGCACCACTTCCCCTTTGCCGCTGTCTCCTTCGACCTGTCTCCTCTTCTTTTTTCCTTCTTTTTGAAGTGGCCCTCTTCAGTGTTCTTCTCGGCCTGTCAAAACAGACGCAGAAGCTCGGCTCCTGGTTCCTCATATCTCCTTCCCAGTCCTTCCTCTTGCTCAATCAGCTTCCCCCGGGCCATGATGCTTGCTTGGCTGGGCTGTCAGCTTCCTCTTTGTAACTTACTCTGCTGCGCTGCATTGTTGTGCATGGGGGCTCTCTTTGGGCTAACTTGCTTCACCAGTGAATCCCAAAACACACTGTACACCTGCCTCGTTAAAAGAACAACCATGCTGAATACTTCTTCTGCACGTATCTATATACTATACTTTATACTTAGGTCGAATGTCATTAGATCAGAATTAGTAAAGTGGAATTGCATGTTAAAAGCGTCCTACGTAGGACTATCCACTGACATTGGAATTCCATAGCTGCATAGCTAAGACTTATCGATGATGATGTCATGTAGTTTTATCACACCTGGTCTAGTCAATCGACCCATTCCACTCACAACACAAACATGTATGCCGGGCTAACTTCCGTGATTCAAATAGTACAACTATCTTGATCTCCTTATACATGGTAACAAAAGAAGGTAATCACGAATGACTGGAACGCTGTAACGGCACCAGCTTGGAAAGAATGGATCAATGTAAATCATCAAGGTGGAAAAGGTCCCTTTCAGATGGGAAAATAATTTGGGGATTGCCCATGCTGAACCATACTTTATTAAGGTGTTCCTTGTTTTTCTTGACATAGGGGAATTATTAATGCCTTACATCTAGTGGGGGGTCATCCTTAAGGCAAAGTTCTTGTTGTAACCAAAAAACACTTGTATTTTGTTTCCTGACTTGTGTTAAATAAACACATAATATAATATCATATAGTGGCCTGTTTTCCATTTTTCAATCGCCAACTTTTAAACGAGAAACGGGAGATGGTTCGTTCAGGTTCACTGGAGACAGCAACACCCCCCGCGGACGGAAGAGGGATGGCCTTTCAACACGTGAATATCTGAGACCTTACAGATCTACGTTTGTGTCTGAATGAAATGCGCATGTCCGCTGATCCACAAACGCACCGTTGACAATTCACATGCAGAATTGAACATTTACAAATGATAAGTCATGACAAATGCACATGCAGCAATAAAAAAAAAAAAAAAAAAAACATAAGAAATTTGTGCATATATTTCTGGATCTGAAAAACACGTGAAAATCACAAACATATGAGAGGAGCTGAAAAACATGAAAATAACGATTGAGGATCGGAAAAGCACGTGAAAATTATGAATACATTTGTGGATCTGAAAAACATGTTGAAAATTCTCACTTGAATCCACCAATTCTGATTTGGCATTTGTTTTTAACAGTCAACTCGCATCTCAATTCAAGTCACCACCAATTGGTGCACAGCTCTAGTATTAAGACAATTTTATTTTGTATTGATACAGGTGATAAAAATGTTGGTTTATGTTGCATGGGGATTCTTCAGCCACAGTTAGTTAAAAGTTTTTACCGCCCACATTTAATTCCCCCGGGAGGTGTGAGGTGTTGTGTTGTCTTTCTCATGATCGCTCTGCTCCTTTCCGTTTCTAAATGACATGACATGAAATGTACAATGATGTAATCCACATAATATGCCTCTATAGCAGTTGTAACATGTTTAATTACAACACGGTGGTTGTTTTTAATGCTGGCTGTTAGAAGGAACATTCCATTGTGTCCCCCGTTCCCAAGTGAAACTCCACATAGAGAAAACACTGGAGTGGCTTCAAGTGTGCTTGAGGTCACATTTAAATGACAATCACTTTCTTTTTCGAAGACATGCCTGGACTTTGGATCTTTGGAATCCCCGGGCACTGTGTGAATGCAATTCTAGTGAAGTTGTTTCCATTCTGCCCACGTTGTTGTCATGATTAATCCACTGCTGAGAGTTTTTGGAGCAAAAACCCAGTGCGTTTTTTTTTTTTTTTTCTTTCTTTTTTTTCTTTTCTCCAGAAACACTCAACAGGTCCCAATTCCAGTTGGCGCACTTGCCACTATAATGTCCTATGAGCTGCCTCGAGCGTGACACAACTATCTGCATGAGCTCTAGAGGACTCCCACAGTGGAGAGCGTTACTGGGTGGGAAGGCCCACGTGTCACCTGGTGTAACATATTCATTCAAGCTGACAGCAGGGTTTATGGGAGTCAGTCAGGAAGCAGAGACAGGAATAAAAACACACGTTTATGCCCAAGAACAAAAGACCAACAGGGGATCCAAGGAAAGGTCATTGCATAACTGCTATGACTGAAAGGCGGGCGAGGTGTTACAGAGGTTGAGGTGTTGGGAGGGAAACACGCTGTGTTGAAAAGGCATGTTCTTTGATTTTTATACACACTTTGATTTTACCCATGAGACGTGTGCAATACGGGTTTCAATAAAGCGGACCGTATCTTCTCGAGTATGATTCATTGTCGAAAGGAGGAATTCCCTAACTGTGCACCACATGGGCTGGGTGAGATTAAAAGTTGTTAAAATGGCTGTCTGGAAATGAATAAAAGCGCATTTCCATTGTGCACTCAAATCCTTTAAACAAATGCTCAACGACTAGCTATGATAGCTTAATGCACTGTTACTTGGGGTAGCTCTAATCTTCAGCCTCATGCAAATCCGAATGTAATTTTATTTTCAGGACAAGAAGAGCTTTTTACTCCAGGCAAAATGATAGGAAATTGCTGTATTAAACAAAGAGTTTGCCGGTTTAAAATCACTAGCAAGGTTTGAATGTGGCCTCACTTCACTCGCCCCCTTGGAGTCTCTGACCAAAGCAGTGCCCCTCACTGATGTGCGTGAGCACAATTCTCAAACATGGCCATTTACAATGGCACGTGATTTTAAAAGTGACTAGTTTGTGATAAGTAGCCACAGAGAATGCCGTTTCTACAAAATATCAGCACTTGTAATATTAAGCTAGCATTAGCTCTGTAAACATGCCAACGTTAGCCACGCCTGCTACACTTCATATTGTTGTTTTGAAGTTGTATTATTTGGAGTGTGCAACCAATTGAAAATCAAAAAGAGATGGAAATTTATCTGTCGAGCAGAAATGTTGCTAATTCCGCATCCGTTCTGAATCCTCGGCAGCCTGAGGTCTCTCGATCTGATTATTTTTTTGCTTGTTATAAGCCCAGTTCTTAGCAAACAAGATGGGAATTTTTGTATTTACCGAGGGTGGATATTCTGCCAGACTTTCAGTAAATTTGCCGGGATTGGTCGTTACCTGAGCCCTGAGCAGTTGTGATGTCATTTTCAGTCGACAGAACTGACAAAACGGCCGCCCCCAGAGATGGCTAAAAACGGGTGGATTAACTCTTATTCCACAAACGCAATATTCATCACAATGCCTTGTTTCAACTAGTGGGCTTGCATAAAACATATTCTTGAAAAAAATATGTTTGGGTTGACTTCCAGTTTAAGTCATTCACTGCCAACTGTTTTCAAAGTAGACCGTTTGAGCATGTTGCCTGATCTTTCAAGACCCACAGTATGTTGTGTTCTGTGATAAGTGCCTTATCTACCAAAAGAAAGAGTTCACCCTTCTCTTTCACCAGAAAAAAAGTTTGTTCATAGCCTTTCCATTCTTTTGTAATTAGCTGTAGGTTGGTTGTTTCTGACACCTGTATTGACAAGACATGCAGAAAAAAGTTTTAGTGAAAAGTACTATGTCAAGCAGAACAGGAGGGATTTTGATGCTAATGTTGTTTGCTTTTGGGACACTGCAAACTATAAAACACAGTTGTCAAACTCCAGGCCCGGGGGCCAGATGTGGCCTGCGACATCATTTTATGTGGCTCTGTAAGATGTCCCTCAACTTTTTTCCCTGCTGTTTTGTATACTGTCTAGTGTACTGGTTCTTGTTTCTGTTGCTGTGAACAAATGTTGTCATGGTTGGTGCGCGTTTGACATATAACATCGTGTGTCAAAATATCACATCACTTGGTCACTTACCGCTATTCAAAGCCGATTGTTTCCTGGGATAGTGTAATTTGATGTCCTCGATGAAGTTGAGTGCAGCTCATACAACCTCATTTCCAAAGTCAGCAGAAGCCACCGAAGGGGCTTTGCAGGGGGCTCAGTTCCAAAGTGCAAATGTATTCCTGGTAGTGCAGTTCATATGGAGTTTTATTCATTGCCATTTATTGAATGGAAATCAGGCTGGCTTTAGAGGCTGAGGTCGCTAATACGCTATATGAGCATCCCCCAGACGGGAGAGCTGCTTTTCCAATTGTGGCACTTTTTCAACTCTACCTCCTGTACCATGGAAGGTACGTTTAGTGGGGGGTGGGAGTTTTATTTTTTATTATTGGTCTTTATTCCCACAGATAATAAATTAGTTCTAGCTACAACGTTAGGCACCATCAAATGATGTTCAAAACAAAAGTTGTCATAAATTGTATTATATAGGGAGCTGTTGGATGTGAGTCAGCTCTGTTGAGGGGGTTAAAAGCTTAAAATGATCTGCTTTGTGGCTTCAGCAGCTGGTCAACATTGCAATACTTTAAAACTTTGGCTATTTGAGACTCAGGTGGTGACATTTAAAAGACAGCGTGCTCTTGGAACTTCAGCGCCAGCAGCCGCTGCATAAGCCGCACAACTCGTATGGTTTCCTCTGAAGGAACACTTGTGAAGTGCACCTTCATTGCTCTAGTGTTTTGGTAAAATGGGTCAGCAGATGTAGGAAACAGAGAGACGAGGGAGGAGGAGGCGGAGGAAGAAGAAAAACAGCCAAAGCAAACTGTTTGCGCTGCAGTGTGGGCTGAGAAATGGAGAGAAGTGTGGGAGACATCGAGGCAAAGAGACAGCAGTCTACTGTATACAGTATTGCAAACTGACACTGCTTGAAAGACACAAAGAGAGAAAAATGATCCTCATGAGCCTTTCTGGAAAAGATTGAACAATTTAGGTTGAAACAAACACATATGTATTTTGTGCACTTTTGCTTGACTTTTGAGTTTTGTGTTTGACCAAAGTCCGTTCCTTGATGCTGTTCTAATTTCAGTTGGGTCGACTTTTACACCGAAATGTCACACTAAGATCAATTATTTTTGGAATAATTGAATCTAGAATGATCATAGATGGTGTGGTCCTTCATCTCCGACTCTCACTGTAGCGTTTTTGCAACCAAGTGTGAAGCGGTTGCGATGAAAATCAGCACCCCTAAATCTGAGACCATGGTCCTCAATCGGAAAAGGGCGGAGTGCCCTCTCCGGGTCGGGGAGGACATGCCTCAAGTGGAGGAGGTCAAGAATCTTGGGAGGACAGGCGGATCGGTGCAGCATCTGCAGTGATGCGGACTCTGTATCGGTCCCGTCGTAGTGAAGAAGGAACTGAGCCGAAAGGCAAAGCTTTCGATTTACCCGCCCATCCACGTCCCTAGCCTCACCTGTAGTTACGAGCTGTGGGTCGTGACCGAAAGAACAAGATCCCCAATAGAGGTGGCCAAAATGCTGATGAAAGGAGCCAGATGAGGCGGCTCGGGCAACTGGTTAGTATGCCTCCTGGACGCCTCCCTGGTGAGGTGTTCCGGCCACGTCCTAACGGGAGGGGGACATGCTGGAGAGACGTCTGTCTCCCGGCTGGCCTGGGAACGCTTTGGGGTTGCCCTAGCAGAGCTGGATGAAGTGGCTGGGGAGAAGCAAGTCTGGGCTTCCCTGCTAAATCAGCTGCGCCCGTGACCAGACCCTGGATAAGCACATGAAATTGGATGGATTGATGGATAATGTGTTGAAAAACAATAAAAGTCTCTTTTAAAACTCCTCTTTTGGGATTTGAATGAGGACTGAATGCTGTTCTGTTCTCCTTTGTAACATTGTGCTCCTTTTGCAGGCTTGCACAACAGGGTGAACAAATGTCCCGTCAATGAACATGGCTGCTTGGATGTCGATGTTTGCCTCCACATGAGCAAACTGTGTGACGGAGTCCCTGACTGCTCTGATGGCTGGGACGAGGGCCCTCACTGCAGAGGTAAGACACAATGGCTAGGCTGGGGGGAAATGTGTTTTTTTCCCTCTATTAACAAAATGCTCACAACTAGGGCTGCACAACGTATCCCCAAAATATAGATACCGCAATAATGCCTTATGCAATATGCATATCGCAAAGACATGCAATCATTTTCTTCTGGAATTGTTTGCTTTTATCTGAATTTGAAAAGTCAGATGCTGACTCAAATGCGCTTCGCCACCCAATACTTGGACATTATTATGAATTGGCTAAGAACACATTGAGCTTACTTATTTTGCCACATGAAAAAAATGCATTCTTTCATTAGATAATCCAAAAAATAACATTTCTGTTGAATATCACAATAATATCGATATCGCTATAGTCAGTCCGCTTAGTGTTTCACTGCGTCCCCCCCCCCAAACCCTGTGCAAATGATGAATGTTCAGCATTGAAGCAACTGAATAAAAAGCCCACCCAGACAATAGAAGAATGGGGGCTGGAACATATCGGGTCCTTATTGTCTTTGTTTCAGCTTTAACACCAAAAATGGATCGTCTCTGCATTTCATTCTGATTTGTTTTGTCTCCTGCACTTGCCAAATCACTTTTAAAACACTTTGCTGAAAACAAACGGCAGCAGCGTGAAGTCAAACGCACGTGGGAAACACAACTCACCAATACTCAATAGTTGCTAGTTAAAGTGTCCGAGCTGGTTCACCTTTGCAATTTTTGATTGACATTTTCATGTTCTTTGCTGCCACTCAAATGTACAAAGGCCATGGTAAAACAGCAAAACTTACAAACAATAACAAATGACAGCAGACACATACCGTTTTGATTGTGAGTCTGCTTCCTTTTGATGCATCTTCTTCTTGTGGTGTTGCAAAAGCCAAAGAAAAAGCATAACACATGCTCAGACTGATACTTTGATGCTGCGGCCTCACACAATATGTTGAGAATAATCTCATTTGTTGTCAAGCAGCAAAAAAATGGACTCCCTGCCATTTTTTTCAACCGATTTTCCAGGAACAATTTGGCTACATTTTGCATTTTGATTTCGACAATTGATAAATTCACCAATTCACATTTTTTTCCTGTGGAACCTGTCCGTAGCTATTTATACATGCTGGAATATTTATGGTTTAAGCGATAAACTCCTGCACTGCCAGCTGTTGTCAGAGCGGATTTCTTCTTCTTATTGCCAACTGCTGTCGAGCATTTTGACTGATCATTCAGAAGATTGTGTTCTCTGACAATGTTGGCCTCCCCCCCCCCTACAAAAATGTGATTCTCTTTTTTTCACCACTAAACAAAGTTTGTCTCGAGCTTGTTATGTTCTGCCATTAATCAGCAGTAGACTAAAGGTTAGTAGGTTCACTAAAAACGCTGGTTTCTAACCAAACAGTGGAGAAAACAAGCTTTTAGTGAAAAGAATCATGTCAAGCAGAACATTTTTATTTGCTTTTGTGACACCTCTAATTATAAAACAACTAAAATAAGGCTGAGAGCTTTTGGTGTCAAAATAGATTCGATTATTTACAGATATGTTTCCAACTCTGAAATGTGCCGTGAGTGACATTGACTCCTTATGGCTCAAGTTGAACATCAGGAGCTTTTTTACATGGCATTTCTCATTCACTCCAACGAACTGTGACATCTTTTCTCACGATCGCGACTACGATCTCTGAACTTCTGCGACACTTACTCTGTTTATACCATACACACACATATTATGGTGGAATGTGAGGTGTCTAAACTTGTCCGACTCTCAAAGTGTTGGCGTTTCTCGCCCTTCTAATCAACCGGACAAGCTAAATTTGCATCCTAATTTTTATCTTCAACTCATAAGATGTGCTGATCTCGAATACAAAGTGCTGTAATAGCACCATCCACAGGGACAGTTTAAAAAAAAAAAAAAGAAAAATTATCCGGGCGAGACCGTCCTCCACGCCTACTCGTGGGAAAACGTACTTCAGATTGAAAGTTGTCAGTGGCAGTGAACATTTGGGTTCCGGTTGTCGTCCATGGCCGCTGACTGAATGGAGTGAATGAAAAAAAGCTTTGCATTTTTTTTTTTTTACTCATTTTCGGTAAAACGAAGGAAGGAACCGTTTTTGTTGTGGATGATGTCCGATTCAAATTAGCTCGATGCCAAAATGCTACTGTTTTAAATGTTGTACACAGTTGATCACTCAGTGATTCTGTCAGCCAATCCCAGCTGGCATGCCTCCCGAACTTGTGAGTACACAGGTCCTCAGTAAAGCAGCGGTCAACACAACCTCGCAATGCATGCGTGCACCCCCATGTGCACCCAAACATGCACTCACCCGGTCACATTCTTGCAAATACACACCCAAACACACCCATTTCCCCCCCACACACACCAGCAGTGTGCCCAGAAGCCATTTCAGGGAAAGTTCTGGTCCTTCACAAGCATCCTTGTGTTTGCTTGTACAAACTGGCGGCTTGTGCTAGCGTATGCCGCTGCCGACGTCTGAAAGCGCACTTTGTCACTCACTGTGTGCACGTAATTCTGCACAAGTTGTTGACACGAGTGGTCAGAAAGGCAACTTTATCTCAGGCCCTAAACGTGTTTTAGATTTCCTGCTGGGGTGCTGGTGCATTGTCATAATGTTTGGAAATCAGGATAACTTAATATTAAAAAATGAAGACACTCAGGACACTGTTTTGGGTGACTAGTTGGATAAGAATTGAAAGTGTGTTTAATCTTTTTACAACATATATGTGAGGGTGTCTCGTATGTTTGCCTACATTTTTTTTTTTTTTTTTTCCAAACACATTTCGCAGCATGTCCTCAGCTGGTGGCGATATGCTTGCAAAGGCCTTGGTGATACTTACACCAAATGCCCCCAAAGATTAAAAAAAAAAAAAGTGGATGTCGGGGGCCTCAGGACCAACACAAGCATCTGGAAGCCGCTGAGCTCATCACCGATGCCCGTGCATAGCATGATGAGACTCAAAATTCCTCTTGCTGAAAGCAAACTGGCATTTCACCATCCTCGTTCAGCCTTGGGACATGCTTCGATACTTTTCGGCATTAGAATGATCAATAAAAAATGCTCCTATTTACCTTGACAAATCAATAGAGAATCTTTATTTTAGTATTCATACTTATTTGTGACATTTTAGGGGGTGAGATTCCATAAGATTTTTCTCATGTAAAACATGTGACTTGGTTCGGTAAAAGTCGACTGATGTAGAGCAGAATACATGAATAAAATGGTTTTCAAATAGAAAAATATGTTCTTTTTCTGTGTATGTCAACTTTTGAAGAAAATGAATGATCATGCTCTTTGGCACATGGCTGATAGTGGCCTGTGTTCATTGATCCGCAGGCCTGCTTTTGTGCCTTCACTGTCACTTTGAGGGCGATGGGGCCTCTCCAGGGGGCAAAGGTCTTGTTCCTCACAAGTGACGGATTTATGGCAAAAGTGAAAATGGGGTCATGGCAGTACTCCTGCGAGCGTTGCCCTCTTCGCTTGCTGCCTCAAAGGGAGCCCTTATTATTGGCGCGCAATTGTTTATGCATGCAGTAGGCTGTCTTTGTCCTTCATGTCTCAGTAAGTGTGGAATGAGAGCAACACATCGGCCACTTGACGCGGCCTGTGCAAAGGCCACGTTTTCATCTTTATTCATGAGCAGGTCTTGACCCGAATGGTTTTATTGGCATCAGCTAGGCTCGCCCCGCATGACAAGACGAGTCGCATGGTTAACTGCCGGGCTTTGGCCATCACTTTACTGTATTATGAGGTTGGCAATTGGCTGCTTTCTAACGCACAATCAAGGTGGGAGCAAGTAAAGCGTGCGGAAGCGGATCCCCACAAAATGTTTGTTGCCTTTTGGATGGGTTTGTGTTTAAAGTATCAAAGTGGATGTGTGGGGAAGCATGTCGCCACTGTTTGGGGTTGCGATCGACATTGTTTGCTCATTACTCAAGCTGCTGCTCTGTCTGTGTTTACCATCCATGCCTTTGCCCCCTTTTGAGTCCAGCAAATGCACTCTTCGTGGAATTAGCCAACACGTGTGCACCATTGGGGCAAAAGCTAATCATCGTTTTCTCCCAAACGGCTTGAGGTCAGGTTCCCACAAAACCACAAAACTGTCCTGATGCACATGATTATCCAGAATGCGTTTGTAAAATGAAGACTAGGGTTCAAGGGGTGGTAAGGGACCTAACCCAACCACTGACTGATGAAATATGACGACTTGTGCTTGAATATTTTTGCCCATTTTATCTATGTGACCATACACATTATTATTATTATTATCATAGTACACATTTTTTTCGACATGTTGCCCGGGGTTCTGTACCCCAGACAGGCAATCCATAGAATACATTTACTTGATTTGTTTTCATATGGAGATTTTATTACTACAGATGCAGCAGTTGTTGTTTTTTTTTTTTTTCAAACATTTATATTTATTCTAAGAGATCTCTTTTAATCCTTGAAGTTTGAAAACACATTTTCTGTATTCTATGAAATAAGAGGAAAACCAAATGATTTGTGGGCATGTCACACCATAGAAAGCTGCAACAGGTAGCGCACACGGGAGGACATGTGCAGACTTGTTTCCAGACAGTGAAGGTACAAAGGTAGGAATGTCCTGGGAATAAGCGTCCTACCGATGTCACACGCTCGAGTTTGACACAGTGAGTTCAGTTACAGCTGCTGGATAAGACTGGAAACTTCAACAAAAACTTTATTCATTGTTGTTTTGATTCACCCATTATTGAAGCAAGTAACATTTGTGATATTAAATCAAAATGTCATATTTCATTTTCACTTTGAAGTCTCGCCGGGCTTTCCTTTAAGCAAAGTCCTGTCAATTTTATTTCTATTGCGGCAATTCACAAAAGAAGTTGGGTACTTTCCGTAGCGAGGCCCACATGAGCGAGCACATGGCGACGGACATTAGAGGACATCCTAATTGACATGCCGACATGGTCTTATTGCAGCTTTCACCTGAAAAGAACACAGCAGAAACATGCCCTATACTTGTCCAACATGCCTGATAATTATGCTTTCAGGCCGGCCGCAGCCTCTTTTTTTTTTTTTTTTTATGTTATCCCACTCCTGTAGAGAAGATAACCGAGGAACGCCGCAAAGGAATTCACATAAACTTGGCAAAAATGATTTGGGCACTGAAAGTTCAAGGTCACTGTGACCTCACTTGTGTACTATTCTTTTGGACATGATATCTCCAGAATGCCTCAAAGCAATTTCTCTTTCCAACATGGCTCCTCTAAAGACATCTTTCTTTTTTTTTTTTTCCTTCCACCACCCTCCTTCGGCCTCAGAAAACAGCCGAGCCGTGATTAGTTGTTACCTGAGCATCTGTGATGTCGTTTTCAGTCGACAGCCAGTGACAAAATGGCCGCCCCCTGAGATGTATTTTGCTTCTTAACTCATATTAACTCATATTATTGGAAAGACAATTTCTGGCTTGACTTCCGCTTTAAGATTGCATCTCTTCGCCTGGCCACGATAGACTGACGCATGGGTGTTGAGAGTGAGTCCTTTATTCCGTTTTGTGCCAATAATCATCAAACTGAAGTCCAATCTATTAAGTATTTATTTTTGCAATGCACTTTTAAATATTTGAATCACAAATAGTCAAAACCCATAATTTGACATATAAGCAGGTGCGGAATGGGGGTGAGGGCGGGACATGCCAACCTCTTTGGGGGATCTTTTAGCCTTCCAGGGGTCTTTCACACTGTGAGACCTGTTGAATGGATTTGATATGGGCCACACATTTTGTCGGGGGGACTCTTCCTTTCAGTGGGGTCGCAACAAAAGGCCCATTGTGGCCCACTGTGCTGCTGGCTTTACATAACGAAAGAGCCTAATCCGTCTCAACTGCAGCACGATGGCCAGTACGGGGCTGGGTTCGCATGGAGCTACATGCTCTCCACTAGCATCTTATTGTGGCAATGAATGGTTCGTCATTCATTCAATCATTGACTCAATCTTGTTGCTTTTGCTCCTCCAAAAACAGCAGGAGACGAACGACTCTGAGACAGACAATGTGTTCACATCTGGTTTTGTTGTGCCGCCTAGCAAAGAATGAGAGCCACCTGCGTGTGTGCGCCCTGGACAATCCCCCTGCGGACGCAGCCAATGAATGCACGACTTTGGGATGACTCAGGAAAAGCTCGGGCCAGGCTCGAACTTTGAACTTTCATATCTGCACCATTAGAATTATTATGACTTTTTTAAAAATGAGTTCACTTCCTGGGAGCAGTACCACTTCAGAATTGTTTCTTTATCGCATTATGACTCCTGTGTCCATTGATGTCGTATTTCGTATGTACCGGTAGTCGTTTTCATTGCATTGTCCTTCAATTCATACATGGTGATATGGATAGTGTTTGTCTATGCTGATACAGAGCAGAGGAAATGAAATTATTCATTATATAAAATATAGTTAATTATATATTTGCTGTATGTATTTTATACATTTTACGCAAATACTAATAAACCGATAGGTAATTGAGGCCTGAAGTTGGTAAATAAATGACATTTTCCACCTTCACTTTCTGCAATTTCCTCCCAGTTAATCTCTGGCTACTCTTGCTGTTTTGCTGAACTTTGGGAAAGGACTCAGACCCAGTGTGGATGGCCGTGCCGTCCTAAGATGAGCCTGCTCTTGACCACTGAGCGGAGTTGCGCAAAAAATCTCAAAGCAGGCTTTCATGTACTGTGCCATTCACACGCCAGTGGAGCTCATAGAACACCCCAACTCTTACTCCAAATGCCCCTATAGAAAAGATGCCCCTATAGGTTTTTTTGTTTTGAGTTCATGTGCACATTCTACAACATGCTTTGTACTCTACGTACTGGTGCGCTAGCCCTGGACACGGTGTCTCAAAGATGATTATACTCATTTGAAATACATGGCACAATGAGCCAAAAGGCTTCCGTTTGCTGTCTTTTGTCAATGTGGTTATTGTGGCCTTCCTGTAACCTTGCAGTGTTTGATGTCCTCTGTCTGTTCACGTTGTAGAGAATGCACCAGCCTGCGCCTCCCATGGGTGCCAGTTTCACTGCGCCGTGACTCACGATGGGCCCAAGTGCTACTGTGCCAACGGCTACGAGGTGGCCGCAGATGGAAAGACATGCAAAGGTTTGTGGGCATTTTGGTTTTGCGACTCTTGTTCGAGCTTATCAATGTATGGAACCATTAGAAGCTCTTTTGTTTTCCGTGCACACATTCCGAGTTGAAAATGAAATGGCCAAGAATGTCGTCAGAATGATTGTCTCTATCAAATTATGAACTGCTGACCTTTGAAAAATGGATTAGTAGCCTGTCCGGAATTGCGAAATGGATGATTAATACTTCTTCAATGTTTCAAGGGAAAAGAGAACATGTATTTTCTCTGTTTTAGACCACTTGCTTTTTTGAAAAATTATATTTCATACATTGCAGGCACTGTTCATCTGTTCCTTCCTATATTTAATATCTATGATCATTCTTACTCCCCCATGACCCTTCAAAGACTAACAGGTGCATGTTTCTGCAGTTAGCTATGCAAATGCTGTGGTGTTACACATGCAGTTCTCCAGACTGTTTCACGTTCCCTCTTGAACAATTCTACCACTGTCACATAAAAACACGCACAATACAGATATTTACAGTGTCAAAGTTTCAAGATTCCCGACACCATGATCACCGTTTTCGTTCATTTAGCACACACTGATAAATCTAATATCCATTTTGCTAAGCAGGACAAATTTAACTTGGAACAGCCTTAGTGTACACTATTTTTGTAGTTTCTCTGCAACAGGATAACATTTCAAAATAATATATTTCAAGATCAATTTTCAGGTGTGTGTATTTTGGGTCACTTTTCAATGATGAAGAATGACATGGAGGGTATTTCTATTGCTGTCAAAATGTCAAAGGCGCTCAAACTTGACACCAACCATTTGTCAAGGTTAAAGGGGAAGTCGAACCAAACATCTTTTTTTCATGAATATGATCTATGCAGACCCACTGGTTGCAACACTGCATTCTGATGCGTTTGTGGAATAAGAGTTAATCCACCCGTTTTTAGCCATCTCAGGGGTCGGCCGTTTTGTCACTTCTGTCCACTGAAAATGACATCACGGTTGCTCAGAGCAGAGGAACCTGAGCAACTGCGAGCAACTGCGATGTCATTTTCAGTCAATAGAAAGTGACAAAATGGCCGACCCCTGAGATGGCTAAAAACGGGTGGATTAACTCTTATTCCACAAACGCAATATTAATCAGAATGCCAGAATGTTTCAATTAGTGGGCCTGCATAGAACATATTCTTGAAAAAAATATGTTTGGCTTGACTTCCCGCTTCAAGCACGGTCTCTTTGTCTCTATGTAATGACCCTCTCATCCCTCTCGTGGTAGATTTCAATGAGTGCAGTGTGTACGGAACATGCAGTCAGACATGCAAAAACTCCGAGGGCTCCTACGTCTGCAGCTGTGTGGAGGGCTACCTGCTGCAGCCGGACAACCGCTCCTGCAAAGCCAAAAACGGTGAGACTGGCCCTTTATTTTCAGCCGCCGGCTCGCTCGTGTTGCTCCGTCTCACGGCCGCCCCTTCCTCCTCGCCCTCCGCAGAGCCGGTCGATCGTCTTCCCATGCTGTTGATTGCGAATCTGCATGACATCCGCTGCACTTCGCTGAGCGGCTCCACTTCCCGGCTGCCCTCCATCGCCACCAAGCAGACCATGGCGATGGACTTCATTTATGCCGAGGAGACCGTCTGCTGGATCGACGTGGGGGAAAGTCAGGCAACCACGCAGCTGAAATGCGCCGGCATCCCCGACCTCAAAACCGTCACCAACATCCGCACCATAAACATTTCCATCACCTTGCACCGTGAGTAGTGCTGTTGACACAACAAGGAAACACCTGCGTTACTGGTACAGATGATTTGATTTTACGAGAGAGGCTTTCAATTAGGGGTGGACCGGCTCCGATATTTAGTTCTGACGAATATTTTTTTAACCTTCGGGGCCACTGTGCTTGTTGGCCGTCTTTCGATTATACTTGAGCATTCATCACTTAGAGCGGCATAAAAATATGTTGTACTCGTTCGCATACATAAACCTTCTGAACATTTATTTGACAAAGGGTAAAAATACTGAGGTTTGGACTTCATGAACCTCAAAGCTGGCTACACCCCCGGTGATAAATTCATTTTGGGATGAGGAATACAACGTTTTTTCATGCTATCCGAGAGCATGACTGAAAGGTAGAAAATTCCCTAGAGTCGCCAAGCGGCTCATCGGTTTGAGGTGTCAGCCTGGTGTGTGTTTAAAAGATGGTCAACGTTCCTTTTTTTCCCCCGGAAAAACAAATCATCGCAGCACTAAAGTACCAAACACAATATGCTGAGCACAGCTTAATTTTTCTGACAGTTAGTCATTGAAGAGCAGGGATGCAATGGCACATCACTAAATCATTGAGTACAAAGCTTTTGAGCTGACTTCTCCTTTTTTTGCTGACAGCATGTTGTCAAGCATTAATTTTTCAAATATGCAACCGTGCGCTCCTTTATATACAGTGTGTTGATTTATTGACTGGCAACATTGCCGCTGAAATGAAGACTGCCTGCTGTTATCCTTGTAAAGAGTCAACACAAACATATTTTTTTCAAAAATATGTTCTATGCAGGCCCACAGTTGAAACAAAGCAATATAATTCATATGAAATATGAGTTAAGCAGAAAAATCCACCCATTTTTAGCCATCACCTCGCAGCTCACCTGTTTTCTGAAGCTGAGCCATGATTGGTCGTTACCTGAGCCCCGAGCAATTGTGATGTCATTTTCAGGCGACAGAAGCGACAAAATGGCCGCCGCCTAAAAATGGGTGGATTAACTCTTATTCCACAAACGCAATTTTTATCAGAATGCCTTGCCACAATGACAACGTGAAATGTCTTGTCTGTGGATAAAAAACACACACACGCACACACACGCCCACCCACACACACACACACACACACACTGCTATCTGCGCGTCAGCTGCATTGCTATCTATTTCCCACACGCTCACAAAATGTTTTTTCCTGTGTCCGCCCGAGAGAACTGTTACCCTTTTTGATGGGGGCTCGAAATGGAGACTGTACGGAGTGTGTAGGCACATGTGTGGAATGCTCCATTGATTTTGAACCCAACGTATGGAGCTGGATGTGTATGGAAAAACAAGTGGAGGCAAGTGGGTGTGTCGACCCCACGACCTGAACCCTGTGTTGTGATTAGAGGTGCTTTGACTCATATCCACCTTCAATGGAGCTTGAGACGCTGCCGCGCTCTCACGCACTGGCTTAAGAGACATGATTTGAGGGGTACGTCATCTAATCTCACGGGAGTCCGGCAGAGGGACAGAGGCACTTTCCGAAAAGGATGAATTTAGACATTCTGCCATTGGCAAACGTGGGGCCTGCACAAGCGTTGCATTCCTTAAGCTTGTCTCAGGTCCTGTCCAGTCAGGTCATACTCATGCACGTATTGACCCAAATACCTTTGAGTCATTGGCGCAGTACTCGGTAACATATTACCTTTGACTTTATCGTCATGTGCAGGTTTGAAATGATGACTTGTGACACTTGCAGACATCTTGTGTGATGTGATCACAAGTCAGCAAAATCAGTTCCATCTTCAGCGTTGGAATAGAACTTGAGAAGCTGATTTCGCTATGCAGCTCGATTGGACCTGCACTGCATGTGCTGGATTGACACGTCATCAGGCTTCCCTAAGGGGGAAGTCAACCCAAACATATTTATTCTCAAGAATATGTAGGCCCACTAGTTGAAACAAAGCATTCTGACTAATAATGTGTGGAATCAGAGTTTTCAGACATCTCAGGGGGCGGCCATTTTGTCACTTCTGTCGACTGAAAATGACATCACGACTGCACAGGGCTCAGGTAACGACCGATCGCGGCTGATCTGTTTTCCGAAGCTGAGCCGTGATTGGTAATTCCCTGAGCCCTGTGATGTCATCTTCAGTCGACAGAAGTGACAAAATGGCCGCCCCCAGAGATGGCTAAAAAGTGGTGGATTTTGCGTCTTAACTCATATTCCACAAATACAATATTAATCAGAATGCCGTGTTTCAACTAGTGGGCCTGCTGGGAACATATTCTTGAAAAACAATGTATGGGTTGATTTTTTTTTTCCCACTTTAAGTACAAGGCGTAAGGCCTGAGCCAAAGCTTCGAATGGCCTGTCCTGTGACTCCTGTGAATTCTTCACCAGACGAGCAAAAATAATATTGAAGTGACTTGTCTTCCCTGGAGATAAAGTGTAACATCTTGCGTCATCGCTGAAAACAATCGGTCCATTTATTATATTGTTGACATTTTGAAGAACACACCCTAATTGTTTCTGGAAAATTAGGTAACATCATTCCCATGGACTGTATGTACACTATACAGTATCTGGTCCAGCATGCCACTTTAATTTGCATCAGGCTAAACACAATGAATCACATTAATCCAATGTTGAAATTCAACTTGTATTTATGAGAATGATACTGTGGCTCTAGCTTCCCCATGAACCAGTACAGAAGCACTGTCGAAAGTGTATGGCGATGTGGATGTCATATCATGATTGTTCACAACTGCACGGGTGGAATCTTGGGTTTCGACAATCAGCACAAGTGCAAATGTGCCGGCATGTGGAATCGAGGCAATTCCTTGTCATCATGATGCAATGTGTCCAGACAGGCCATGCTGATAAGCGCTGCGGTGTGGTCGCGCTCCCCAACGTATGGTGGGCAAAGCCGGCGGACGGCTTGACAGGGATGCGGTTAGGATGTAGCTCTGCAGGTTGGCAGTTTGAATTTATGGCTATGCGCCGTTGGAGAGCATGACAGATGACTAGACTGACGCTTCCAGATGTTGCTCGCTCTGTCTGCACGTCGGGGAAGATGAAAGGGGAGCAAAGCCTGCCCATCCCGTCCCATCCCGTCCTCCCCACCCCGTGAGCGCAACTCACACAGCCGGCCCATCACTTCAGCCTGGCTCCTGCTCTTTGTCATGTAGTCACTAGTTCCAAGGCTTCAGTGCAAATGCTGTTTTGAAGGGGAAGTCAACCCACACATATTTTTTCAAGAATATGTTCTGTGCAGGCCCACTAGTTGAAACAAGGCATTCTTATAAATATTGTGTTTCTGGAATCAAGAGTGAATCCACCCGTTTTTAGCCATCTCTGGGGGGGCGGCCATTTTGTCACTTCTGTCGACTGAAAATGACATCACAACTGCTTATCTGAGCCCTCAGGGCGTCTGTGATGTCATTTTCAGTCGACAGAAGTGACAAACGGCCACCCCCTGAGATGGCTAAAAACGGGTGGATTTTGCTGCTTAACTCATGTTTCATATAATCATATTGCATTGTTTCAACTAGTGGGCCTGCATAGAACATATTCTTGAAAAAAATATGTTAAAGTTGACTTTCTTTTAAGTGTGCCCTCAGCTTCTTTCCTTCACTTTGGGCACGTTTGGGTTCTGGTAAATGACGGTGAATTCTGCACGAGGTGTCTGAATGAAAGAGTTCAGTATGTGTTTGGCCATGCAAACAGTTAGAAATCCTCTCAAGTGAGTGAGTGGAGGGGCACTCTCGAGCCAGTGCCGTCTTCTTGTATGATGGGTTTAAACGTCAACATTTGAGACCCCCCCTCAGTTTGTCAGAAGTTTCCAACACTAGCAGGCGTTGAGGACAGGAAGTGCACACAGTGTAGGGCGGCTGCATGTGGAGAGAGGGAGAGGGCATAGTTTTCCAACATCAAACTACCCACTTAGCAAAACCGGAATGAATAAAGATGTTAAAAAAATTTCATTTTTAAATGGCTTTTCCGGAATTGTAGCATGTTTTCTAACCGAGTCGTTGGAGGGTTGCGCAACAGCTTCTGTGTAAGAGTCTAATCAATGGCTGGTGGATTTAAATAGATATTGGCTTCAAATTGATACCGTTGCAAGTATCATTATCCTGCTGATCTTAATGACAAACCTTTTCCGTCCAAACTTGTGTTTTAGTGTTTCCAAACGTCTCGTACCGTTTTGTTCTTGCTCAACCTCTGTATTTTGATGGTGATTAGTTTTATTGTCTTGCGTGTTTCCACTCCGACGACTCTGCCTTTGTTGATAGCCCTGAATGATTTCTGGCTCGGAGATGTGCCAACATTTCCAGTGTTCTCTTCGTCGATGAATTTCGGCCCTGCCCGTCTTCTCTCCAGATGCCAGCCCGTCATTATTTCCATGATTTCTATTCTCCCCCAGTCCGCCTGTCTCGTAACCTAAGCATGCTGAAGGTCCCCGTTGGGACTCGCCACTTGAAGCTGTGCGTGATTGGTTTGGGGGTGGGGAGGGCAAGGGAGGGGAGGGGAGAGGGGGTGTACATTAGGCCCAGATGGTGTATGTTTGTGGTCTGCTGCGAGCACGCATGTGCTGCTGTTTAATTCGGCTTGGGCATGCTGACTGCAGCATTCCTGTCGATGCTCGTCAAAGGAGGGACATCAAAGTTGTTCCGTGGCGGGGAGTCTGTGTGATGTGTCGTGCTCTGAGAGCAAGTGGTGGCGGCTAGAAAGACGCAAAGTCAATTTGGTCTCCCGCTCACTGGGAGACGTCGCGTCGGGACGGTCCTCACCGAAAGTGAGACTTTGAGCGCAATTTTAGCTGAGCCAAAGGTTTTGAATGTAGGGTTCCTCTTTCTCGCAAGATGAGGTCAGCTTTTTGAGCACTCTCGCTACTAAAGTTCATTTTTGAAAGAGGTTGCTGTTACTTGAGGTCACTTGATGTTCTTGGTGATCTCTGTCATGCTTGTCGGAGGTTCCATCAAACCAAAGAATGAGGGACTAGTTGACATAATGTTGATGGCAACTGACTTTCAATCATTCATCACAATATTTGAGTCGGGTGTCTTATATATAATGTAACTGCAAACGAGGGCACGGAACAGGTCCTGGGTCAGTTTTGCGTCAGAAATTGTCACAATAAAACGCTGTAGGTGCAGGGCACTTGTCCACTTGTTACAGTTTTAACTTTTTACATTTGGATGCCAGAAGCAAATTGAAGTCTTCATCTGTCATGGGCTGGAGACTTTGCGACACCGTGTTCTAGTGGAGAGCATGTGAGCATTTTTGTAATCGGTCCTCAGAGGATTGAAGGAGAAACAACTTTTTGTTTGTGCCTGAAGAACGACATGGCAATAATCCAAATTCCGGGCTCATTCCTACACACCAACGAGCTCGGGATTAAGGGTAAAAATAGGAAATGCTTTGCAAGACTGTGGATTGATTGACTGTGGATTATCTTTGATTAATTGGAAATGTGTTTTTTGAATGCAGAGTTCAAATAGCAGAGGGAAACTATTTACGTAAGCAACATTACAGAAGATAGATTTGTGATGAAATTGAGGGAATTTCTGTTTTTTGTGATGTCATTTGCCTGATTTACATGAACAATAAGCTTCTTCCATCGATAGACTCGATACAGTTACAGGAAGTGAGTACACCTGCGGAGTGACGGGTTGTGCCGCCTAAGACGTTATTGATTTAAATTTGAGTTCTTAACGGTGCTGTTCGTCTGTCTTCCTCTTCTCCTTTCTCTTCTTTTCCACTCTTCAGATGTGGAACAGATGGCCATTGACTGGCTGACCGGCAACTTCTACTTTGTGGATGATGTGGACGACTGGGTGTTTGTCTGCAACAAGAATGGCCAGACATGTGTGACGCTGCTGGACCAAGAACTGTACAACCCGAAAGGCATCGCCTTGGACCCGGCGATGGGGTGTGTGCCTCCGTCCTCGCGCCGTGACCGTTGCGGCGACGCTAGAGAAGAAAATGCTGTCGTATGATCAGGCGACGTGCTGATCCAACATGTTTTTGGAGTGAATGACGCACGAGTTCCTTTTTTTTTTTTTACAAAGAGTCACTTCCTCATTTTGATCCGCCTGCAAATGATTCACTTCCTTTTGTCCATCTTTTCAATGAAATCCCCTTCTCTCGTCTTGTGCCACAGAAAAGTTTTCTTCACAGACTATGGCTCCACGCCGAGGGTGGAGCGCTGTGACATGGACGGTCAGAACCGCACAAAGTTGGTGGACACTAAGATAGTCTTCCCCCATGGCATCACTCTGGACCTGGTCAACCGGCTGGTGTACTGGGCCGATGCCTACCTGGACTACATTGAAGTGGTGGACTATGAGGGCAAGAACAGACACACCATCATTCAGGGCCTGCTGGTGAGATTTGAACGATGAGCCAACAATAGTGCAAAGATTCACTCACCATAAACTGTTGAACTTTAACAAGCACGAATGGCAGAGCTCTAGACTGTAACCAATTAGGGCGCTCAGGCGTCCGAATTTCTCAACGGTACGCCCAAAAATAATAAGTGGTTGCGCCGGTTTAAGTGGCCTTTGGAGGGTTTGGGGAGGGAGTCTCCATTTGGTTCAACGACAACACACATGAGGCACATCTTGGTCTGAAGCAATTAGAGAAAGTGAAGGGGCGTGGCCACCCTCTGGTTAGCCGTGGTCCAGGTATTTGCATGCATGCGTTTGAAGACGTGCTGCAGTCAGATAGGGCAAAGACCAAAAATTCCATCGAGGAGTGATGCAGGTGAAGCTAGAAATGATTGCCTGATATGTTCAAAAGTCCGAACCGGCACTCTGACACAGAGGACGTAAGCACCAATACTTTGGATTAAGTTACCTGTCTTGTGGAATTGTGCTTCAAATAAAGAACTTTAGGATGAGCGGTCAATAAAAAGACAGGCAACAATTTTGCTGAAAAAAAGAGTGAACCTATACTCTTAAAACAGTTGGGGCAAAAATGGACCGATCCAATACTTGGGTCAACTTGACCCAACTTTCTGGAAAAAAAAAAAGGGTAGTTTTTGTCCAAAACAACACAAGAAGTTGGGTCCAATTGTCCCAATTAGTGGATCGGTCCATTTTTGACCCCATATTGTGTTAATTTTAACCCAGCTGTTTTTAGAGTGTATAAAACTGCAATGTAGTCAGAAATTTGGGTGCACCTAACTTTTGTGCTGGTGCAGCAAAGAAAAAAAAGTTGGTCTAGAGCCCTGAATGGTCATCGCTCCCACACATACCCCCTTTACTGATTATTCATTAATTATAACCCTACTTTAACTTTAACAGCACAAAAAACAGTTTTTATACTCTTAAAACTACATTGAATCTCATCATCTTTTGAGACCTGCACTTCTGCTTTTGTCTCTTGTGTATTTAAAAAAAGGTTCTCCCCTAATGGAGAAGTCCTTTTTATTGCTTTGATTGATACAACTTAAGAGTGTGTGATTTTCCTGGCTAATGCCTCTCCAAACATATTAGTCTGGCTCGAGTGAAGCTTGCCTCAAACCCGTCGTGGTGTAATGGCCTTAATGAAATCAGGGCTGAAGTGGAGGGAAAGAGGAAAGGAGGCAGTGTGCCCGTGTGTGCGCACATGCATGAATGTGTGTGTGTTGAGAGGCACGGGTGGAAGTGAGGGTGATGGCGCATACGTTACATTTGCAAGCGAACAGAGCTGCATTGAAACAAAGTCATATGGAACTCGCTCGAGGGTAGACTTCCGCCAAAGCCCAAAAGTTCAAATAAGGGTCAATCCCAATTTCCACAACTTCACAGGTACACACGTTCCGTACGTAAGTAGGATTGTCGCGATAAGGCGTGCGTTATTCAGAAAACTGGCCAAAAAAAATCCCCGTTTTTCTGCGTTAACAATGGAGGCGACCGTAAATTGTGAGCTGTAACGTAAGGCTTTTTCCTCGGATCCTCAGTGGCACATCCCATCCCTCAGATCTACTTCAAACTAGTACAAATTCATTTTTGCACGGCAAATTTGTAAAGATGTGATTGCGCAAGCGATTCATCGCACAAATGGAACCATTCCTCTAATAATTGATTTCCTGGCATTTCAGATTGAGCACCTGTACGGGCTGACTGTCTTTGAGAACTACCTGTACGCCACCAACTCAGACGAAGGCAACCTCAACCCCAAGACCAGCGTGATCCGGGTCAACCGATTCAACAGTTCCGACTTCCAGGTGGTGACACGGGTGGACCGCGGCGCCGCACTGCACGTGTACCACCAGAGACGTCAACCTCGAGGTAGCCATGGCGAAATCCACTTTACATCTATGGCGCAACTTTGTATAGATGTTGCATTACGTTTTCTAGACATATATGTTAGACTGATATGTTTTTTTTCATGGCCGATTAGTAGTCCAGGCAGCCGATAACCGCCGTTCGGAGCCGATATTCATTTTCAGCAAAAATGAAAATATTTCAGTAAATTAAAAAAAAAAGAAAATCTTAACTTTGTTGAAATAGCTTTAAGATATTAAAAAAATTCAGGTTTGCATAATGATGATTTAAAAATGTATATTATTATTATAAATGTTTTCCAATATACATCTTTATTGTAAAATTCTAACAAAAAGGGAGCTCCCTGGGTCATCAGCATGCATTCAAAAGTTAAATGAAAAATTAAACAATAACTCCATATAATTTTAGTACAGTAAATAAAGTGCTCCAAAATTTCTAAATGACAGAAATGTTCAAATTTCACTTTTCTTTTCTTTGTTTTGATGTCAAACAAAAACAAAAAGTGCAGCGCGTTCACTGAAAATTTAAATAAATAGTTCTTTGAAGTGAACACAGTGTTAAATTGCTTTATTATCATTTCAGATTTGATCCGATTTTTAAAAAAGGCCGATGCCGGTATTCGTCAAAACACTGAATATCGGAGCTGATAATCGGCCCGGCCGATAATCGGTCCATCTTTGCTGTTTTCACAGTGCGTAGCCATGCATGCGCCTTGGATCAGTTTGGCAAG
Source organism: Filicampus tigris (assembly GCF_054856515.1). Taxonomy (NCBI): domain Eukaryota; kingdom Metazoa; phylum Chordata; class Actinopteri; order Syngnathiformes; family Syngnathidae; genus Filicampus; species Filicampus tigris. The sequence continues at coordinate 37,889,953 of NC_141217.1, forward strand.
GCTGGAGGTTGCTCGGACATCTGTCTGCTGGGCAACAGCCACAAGACGCGCACCTGCCGCTGCCGTTTCGGCTTCAGCCTGGGCAACGACGGCAAGTCTTGCAAAAGTGAGTGACGCTGTTCAGTCGAGGTGCATCCCTTCGAGCTCTCCATTTCGCTGCCGGCGGTTGCAAATGTCCCTTCTTCTCCAGAACCAGACCACGAGTTGTTCTTGGTGTACGGTAAGGGTCGTCCCGGGATCATCCGGGGCATGGATATGAATGCCAAGGTACCGGATGAGTACATGATCCCCATCGAGAACCTCATGAACCCGCGAGCTTTGGATTTCCACGCCGCCAGTGAATTCATCTACTTTGCTGACGCCACCAGCTACATTATCGGTCGACAGAAGATCGACGGAACGGAGAGAGACACCATATTGAAAGACGGTAAGCGTTTTGCGGACAAAAGCACTCAGACGCGCCTGCTTTGCTCTATTCGGGGCTGGTGATGAAGTGGGAAATACCCGAGGAGAAGCTTATGAGGAGTCGGGTTGCCAAGAGCAACGGAAATCACGGCTGACGAGCTTGTTCAACTCGTGTACGCTTTGCTGGCGGGCGGGTCATTTGATTGTCGGCGTTCCTAACTGCAAGCCTAATCGCTAATCGCTAATAGCTTTGAGCCTCCGTTGAAATATTAGCGCACAACGCCATGAAAGAATCTGTAGCTCATAGCGTCTTAATTTTCATTCAGAACTGACCGGCTATTTTTCGTCTAATCAGCAAATTCAGCTCATTTACGTTCAGGCTGTGTTTGTTGATTCTGTCGCCTCTGCTATTGTCGCGTCACTCGTGTGGTCACTCGAAGCATCATCCCATCTGGCGTTTTGTAGTCGGGGACATTTTTGGCCTGGTTATATGAAAGAAAAGCTTGATTAATCAAGGAGCTATTTACATTTTAAGAACGCTCCTTGCATGACCGTGCCAAGGCACAAAGCTCCAAGGTGTCAAATCATTTTTTATAGCCTGCACAGGGCCCTCACCTGGTAGCTGTTATCACAGCATATAGTGGAGCTTTAAATGATGTTGTACTTTGAGTTTGCAAAGCTGTTTTCTCTGCGTATCTCAGGTATACACACGGTAGAGGGTCTGGCAGTCGACTGGGTGGGAGGTAATCTCTACTGGACAGATGACGGGCCGAAGAAGACCATCAGCGTTGCCAGACTGGAAAAGGCTTCTCAGACTCGCAAGACTCTGATCGAAGGCAAGATGAGCCACCCGCGTGCCATTGTGGTGGACCCCCTGCATGGGTGAGACACTTCTGAGATTTGTTTCTTGATGCTTTATACACGTTGGAAGATAATTGCTTGAAACCTCGCGCAAAGACTGAGAAACCTCTCGTCACGACACGGAAAGCCCATCATTCAAATGTGGCATGGCTGTTAACAATGCCACGTTAACACATTTTCACACAGAAACACAGTTTCACATTGAGAACGACTTTGCTTTCACTTTGCAGGGACTTTAAGTGGAACATGTAAAATGTGACGAATGTGGAGTTTGTGGTTTCAAAGGGCATTCTGCTTCCAACACTGCGATCGCACGGCTCACGTCGATTTGTCGTCCAATAGCCCCAATATGATCGAGTGTCATCTCTGATGGCTTTTGCCGGGCGTTTTCTCTCACCGTCTTCCAGGTGGATGTACTGGACCGACTGGGAGGAGGATCCCACTGAGAGTAATCGAGGAAAGATCAAGAAAGCTTGGATGGACGGATCCAATCATCAAGTTTTCCTGACTAGCAAGACAGTGCTGTGGCCCAACGGATTGAGTCTGGACATCCCTCAGGGTATATTGTACTGGGTGGACGCTTACTACGACCGCATCGAGATGGTTTACCTCAACACCACCGAACGGAAGGTTGGCTTGGCTCGAGAATATGATCTCCTTCTTGCTTTCTTTTTTTTCAATCGCTAACGTGTTGCGACTGCGCGATCCTCCTCTGGTTCCTCGTTGAACAGGTGGTGTATGAGGGTCAGGAGCTGAATCACGCCTTTGGTTTGTGCCACTACAAGCAATTCCTCTTTTGGAATGAGTACCGTGGAGGTAGCATCTACAAACTGGACCAAGTGACCAAGACGGTCACGCTACTGCGGAATGAGAGGCCGCCGATCTTTGAGATTCGGGTGTATGACGCCCACCAGCAGCAAGGTACCGCAACGTTCCTGACAGGACTCGGCGTTTATTTCACACCTTGGTCCTCAATCTTTATTCTTTTCTTGCAAAGGCACCAATTTATGTCGAAGTATGAACGGGGGATGCAGCAGCCTGTGCCTTGCCATCCCTAATGGCAGGTCCTGCGGCTGTGCTGATGATCAAATCTTGGATGCGGATAACGTCACCTGCAAAGGTGAGGCAGCACAGACGGGGTCTTAAGTGTTTGATGTTGTTGTCTCACCTGGACGGGGGGGGGGGGGGTCCCAGGCTGAGCTAAGTGTTCGCTCTTAGACCAAAGAAATGGGCAGCATTTATCGAAAAGAACATTTGAAATACTTGCTTGTCATCTTTTGACTCATAAAGATATGTCCTTTTATGTCCAGGTTGCGCCAAACGAAGGTTACAAATTTTGAAAGTTGACAAACTGGGGTGGGTGATGACAACTGTATGTATGAAAAAAAAACAAATGCGCCGCTTTGTCGTCTTGCCTCTGGACGGCAGCACAAACCGCAAGTCAAGACAATACGTGAGCCTTCTGCTGATTGCTTTTCAATGTAAAGGAGTCTTTTTTTAAGTTCCAAAGATGTAGAATAAATCTTTTCTCATTTATTTTTGACCGGCTTTCCGTGACATATCCAGAACGGGTCCGCAACGCCCTTTTTGAAAATGACTGGCCTTGTTTCTGTTCTCCCTGGACTCGTGAGATTACGGTGCTGTTGCTGCCAAAATGGTGGACGTTAACTACCGCATTGACATGTATACATTATGCAGGCATTGATCTCATTATTAAAAAAAAAAAAAAAAAATCATTCTTACAATAAGAATTGGCTAATTGTGTCCAAAATGTACGGAGGCCATACAGCTGCATATCTGTCTATGAAAATGATCAAAACCGGCTCAATACTGCATTTCAGTAGATGTCACACTAATGGCTCTAGAAACCAATGTGCACATTTTCTACTAGGAAGGGAACCAGTTTCCTTAAAGTTTAATTTACATGTAATCTCTAAATACAATCAAGTGTAGAAAGAAACAGTGTGATCACTCCCCCCACATGTGTGCAATTTTTATTTTATTTTATTATTATTATTATTTTTTTTTTAATCCAAAATTCTTTTATCAGTTATAATTTTGCTGCTTTTGCTGATTTTAGATTTTTGTCCAGGTACCGTTTCGGTACCGGTATTTTATGCAGGTATATCATCGAAGTCAAAATTGTAGTATTGTGACAACACTAACAGCATGTCAGCCCTGTGAGTGTCAGATCACCCGAGAGAGCCTTGTGCTCTCAACCAAGCTTGTTACATAGAGAAGGAATGCTTTGTTGGAGTTTTTCATGGAAGCTCAACGTGGACTTTAATGGAAAATGAATCACCCAGCAGGGGTGGCGTCTGTCAAAGCGTTCTCAACTTTGCTTTCCACCCACAAACGACATTGCACAATATACTTTGACAGTATACGTAGCCGCCAGATGAGTGGGAGGCCATCTTCAAATGTTAGCGCAACTTGAGGACGAACAAACTGCCACCTGTTCGCACGGTCGGCTATTGTGTGGGACTCTGGTCTGAATGGCCCATCTGTTTGTGCTCCTACCCCCGATCCCATGGCGCAGCCAACCCCTCCTACGTGCCCCCGCCGCAGTGCCAGCCCGGCGAGTTTGCCTGCAAGAACAACCGCTGCATCCAAGAGCGCTGGAAGTGTGACGGGGACAACGATTGTCTGGACAACAGCGACGAGGCCCCCGAGCTTTGCCGTAAGTGTTCCTTGCCGCCGTCACGGTTGCCCGGCAACGCAGAAATAAACACAATCTTGTTTAAGGCACTTTGCTAATGCAAAGCAAGCAAGCACCAGCGGGAGGCTTCCAAGAGAGTCTCTTTGAAGCAGCTTGATGTGGATGCACGCAGTAAATTTCGGAGAGTACATTTTACTGTCAAAAGACTATATTTGGTCCCAGTCTCAACCGAATCCAATTTACACTTGGAAGAGAATAATATTCAGTCACTTTGACACAGAAAAACATTTGGAGAGCTATTTACTTGAAACTCCAAGTAAATTTTACAAGGAGAGTCAATTTTACTTGCATTGTATGACTTTATTTTTTAAAAAAAGTCACACAAGGGTTGAGGAACGTATCAACAAACTTCAGGTTGGGAGACGACCACCCTACCACCTGAGCCATTGCGCTCCTAATGTGACTTTTTTAAATCACTGATGTCAGGCCTAATACTTGTACATCCAAAAAGAGACAGGATTTGTCTCCTTTTGGAGACAACAGTAATTGACTAACCTTACTAACAAGTTGTTCAAAAAGCACTGAAACTTGAAAAGCTGGACATGTGTACGCTGAAAAAAAGTACTTGGTTTTCAGTTGCACATGATTCAAATGCGTTAAACTAATATATATCATTTGTTTATTTTGGGGGGGAAACATGGGAAAATGACATCGGTTTACCCCCCTTTTAATCATGTGCAATCGATGTTCAAATTCAGTAAATCCAAAGGATCTTTTTTTTTTTTCTTGAGTTCCCTTGTCAAGGTTATGGTGCATTTTAGGTTGTGAAATTTCACCCGAACGCCAAATGGCCAACTTTTTGTGAGTGGCGTATGTGCCGCACAACATGTCCGTTTTGACTCACGGTGCTCCTGATGTCTCCCACAAGACCAGCACACCTGTCCGGCGGACCGATTTAAATGCCAGAATAACCGCTGCATCCCTCTGCGCTGGCTGTGTGACGGCGACAATGACTGCGGCAACGATGAGGACGAATCAAACACCACGTGCTCTGGTAGGCTTCAACTCAACACCACCTTTCAGTTTGCTTTTCTTTTTTTTTGTGTTTTTGTTTAATTAGTCAGCGGCTATTTAAGTCAAAGTTTACATTATGAAATTGTAAATACAAATCATTGTAGCCCATGGCTAATTTCCACTTTTGTCCCTTGACTAGTTTTTTTTTTTTAAAGTAATGTCATGTTAAGTAAAACACAATAGAATGACAACAAATGGGCAGAATTAAAGTGCAATGTGATATGTCAACAAATGAGACAGAAAACAGTTTCTGTAAGGTTGTGGTTACATTTTGGATTATCCACCAACCATCTCTTCAGTTTGTTACAAGAATGAGCTGAGCTCAGTTGTAGCGCATTCCATGAATGATGTTTTTGGCTGGTTACGTGAATGCTTTGCATGCTTAAACTGTATAGCAGCAGTTTCGAACCAGCGACTGTGTAAAACTTGCATTTTTTTTTTTTTGGTAGAGTATGAGTGCAGTGGTTTTCAAACGTGTGAGACCTCTTAGAGAGGATCGTGTTTTCCTCTCCTACAACAAAACATAACTACCATGTGTACCCCTAAGTGCCATAGGAATTTAAGAAAACTAGTTATGTTACGATAACATCCACATTTTCCAGAGAAAATGCGTTATGTAGGTTGGTAATGTTAATGTCATTTTTTTTTTTTAAGTAAAAAAATCAAAGATGCTGAAACGCGTTTTGCACTTTCTTCCCTGCCAGCACGCACATGCCCTCCGAATCAGTACCCTTGTGCCAGCGGTCGTTGCATCTCCATCTCCTGGACATGCGACCTGGATGATGACTGCGGAGACCGCTCGGACGAACCCGACTCATGCGGTGCGTGCGGACTGCGTCGCGCTGTCGTTGCGTTAGCTTGAATAGCGCAGCGGCGGGTCGTTCAGCTCACACCGCCCCTCTCCTTACCTTGTCTCCAGCCTATCCCACGTGTTTCCCTCTCACCCAGTTCACCTGCGCAAACGGTCGCTGCATCAACATCAACTGGCGCTGTGACAACGGTAAGCACCGGCACACCTCCGACCTGGTCCTCGAAGAGAAGGCGTTGCGTCACGGATAGCCGTGTTTTTGTGCCGCGTGCTTCTGCACAGACAACGACTGCGGGGATAACAGCGATGAAGCCGGCTGCAGTCATTCCTGCTCCAGTGTGCAGTTCAAATGCAACAGTGGTCGCTGCATCCCAGAATATTGGACTTGCGATGGCGATAACGACTGTGGCGACTACAGCGATGAGACGCATGCCAACTGTACCAATCAAGGTGAAGCGCATGTGTACATGGAGTCTTGTTTGTTGTCAAAATGTTCCTGTTTGAATCGTGGGGATGTAACGATTCACTCAAGCCCCGATTCGATTCGATTTTTTGGGGTTTTTTTTTAATCGCTACCATGCTTGTCTATGTGGGCTAGTGCGGTGCTGCAGCCATCCACAAACGTGTGCAATGTGCAATGATGTTTGGCGCAAGCGCTTCATTTGATCTACACGATCAAAATGTGGCATGCATTTGGAATGGATAAAGATTAGAAGGAACATCATATTTTACCACTCTAAAATAGTATATTCTAACAACCTCGGTATGTTATGTCTTTTGTTAGGTGTTGCTGTTTAGGGCTTGTGAGTGCTGCTGAGTTGATAAATGCAACACTCTGTGTGACTCGAATCGATTGTATATTTTTTTTACATCGATGCATATTTTAACTCAGTCACTGCCAGACATTTCAGACCCTCTTTTACCCTAACGGAAAAAAATTGAAAAGAAATATAAATAAATTCCTAGGATGGAAGTGCGGGACTGTGAAAAATAAATAAATCAAATAAATACGTCAATGGCAGTGAATGAGTTAAGCAGTTGAAATCAATTTGAAATCGATTTTGGATTCATCGTTACATCCCTATTGAAGTGTCATCATTTGTGTCGCAATGGCGTCACGTGAGCCGCCTGCGCACTTCACTAGATCTCATCTCAGCCAGCATCCAAGGATGAACTCTTAGGTGTGTGTTTTTCAATGGATGGTGGTGCTCCATGTGTGAAAAATGAAACTGTGTGGTGCATCGGCAGCGAGTGTTTAATCTGCTCAGCATTTATCCGATATTCATTCAATAAATGGTTTAACCTCTGCTTGTACTTGACAAGTAATCCACCTCATTTAAAATATTCCCTGTACATTTAATAACGGTTACACAATGGTGAGCGTTTGGACTGTTCAACATACTGCATGGTTACAATTAGAATGCGTTGTTTGCTTTGTTGTCAAATCAGAGTTGACTCAACGCCACCAAATAGATTGAGGTCCAACTTGGTGTAGTTTGTGCGTTTCCGTCCGTGCCTGGCAGCCAGGCCGTCGCATTTTCGAGCCTCTCTTCTTCACGTCACGTTTGCTCCCCGATTGGCCTCTAGCTTCGCGCCATCGTTTTTTCGGCAGATCCTCATGCCGTCTCTGCTAAAGATGCGGTTATGCTCCGAGGTTGGCTAATAATGAGACCGTTTTGTGGTGCACAGATGTTGAGCATTTGCAAATCTCCGTTGACCATCTTTGGAAGATTGGCTTTCACCGCCTAATCACCGCCAGGGCCTTATAGGCGAGCGTGCGCGGCTGTGCGCTGTGTGTGTTCTGCTGTTTAATGTGCTGCCTGAGCCGTGCGCAATCCCAGCCAAGCGCTGTCGAATCCCAGCAGGCAGTAAACAAGGCTCAGCATGACCTGTTGGCTTAATGAGCAATCTGCGCTCTGTATGTTTGCAGCCTGGCCTCTGATGTCATTACCATGAGTGAAAAAGCAATACCACCACGCCCCCCTACCAACCCCAACCGCCCCCCCCCCCCCCGTCTCCTTTACCGATCTTCTCTGGTGAAAGGCCCGAGATGGCCTGCTGTATCCGTGCCAAATGCTGACCTTTGTCATGAGGGACACTCTTTGTGTCAGCACCAGCGAGGTGCCCCTTCTCCTCTTGTGACATCAATCAGAGAACTGTGCGCGATTGTTGTTTGACTTGGCACGGCGTCCAGCAGTTGACCGCATCATATTGACACAATAATCAATTGCTAGAAAGGCCTGTCGTCGCTCTCCTCCGTCCTCGCCAAGCGCGTCCGCTCTGTGGCTCTGTCCTTTACCGGCCTGCCTTACTAATGTCTTCTTCAGTGCTGTCAGTGTTTGTTTGCCTTTTAGCGGGGTGACGCCGAACCCGCAACACTGATTTCTATGGAAGTTTGTGGAGACGTGGCAGGTGAAGTTATTGACATTTAGCGCAAATGCAGATCAACTTTGCAGATGGAGGAATTTAGTTTGGCTCTCTAGGAATGGAGTGCCGCTCGGTAAAATGTAACTTTCGGGCCCCACAATTTCCACGCAACAAATTTCTTGGGCACTTAGAATTTGTTGAAATATGCCTGATAATAATAATATTACTAATAATGGTAAACCTTTTCTTCCTATGAGCCAAGATGGGGACCTCAGGCGAAACTACATTTTCAGCTTCTGTGATTGAGGCCCCGCCCCCCGTGTCTCTTTCTGTTTATTGACACTCGTGGAAAAGCTTTAGAAAAGTGTCATTTTCCTTGTCTCCACTTCTGACATGATTTCTGTTGAATTGTTTGTTTGCTCCTGCTTTCTCTCACAACGTTAAACCTCTTCACCGATTTCGTTCAGGTGCATAAAACGGAAGGAAATAGTGGCGTGGTCTATGTAGAACGAATTCCGATTGACTCACGTGTGCAAGTTGGTGAGAAGAATATTGCATTAGGGCTGCTCGATTATGAAAAAAAAAAAAAATTAATCCCGATTATTTTGGTAATCATTGAAATCACGATTATTCACTTATTTTTTGGTACAAAGCAAGAAATTGTTGAAATGTAAACAATATAAAGACAAATAAATGTCAGTAAGTTCCTTTTGGACCAAACAAAAATGATAAAATATAAATAGCATTTTAGTATATATAAAGGTGCAAATGTATCAATTCGGGTATTATTTCCTTGTGTAAACAAACAGTGCATTGGATATAAATGCATATTAATATTCATTTTCTGCCATTTGATTATGCCAATTTGTAATCGTGGAGTGTAGTAATTGTAATTGAATTTGGATTCATTGCGCAGCCCTACGGTGCATACGCATTTTGAATCGGACGGCGATTTTGCTTACACAGCGAGCTTGTGTGCAAGAGTAAGAACATTTCTACGCATTTCTAAACTAAATGAGGCTAAATGATGTCATCTGATGCGTCACCCTTGCACGCTGTTGATTGCAGAATCTGCTGGCCGCAATGTGGTCATAGAAATACAAACCTAGCGCTCCTCAATCTTTTTTATATATATATATATATATATATATATATATATAATTTATTTTTTTTTTTTTTTTTACTGTTGTCAGTAGTTCAACGTTGGTGGTGAGTAGGCAGACTTGCTTCTTTGGCTCTTTGTGTAATTGAAGCCAAGTGCCTCCCGCTTGTTTCTGCAGCGACCCGGCCCCCAGGTGGCTGCCATGTGGATGAGTTCCAGTGTCGCATGGACGGTTTGTGCATCCCCATGCGCTGGCGCTGTGACGGCGACACAGACTGCATGGACCTAAGTGACGAGAACAAGTGCGAGGGTGTCACTCACATGTGCGACCCAGCTGTCAAGTTCAGTTGCAAGGATTCAGGTGAGGAAGCTCTCACCTTGTGCTTCAAACACTTCAAATGATTCTGGACGACGCTCATCTTGGCAGCAGTCAAGCTGGTTCACATCGTTCCAGTGCGAAGGCATTGCCTTGCACAAACCCAAAGGATACAAAAGAGGCTTTTTGTGCACTCAGCTTGGAATATTTGGGAGCGTACCGCAAGCGCAATATCAAGTTTGAAGTGATGGAATTGGAAGCAAACGGAGTTACGCAGAAGGAATTTGCGGCCCCCGTCGTAGCAAACCCGCAAAACTGCTCAGGGAGAGGCCAGCAACATTTGTCATCAAAAATGACTCCGACACAATGAATGCAGAGTTGAATGAAGTTTTGTCATTTGGTGATATTGCATGACCCCTTCTTGTGACATGTCAGCCCTTCGGTCATTCAGAAGCAGCTGAATTGAATTGTTGAATTGATGATGTGTTGCGATGCCCCCAAGTCACTTTTTTTTTCTTTTTTTTTCCTTTTGGCATTTCAAAAATGTTTCCATGAATGATAAATATCACTTCGCCATGTTGCCTCTCATCCTCCTCACTGATGCCAGTTTGAGCCTGACATCCAGATGCAGATATTCAAAACGCCGTCACAGTTTCTCTTAGGTTTGATAAATCACCAAATGCGCTAAATGAATCTATTTATACCTCCTCTTCCCATAATGTGCAAAATGAACCGCGCAGCAATTTGCTGCCTTTGGCAGATGCAATCCAGGGTTCGGCGGGGTCACCCGTCTCCGCGTCTGTGGGACGAATCAATTTGTACCCGTTTTTTTGTGCAAGCAAACCTTGGGGAAATCAAGCCCGATGGCTTTGCAATGCACAGAGATGATTTGCGGACAGAGGCTGAAGGTTTTCCATCATGTGATGCCGTCAGCTCGCTGCATCAGCAAGGCCTGGGTGTGTGACGGCGATAGCGACTGCGAGGACAACTCGGACGAGGTCAACTGTGACGCGCTGATATGCAAGTTGTCTCAACACGTGTGCGCCACCAACGACTCCATCTGCCTGCCTGTCGAGAAACTCTGCGACGGCACTGACGACTGTCCGGACGGCTCCGATGAGAAGCTTTGCGGTACGTAATCCTTCCGCATACCGTATGAAGGGAAACGCTCGCATTTAGTCCGTGCTTCATTATTTACTGGACCCCTCCCACAGTTGGAGTGGGAATCGAATGACGACACGGTCATCGCAATTAAAAAGTAATTGTGATTATGCATTAATCTATATATTGGAAGGAAATCAGCCACCAGACATCACAGTGGATATGAAAGTGGGGGGGGGGAGTCATAATTACATTGCTACAAAAGAAATGAAAGACAAATGCATCTCCCTGTTCTCGGTCAGCACTTACTTTTAAAAATTCGGAAGCATACAGTAGAGAACCTGTTGGGCCCTGTTGCAATATTAATGCCAGGTCACATGAGAAAATCTCGTCTCTTCAATAAAGCCCTGCGTTGGGAACCATGTCCTTGCTGTTTTTTTGCCGACTTGCAGACTTGTGTTCGCTGGACAACGGCGGTTGTAGTCACAACTGCAGCATCATTCCGGGCGAAGGCTTCATGTGTTCCTGTCCGCTGGGCATGGAGCTTGGAGCAGACAACAAAACCTGCCAGATCCAGAGCTTCTGTGCCAAACACCTCAAATGTAGCCAAAAATGCGAGCAGGAAAAATCCAGCGTCAAGTGCTCCTGCTACGACGGCTGGGAGCTGGAGTCGGACATGGAGAGCTGCAAAAGTACTGGTGAGGAGGACAAATTTGGCTCAACTGAGGCTTGAGTGAATAAAAAAAAAAAGAAAGAACAAATGTCACTCAAAACACTCATATTTGGCTCTTGTTGCTAGATCCCTTCAAGCCTTTCATCATATTTTCCAACCGCCATGAGATCAGAAGGATCGAGCTTCACAAGGGGGAGTTCAGTGTCCTGGTACCAGGCCTGAGGAACACAATCGCGTTGGACTTCCATCTGAGCCAAAGCACGTTATACTGGACCGACGTCGTCGAGGACAAGATCTACCGGGGGAAACTGTCGGACAGCGGGGGTGAGTTAGCAAACCAAAGTCAAGGCAAAGTGTTGACAACCCAAACAATAGTTGAAACATAGCGTTCTGATCAATATTGCTTTTGTGGAATATGAGTTAAGGAACAAAATGCACCGGTTTTTAGCCATCTCGGCCATTTTCACCTGTTTTCTGAAGCTGAGCCATGATTGGTTGTTACCTGAGCCCTGAGCAAGTGTGATGTCATTTTCAGTCGACAGCAAGTGGCAAAATAGCCGCCCCCCGAGATGGACAGAAATGGGTGGATTTTGCTGCCAAACTCAGGTTCCACAAATGTAATATTAATCACAATGCCATGTTTCGACAAGTGAAGGCGCAAAGAACATATCATGCCTGTCAACTTATACATTTTCCCCGTATTTTATGCATTTTTTTGATCATTTCAAATTGTGTACGCCGTATAACAATTTTTGTACGGGGGGGGAATTCAAAACTCGTGTTTTGTGAGACCGATCTCATCTTGCCCATTTCGGCTCTAATCCGGAGGGTGTCTGTTAGCGATTCCGACTGCTAACTTTGGCCGACTTTCACGAGCATACAGATACATCATAATTATTTTGTGACACTCATAACAAAAGTTAGATATGAAAAGGAAGAAATCTTTAATTGAATTGAACCCCTTCATGCGGTTTCACGCAAAGTGTTTGTTCCTTCTTGTCTTTTCCTCCTAACAAGTAAACAGCAATGAAAGCCTTTATGGAGGAAATCAAAGTTTTTCTACAAAAACCAAACAAATCCAAATTCAGTTTCAGTAGAGGCGATCTGTGACCCTGAACAAATCTCCCAAATCATGGCTGGCCTTTCCTCCTCCAGAAGTGCAGGTCTCCTTGCCAATCAAAGGTTACGTTCCCAGCACAGCACTCGGTGGGCACACGGAAGGCTTTGTCTCTTCCCATTTGTCTCAGCGCTCGCTGTGCGTGACTGCAGCCTGCGGCGCTCGTCTAGCGTAGGAGGCACAACACTCAGCTCTTCCACTTCCCAGTCCGCCCGCCAGCCTCGCTGCTCCAATAGTTGCTTCGGAGCTGGTATGTGCGCTGGAGCTCTTTAATCATCTTTACGCCCTGCACTGGTGCCAGATGAACATACAAACAGTCGAAGAAAGCCAGCCACTGCGGCATTGCTCTGAACGGACCCGCTCGAGTTGAAATTGCAGTGCCACTTGAAGGACTTGTGAAGAACTCGCCTAATCGCCCTCAGCCAGAGATGATTATACATTCTGGCTTCGCACTTAGTTTGTATGAGATCCAGTTGTTTCTGGGAAGTAACAAAGAAAAGAAAAAAGAAAAAAAGAAACGGCAGCCTGGCATTGACGGCTGGTTTCCTTAAAAGTTTAGCTGTGTGGTAGGGAGGCTATTGTGTGGGGCAAAGCCGCACTGACAAACACAGCAGGGGCCACGCCGATGGAGTCAATAAGCATTTGGAATTCTAAACAAGTCGTTTCATGCTCTTTTCCAAAGTGAAACATAGAATACGTTCTCTCATCTGGAACCAAGGTCACTCTTTGTGTCAGTGAAAATCAGTAGAATCATCAAACTTTAAAGAGGAAGTCAACCTAAACATATTTTTTTTCAAGAATGTTCTGTGCAAACAAGGCATTCTGATAAATGTTGCATTTGTGGAAAAAGAGTTAATCCACCCATTTTTAGCCATTTCTGGGGCGGCCATTTTGTCACTTTTTGTCCACTGAAAATCACAGTTGCTCAGGGCTCAGGTAACGACCAATCACAGCTCACCTGTTTTCTGAAGCTGGGCCATGATTGGTCGTTATCTGAGCCCTGAGGAACTGTGATGTCATTTTCGGTTGACAGAAGTGACAAAATGGCCGCCCCCTGAGATGGCTAAAAACGGCGGGATTTTGCTGCTTAACTCATATTCCACAAACACAATATTAATCAGAATGCCTCGTTTCAACTAGTGGGCCTGTATAGAATATATTCCTGAAAAAAAATATTGTTGGGTTGACTTTCCACTTTAAAACGGTTCATTAAACTCCAAGTTCTCATTGTGTGCTGCGTAGCTCTGACCAGTTTTGAAGTCGTGATCCAGTATGGGCTGGCCACTCCCGAGGGCCTGGCGGTGGACTGGATTGCAGGAAATATCTACTGGGTAGAGAGCAATCTGGACCAGATTGAGGTCGCCAAACTGGATGGGAGCATGAGAACAACGCTGCTGGCTGGGGAGGTCGAGCACCCCCGAGCCATCGCCCTGGACCCACGTGATGGGTAAAGACGGGATGAAGAGTCGCCGCCGTTGCCGTCTCTCACCATGTAGGTGACTCACGACTCACGGGCATCTTGTGTGTTGTCAGTATTCTATTTTGGACCGACTGGGACGCGAGCCTGCCCAGGATTGAGGCCGCGTCAATGAGCGGCGAGGGCAGACGCACCATCCACAGGGAGACGGGCAGCGGCGGCTGGCCCAACGGGCTCACCGTTGATTACATGGAGAGACGCATTGTCTGGATCGACGCCAGGTGGGCTTCACCTCTCTCAGGGCTCTCATTGCAGCGTTTTCATTTACACGTCACACCGCCCGCTCATTTTGTCCTGCTTTGTTTCATCAACATGCAGGATGCTTTGGATTTACATACATACAACAAACGCCTCCACCGTAAATAAGGACAGTAATCCTATCGGTCATTATCTTAATCAGAGGTTCATTTCCCACACATCATTATGCCACCTGAATATCAAAGGGGGGCGTTTTTATAGGCCTAAAACTGCTAGCATGATTTTGAATGTAACTTCAATAATTCCTCTGCCCCTCTCGAGTCTCGCCCCTCAAATGGGTAGGCGATTATGAAAGGGAGCAATTGTGATAGTCTCAGAGAACGCATATCCAGCTTTCACAAAATAGCAGTGCTTGTAATACCAAGCTAGCATTAGCACTCAAAACAAGCCAACATTAGCCACAGCTGCTACATTGCTAGCATGACTTGTCACAATGGAGTGTTTCTTTATGACCAGGTGTCCAAATACTTTTGTTCATGATGCCAATGATGACACATCTGTTTCATTGCTCTTGTAGATCCGACGCAATCTACTCCGCCATGTATGACGGCTCGGGGCTGATTGAGGTGTTGCGGGGTCACGAGTACTTGTCCCACCCGTTTGCTGTTACCATGTACGGAGGGGAAGTTTACTGGACTGACTGGAGGACCAACACGCTTGCCAAAGCCAACAAGTGGACAGGGCACAACGTCACTGTAGTCCAACGCACCAACACGCAGCCTTTTGACTTGCAGGTCTATCACCCGTCGAGGCAACCCCAGGGTAGGTTGTTCACTGGACATTCCCTCATTTCTCATGTTTTTTGCTTCCTTTGTGCAAACAAAATCGGTTGGCAGCGTAACATAATCAACAAAAGGGACTTATTGATATTGCTACAGATACCAGTGTCGGTATCAGTGCTGAGGTATAAATTCAAGTATGATTTCCTTGTGTAAACAAACATAGTGTGTTGGATATAAATGCATATTAATAATCTTTTTTTTAAAGGTTATTAATTTTTTTTAATTTTTTTTTAATTTTGTAATCATGGAGCGTAATAATCGGAATTGTAATTGAATTTCGATGAATGCCCAGCCCTAACGTAGACTCTATTCTTCCTATTTTTAAGTAAATGAGTGTATGTCAGATCAAAATGACAAGCTCACAATTCATTGTAGGTCCAACGTTGAGTTTGTTTGTTCACAACAAGTGGTCCTAAAAGAGATCTGACCTTTTCAAGTATGAGATGTTTCGCCTCCTCACATGGGCAGGGCTCAGGACACCTGCTGCTTTTTAAAGTCGCCCTCCCCCAAAAAAGAGTCACCTCACTGTTTGGCATTTTACACCGGCAGGCTAGAAATAACGTTCTGCGTGAATGCCATGTATTGATATCACTCAAGCAAATGATCAACAAGATTCCTGTGGCCTAATTGGAAGTGTAAGAGAGGAAATGTCAAGGAATCTTTGACTGGCAGTTTCAACAAATTGCAACGACAGCGACGGGACAGCAGTCCGAGTTGATTGCTGGAGCTGTCCCTTTTACATGTGATACCGATGTGTTTTTCGCACAGCTCCGAACCCGTGTGCCACCACTGACAGCAAAGGGCCTTGCTCCCACCTTTGTCTCATCAACTTCAACCAAACTTTCTCCTGTGCCTGTCCTCACCTGATGAAGCTGCAAGCTGACAAACGCACTTGTAAAGGTAAATACGGCAGTGTGCACTCTGCAACATGTTTGTAGCTTCTGCATGTCGCCTAGTCAGCCATGTGCATTTTTTTGCCATTAATTGTCTTACATAAGTCAAGTTATCCTTTCGATTATTCCCTGTTTGAAGTTTGAAGTTGACGGCTGGTTGGTTTGTTTCAAGACAATTGTTGGACAACATACCGTGGAATAGATGCAGAGGTGGCAATACACTAGCATTTCAAAGCTTGGGGTCACTTAGAAATGTCCTTATTTCAAGAAAAGCACATCTTCAATATTAAATATTGAGTGAATAAGAAATTTAATTTAAAGCAGGTGTCACCAACTGTTTTGTCACCAAGAGCTGCTTTTTGGGTGCTAACTAAAACAAGGTAGCCGCGTAATATATGGAAAACAATATCGATATCGCGATATCGGCCCATGCAATATGCATATCGGAAAGACATGCAATACGTTTCTTATGGAATTGTATGCTTTCATCTGAATTTGACCAGTCAGACGCAAACTTAAAAGTGCATGGCCATCAAATAGTTGAACAGTATCTCGGGTAATTACAATTAATTAGCTAAGAATACATTGAGATTGCTTATTTTGCCACATGCAGATTATTTCATTCTTTCAATCGATAATAAAATGTAATTTCTTTAGGAACATGTTAAATGTCGCAATAATATCAATATCGCTGTATCGAACAACCATATCGCACGTTTACCCAATGTCGTGCAGCTCTAATGCAAAGAGCTACCAGTTAGATACGCACTTCTGAAATAATCAAGTTGCTCCCAATTACCTTATTATGTTATTATTCATAATTCATGATATTCATCGATGTAAAAACATTGGCCAGGTGAATGATTTCTCACCAAAAATATGAACAATGATTTAACAAGCTGCGTAACATGTCTTAGTTGTAGTGTTTACAGTGTCTACAGACAGTGTCTCCGCTGTTCTTAGTCCTTTACAAATGAGCAACATCCATCAAAATGTAATCTTGTAGTCATTCAAAAAAATCTTCATCACTCCTCTGTTCATATTTGTGTTTTGCAGAGTCCCGCAAGTTCCTCCTTTACGCTCGTCAGATCGAGATCCGGGGCGTGGACGTGGACAACCCTTACTACAACTACATCATCTCCTTTACTGTTCCCGACATCGACAACGTGACCGCGGTGGACTACGATGCGGTGGAGCATCGAATCTATTGGTCGGATGTCCGAACGCAGACCATCAAAAGAGCGTTCATCAATGGCACCGGCGTGGAAACCGTTGTCTCGGCCGGTAAGACGCCTTTCGGGAATGTCTGCGGTTGCAGCTTGATTTGATTACGTTTTGTCTGAGAATGGGCGTGCTGCAGCGGTCCGCCCTAACATCTGGTGTGATTGTGCCAATCAATAGATCTTCCGAATGCTCATGGGCTAGCAGTCGACTGGGTGTCCAGGAACCTCTTCTGGACCAGCTATGATGCCAATAAGAAGCAGATCAATGTGGCCAGACTGGACGGTTCTTTTAAGAACGCTGTCATCCAGGGTTTAGACAAGCCCCATTGCCTGGTGCTGCATCCTCAACTAGGGTGGGTATTGCTTTTCCTGCTACATCACCTCATTATCATACATCATTAACTTCACTAAAATTATTTGTTAGTTAGTTCACATTGGCAAAGATAGGGCAACACGTTTTGATAGCATAAAAGTCAAGCCAACGCTAGCTAGCTCTGAAAGAACAGCATGCGACATGTAACCTGATTAAAAAATATATATATTTATATATATATAGAGAGAGAGAGAGAGAGAGAGAGAGAGAGAGAGAGAGAGAGAGAGAGAGAGAGAGAGAGAGAGAGAGAGAGAGAGAGAGAGAGAGAGAGAGAGAGAGAGAGAGAGAGAGAGAGACAGAGAGAGACAGAGAGAGACAGAGAGAGACAGAGAGAGACAGAGAGACAGAGAGACAGAGAGACAGAGAGACAGAGAGAGAGAGAGAGACAGAGAGGGATTTTTATTTATTTATTTATTTTTTAATTCTACGTATGAACACTACATAAGTTGCTAAAATAGGGGAACTATTGTGTTCAAAACAGCCGTTGTATATAATTGGCAGAAAAAAAATCATTTTTGTACATTTCATTTCAGGGCTTTTTTTTTTTTTTACTTTGTATCAGGACTTCTATAATACTAGTCTTTTTTTTTTTGCACAAGTGTTTTGTACTTCTGCTTAAAGGGGAAGTCATCGGCTGACCTGTTTTCTGAAGCTGAGCCGTGATTGGTCGTTACCTGAGCCCTAAGCAGTTGTGATGTCATTTTCAGTCTACAGAAGTGGCAAAATGGCCGCCCCCAGACATGGCTAATAACGGGTGGATTTTGCTGCTTAACTCATGTTCCACAAACGCAATATTAATCATAATCAGAATGCCGTGTTTCAACTAGTGGGGCTGCTGGGGACATATTCTTGAAAAAATTATGTTTGGGTTCATTTCCACTTCAAGCACAGAGCATGAGTACTTTTCCCCCATCCGACCACAGGAAGTTGTACTGGACCGATGGCGACAACATAAGCATGTCGAACATGGATGGCACCAACCGCACTTTACTCTTCACCAACCAGAAAGGACCAGTTGGTGAGCAGCTGGACAACACTAGACCTGCATTTCACGCTGAAAGAAATCCATGGCTTAGCCGTATCACATACACGTGTCTTATTAATATTTCCAACCAGGCCTGTCTATCGACTATGACAAGGAGCAGCTGTACTGGATCAGCTCGGGAAACGGCACCATTAATCGCTGTCAGCTGGATGGATCGAAAGTGGAAATGTTGGATGGCGTTAAAGGCAAACTCAGCAAGGCCACAGCATTGGCTATAATGGGTAAGATCATAGTTAAAATGCAGTTTGTCCACTTTTCAGCCACGTCGGCTCATAACAGGATCAATGATCTCCCTTCTGCGTAGGGGACAAGCTGTGGTGGGCAGACCAGGCGAGTGATCAGATTGGAACATGCGACAAGAAGGACGGCGGCAACTGGAAGGTTTTAAGGAATAACACCTCTCCTATGATGCATATGACCATCTATGATGAGGATGTACAGAAAGGTAAGGCGGCAAGTCAGTGTCATTTCTTCCATGCAATTGTAGTTTAGAATGGTAACCCACGATGTTACCATTCTAAACTACAATTGCATGAAAGCCCGCAGATGACATGAATGTGTTTTTGATTTTTAGGCCACAACCGCAGTTGCAATGCGCATTTGTCACATGTCGAGAAGTCGCGCACTTTATGTGCTGCGGAAGGCAACTCATACTGTATGCGTGAAAGTGTTTGCGCCAAACAAAATTCAATCTTGTTGTCATTAGAGCGTAACACATTTTTCAAAATGTTTTGGGGAGATTTCAAGTGTTTTTTTGCAAAACGCAGCCTGCCTTGGATATTTTTTGTAAGATAAGGTTGTTTGGATCTTGTCTTTCTCGCTTACTGGCCAGACAGGTGAAGAAGATGAGAAATTGTTGTCAGATGTAGTAAACGGCCAATAACTTGCCAGTAGCCATATTTTCTCCACGTAATAATGGCCGTCCACAATTCACTGTACTGTATATCTTGCGTTGGAAATTCTTTTGCACCCCTCTCCTGACTGATACATTTAAGCAATGAGATTGCTCTGATGCAGTAAGCGGTGGCAAAAAATGTCAGGAAAAGCCTACTAGAACAGCCGCACTTTATTCGGGGTTAGTCTGAGACACTTTAGATGGTGACAGATGTGTGCTGACTCCCATTTAACATTAGTTTGAATGTGATTGGTTAATTCAAAACAAAGCCACATCCCGCATAAGCACACCGGCGGTATTACATGAAAACCTTGACCTAAGTTGAGTATACAGTAAACCCCTGCCTATTTGCAGCCCATTGCTTTTCATGACTTCACATATTCCCATTTTTTTTCTTTGAAACTTTTCCTCAGTTATAAATATTTTCAGGAAGGAAGTCAATGACTTGTGGCTTTTTGCTATTTGTGGCCGGGCCCGGTGCCTTTCCACCGCAAATGATGAGTGTTTACTGTATGTTTAATGTCTCGGGAAATGTGTGTCGTATAATGTGGCCTCTGTGATCTTTCTTCCCCTCAGCGAGTGTCAATCTGTGCAGTAACAACAATGGAGATTGTTCCCAGTTGTGTCTGCCCACCTCACCAACCAGCAGGGCCTGCATGTGCACTGCCGGTTACAGCCTCAAGACAGGACAGCAGTCGTGTGAAGGTAACACAGCTGCCTTTCGTCATCAAGCGATTTCCGGTACGAGCACCATTTGTCCCTGATTCTAAATAAACACGGTCTCTCTCTCTCTCTGTCTTTCTGAGCAGGTATGGGCTCGTTCCTGCTTTACTCGGTCCATGAGGGAATCCGAGGAATTCCGCTGGACCCGGCCGACAAATCTGACGCCTTGGTGCCAGTGTCTGGCACCTCACTGGCTGTCGGCATCGACTTCCACGCCGGTGAGTGTCACTTGTGAGTTACCAAGGCGGCCTCACTTGAATGAAACTCGCTCCTTCGCGCTCCCGCCGAAGCATGAACGGGTCGCCTTCTGGCCCTTTTCAGAGAACGACACCATCTACTGGGTGGACATGGGCCTGAGCACCATCAGCAGGGCCAAGCGAGATCAAACGTGGAGAGAAGACGTGGTCACCAACGGCATCGGCAGAGTGGAGGGCATCACCGTGGACTGGATCGCAGGTCTGCTCGCGGTGCAACCGCGTATTGCATCATTTCACATGCAGCCATCGGGGCTACTTTTGCTCCCACCGATGTTTCCACCACAAGCTGACTCACTGGACCACTCAAAAAGAGCAGAAAACATTGTATTTAAAAGAAACTTAGATTTTCTCTAAACATTTTAAAAGCCATATTTAGTTTTATGCAAGTGCGCTGTGTCTTTTTACAGTAAATCTAGTGTGTGTGTGTGTTTTTTTTTTTTTAAATATATTTTGCTTAAAGCTTCTACATTGGCAAACTTCTCTTACAGGAAACATTTACTGGACCGACCAGGGCTTTGACGTCATTGAGGTGGCCAGGCTGAACGGCTCCTTCCGCTATGTGGTCATTTCCCAGGGCCTGGATAAGCCCAGAGCCATCACTGTCCACCCAGCCAGAGGGTAAGGCCACTTGCCAACTGCTTACTTTAGTGTTGCTTGAAGCAAGTTGCTCCAAGCGTGTGACCGTCTAACGCACACAGCAGGGAAAGCGTCTCAATAATCCTCCGTGTTATGTTTTGCCAAGGTACCTGTTCTGGACAGAATGGGGTCAGTACCCTCGTATCGAGCGCTCTCGCCTGGATGGCTCCGAGAGGCTGGTCCTGGTCAACACCAGCATCAGTTGGCCCAACGGGATCTCCGTTGACTATACGGTAGGGGGTGGAGCGGACGTCTCCCATCGGTCTGGAGTCATCGCTGAGTGTGTCTTGTTTGTATGTCTTGACGCAAGTTGTGATATGGGGTCTACATGCGCAGGAGGGGCTGTTGTATTGGTGCGATGCCAGGACTGACAAGATTGAGCGCATCAACCTGGAGACCGGAGAGAATAGAGAACTGGTGCTGGCCAACAACAACATGGATATGTTTGCAGTTTCGGTTTTTCAGGAGTACATCTACTGGAGTGACAGGTCAGCCTATAGAATTGAATACCCAAGCCAGAATTGATTACTGAAGATCAATATATATTCGAATAATGTCTGAAAGCACTTTATGGTTTTTTTTTTTTTTTTATGTTAATTGAGAGTATAATTGCATTGTGTGCAGGACTCACGCAAATGGCTCCATTAAGCGAGGCAGTAAAGACAACGCCACGGATGCAGTGCAACTCAGGACTGGGATTGGTGTACAACTAAAGGACATCAAAGTTTTTAACAGGGCCAGGCAGCAAGGTAGGAAAACATTATGTTCAGCGTATAACATTCGCTACCCCTAATCATAAGACATGTTAGGGCTGCTCGATTATTGAAAAAAAAAAATAGTAATCGTGATTATTTTGGTAATATTTGAAATCTCAATGAATCTAACGAGCGGAGCTGAGCAATGATGTCTTTGCCTTTCTGTGACTCGTCTAGTCTGTCCGAACATCCTGTTTGAACTGTACTGTCGATCGACCTTTGGTGTTGTCTTGGTCTCACGATGTCAAGAATGTGCCTAGCATGATGAGGAGCACTTCTTACTTTGTTTGTCGTTTCCCCCAGGCACCAACATCTGCAAACATAACAACGGCGACTGTGAGCAGCTTTGCCTTTACCGCGGAAACGGGCAGCACACCTGCGCCTGCGCTCACGGCATGCTGGCCGAGGACAACCGCAGCTGCCGCGATTACGACGGCTACCTCCTCTACTCGGAGCGCACCATCCTGAAGAGCATCCACCTGTCCGACGAGACCAACTTAAACGCGCCCATAAAGCCCTTCGAAGACCCGGACCACATGAAGAATGTCATCGCCCTGAGCTTCGACTACCATGGAGGCGGCGGAAAGGGAGCCAACCGCATCTTCTTCAGCGACATCCACTTTGGCAACATCCAGCAGATCAACGACGACGGCACGGACCGCAAGATTGTGGTGGATAGTAAGTAGGAACTTAGTCATTGCTGGCCGCAACATCGGCCACACTCGCACAGCGTAATGTGACTTAATACAAAAGCTATCCTGTTAAATCTAGTCAAATAAATAATGATCATTTCGCCCAAAAATGCTTCATAAATGGGGGGGGGGGAAATAACCCCCCCGAAAAACCCAAAAACAAATCATTTTCAAATGTGGACAAAAATTGTTGTTACAACCGCAAATATGCAAATACGTGGGTGCCAAGGTCCACTGCGTTGATATTGTGAAAACAACACAGTGTAGCCCGCCCAACATTTCCTGAGTGTAGTTGCACCCCCCACCCCCAGCATTATAGTCACACCAAAACAGTAACTAAACCTTGTTATGATTGTACAGAGCAGTTCGTTTGCCCCCACAAAAACAAAACTGCCTTAATATGCTCATTAAGACATTTATGACTATGCCAACTAAAAGGGAGAATTGTAAAGGGACACTTATGACAAGCGATAAGATTTCTCGGTTGATACATTTACATACATATTTTTGTATCACTCTGGACTGCCTGAGGACTCACTTAAAGACACGCACACACTCACGCCCGCTCGCACTCACACAATGCAGTCTGCTCTGAAATGACATTGTTAAAGATGTTTAATCATGTTTTCTCAAGACCACTGCTTTGAAAACATTGCGACAAGGATAGGGTAGTTCTTAGAATTTTCCGCATCTGTCAGTTCCTTGTAAAGCGGAATTGTACATGTTTGATTCTCTTACTGAACGCTTCATGAAGATTTCAACTTGGACTTATATGCCGTCCATCCCGAAGAGCTCATTTCCATTCCTTCCTTCCTCCGTTTTCTGTCCCACTCGTCCGCCTGAGGTTAGCGGCTGCGCTGGAGTCAAAGCCAGCTTTACTTTGGGTGTGAGGTAGGCGACACCCTGGGGCGGGTCGCCACACATAGAGACAATTAAGCATCCATTCGTTCCTTCACACAGTTCAGAGTGTTCCGTTAAGCACACGTGCGTGTTTTTGAAACGTGAGAGCAAGCTGCAGTACTGAGCAGAGATTCAAAGCCCAAACTCCAGCATTGCAGCATTATTTCCTGGAATCAAAAGCAATTTCTATTAAAAACATCTTAAGAGGTCAAGTGCCATTTGAATATCGGATCCCTTATTTGACAACAGCTTCACAATTCTTACACGCATGGACTTAAATTTCTTTGCAGATTGTCAGAATCGCCTCCCAGGCAGAGATGGCGCTAAGCCCCTCCAGCATTTTGGGGAAATATTCTGTAATATATGTATACATTCTTTTCTCAGCCACCCTATTATTGGTCAAGCTCCCTTTAGCCCAGGGAGAGAAAAAAAATCCTGGAGCGTCCCCTGCTCCCAGGACAGCCGTTTGAATGCAAATCGCCCCTCAAGCTTCTTAGATCTAACGGTTTATCACTGCAAAATTGTGCCGGCCCGTCTTTCGATTCATTTGACAAATCAGAAACAAATAACATTAGCATCATAATATGTGGCACAGGTTATAGCAGGATTGCGTTTAGGCCTCAGAGCTCGTGTCCAACTCAAAAGCCTGCACCATGTCCCCGCCCATCATCATGTGAGGACAACCGGCCAGGGAGTTTTTGCAAACGGTCCACCGCTCCCTCCCCAGCTGCAGCAACTCTCTTCGGAACTTCTGAGACATGAATCCATACAGAACGGGGTTTACCACCGCAACCGATGACGCCAGCAATCTGGCCAAAATGGCCATTGCGTTGTAACCCTGAATGCTTCCGCCGATAAAGGAGAACATGAGCGCGTAGGAGGGCAGCCAGAGGAGCGTGAAGACCAGCACCAAGAGAGCTGAAGTGTGAGTGACCTGGCTCTGGTAGCGCTCCAGCCGAGGGGCATTTCCCAACAACCGCGCGCGTCGAAGGAAGCAGTAGATCTTGGCGTACATCAGCACGATTATTCCCAGCGGCAGGGCGAAGCCGAAGAAGAAGAGGCCGATGCTGTACACAAGCTGGCTGAAGCCGGACAGAAAGGCAAAGCAGTAGACGGCCCGGGATGACGTAACGGTGCGGAAGGCGAACTGCGGCGCCGCCAAGGCCGAGGCGGGGAGCCACAGAAGCGCCACCGTCGCCTTGACGCGCCGGTGCTTTCTGGAGCGGTACGCCCAGCTGGGGTGCACCACCGTCAGGTAACGAGTCACGGCCAGAGCCGCCAAGGTAAACGCGGAGGCGGAGGAGCAGGCCACGCCCAGGAAGCTGACGCCTTTGCACAGGAAGCTGCCGAAGGGCCAAAATCCCAACGTGATGGCCGACGTGTGGAAGGGCAGGCAGAGCAGCAGGAGCAAGTCGGCGGCGCTCAGGGCCAGCAGCAGCGTGTCGGTACCGTGTGGCGGCTGCTGGTCTTTCCGCCTGCGCCCCGTCAGGGTGCTGATGACCAGGATTTGTCCTAGCAGGCCACTCACCAGTATTAGACCGTCCAGAATGGGCACCGCGGCCTTAATCGCAGCCTCCTCTCGCCCGTTCCTTTGTCCCAGTTCACTGCTGTTTACGTGCGGCCTTGACATCTCCGTGCCGTCCGGGTTCACGTCAGTGAAGTCATTCATCGAATAGTCCGTTGACATCCGAGTGAGACCTTCACACGGCGTCAGGGGAAATCACAACCATGGAGGCGACCGACCCTCTCGTAAAGACAGCCCATCTTCTGCTCACACTGCACACTTTGCTTCGTCATTCAAAAGGGCTCCTGGAATTCCTTTTCACATTAGAACAAATGGAGCGATCAAGCTCGCTGTTTGGGAAATATTTTCCACAGCATTCTCTGAAAGCTGCCGAGTGCCCAGTTTTGCTCAGAAACATGAAAGCGTGACCTGAAAGAGCAGCATCAGCATGTTCTTCATCATCCCTTGGAGCACTTTGCACCGGAGAGCTTTCACACGCAGCAGTGCTCCGCGTCTGTGTTGATTTCCCGCCAACAAATGGTCAAATCCATTCCGAGATTTGCAATCAGTTCTTCCCCCTGAAAGGCGGACAAGCAATTCCACTTGATGCTCACCGCGGCAGGAGGCGACTTGTCCGCTCGGAAGCTCCTGACAGGCGTGTAGCATGCGGCAAGTCGACTCCACTGGAAGAAGAGCCGTGTATTATTCATCATCACGAACCTTCCTGAAAGTAATCGCACTAACCGGAGCCCGTTTTAATTCTCCATGCTGCCCGATCCCAATGCCTGCTCAGAGTGCTAATGGTCTTCAAGCAGGTTTCTGCCACTGTTTGCATAGTCTCCATGGGACAAGGGGAGGGTTGCTGTGATATACCCCTCCGCCCCCCACCTCCTTATATAATACTGTCGCGACCCTGTTTGATGTACAGTATTCCCTTTTCGTCACCCGAAGCAATTGTTCGAGTGTACAAGCGGGAAGGATAAAAGGAGTCGCTCCCTGACTATCTTTGCAAAGCTTGCCTTTTCGGTGCATTCAGTCAACTCGGTGTTGAACGATGGATTCGTCCTCCCATTTAGATCGTTTTCGTATGGCTCCTGGTCAGTCATCCAAAACGTCTCAAAAGGCTCGATTGACTTTCTGCGCAGAGCAAACAGCTGCTTGGAGTGCTCGCGTTTTTACGGCCGGGTTGAGTGGTCATAAAGGCCGTCGATCCGATGACGATCAACAAATAGGAGCGCGCACTGCTAGCCGCTAAGGCGACATAGTGGAGTGAATTTCCATGTTGTGCGCGAGGTGGGCAAGGTGTTTTGGAAATAGCGCATCTTCGGGAGGAAGTGGACGGTCTTCAACAGCTGCAGTGTTTCGGCCTCCCCGAAGGCTCGCTTGTCAAGCTGTTCCGTGTCAGTTATCCTCCCAACCATGAATAAGGAGATCCACAGGGAGCTGTATTTGTATGTGCAGGCAGTCAGCCATGAAGTGTCAGGATGACACACGCGCTTTAAACACGCGCCAGGAACAGCAGTTGTGCGCACATGCTCCAGGCCGTGTCCTTTGGTTTTTTTTTTTTTTTTTTTTTTTTTTTTTTACCCCCCCTCCTCTAAAATATGGCGATTTCTTGTAAATAAGAATTTTGGAAAACACCTGCTGTATGCAACTCTGATTGTCTCATTGGTGAGAAACATTTTTTTTTCAAGAATATGTTCTATGCAGGACCACTAGTTGAAACGGGGCATTCATTCTGCTGAATATTGCGTTCATGGAACATAGCAGAATCCGCCCGTTTTTTAGCCATCTCAGAGGGCGGCCATTTTGTCACTTGTATCGACTGAAAATGACATCGAAGTTGCTCAGGGCTCAGGTAATGACCAATCACTGCTCACCTGTTTTTGTTATCTGAGCCCTGAGCATCTGTGATGTCATTTTCAGTTGAGAGAAGTGATAAAATGGCCGCCCCCTGAGATGGCTGAAAACAGGTGGTTTTTGCTGCTCAAACGCAATATTCATCAGAATGCCTTGTTTCAATCAGTGAGCCTCATGGAACTTATTCTTGAAAAAAACATGTTTGGGTTGACTTCCCCTTTAAAACAAAACTGATTTTCAGCCTGGCGAAAACAAAACAAGTTCTATTGTGAAGCTCACTGTCCCATATGTTGAAAACACCTTCCATTACTAGAATGTAAAAAAGCCAACAACAACAATGAAACAAGTATAACCAAAGTTAGCCACCCACCCTCCATTCCAAACATCTGGGTGAATTTGTTCTGTACTTTGCGCATAATCCTGTTCGCAAGCCTACGAATGAAGACAAAGTGTAGTGAATCCTTCTTGGTCTCACTTGTGATTGTTAGTGGCTGGCTTGACGGCTACACGACGTCTCGGAAATGTTCATGAAAAGGCTCACTTCCTCCTTCTTTTGCACAGATGTCGGCTCGGTGGAGGGCCTGGCGTACCACCGCGGTTGGGATACGCTCTACTGGACCAGTTACACAACCTCCACCATCACTCGCCACACTGTGGACCAGAGCCGCTCTGTGGCCTACAACCGCAACACTGTGGTCACCATGTCTGGAGAGGACCACCCCAGAGCCTTTGTGCTGGATGAGTGTCAGGAGTGAGTCATTCCCAGCGCAACATTGCCAGGCCGGGCCCGGCTCCAGACACTTTTTTTTGCTCCGCTTTCTTCCCACCGACCCACTCGGCCGTCGCTTTAATTCCACGGCGTGTTTTGCCAAGGCCGGCTGCCGATAATATTATCAGTCCTGTGTTTGTTTGTTTTCTTTTTTTCTTTTCCCATCACAGTCTCATGTTCTGGACAAACTGGAACGAGCAGACTCCCAGTATCATGAGGGCTTCCCTGAATGGCGCCAATGTGCTGGCCATCATCGGCAGTGATATTAAAACTCCCAACGGCCTGGCTATAGATCACCGAGCAGAGAAGCTCTACTTTTCCGACGCCACTCTGGACAAGATAGAACGCTGTGAATATGACGGCAGCAGCCGATATGTAAGGAGCAAGTCAAGGAGTGACCGGGAGTTGTTCGGAACAAGCCCTCAACTGTTCTCCCTTTTAGGTGTTGTTGAAGAACGAGCCTGTGCATCCGTTTGGCCTGGCCGTGTACGGAGACTTCATCTTCTGGACGGATTGGGTGAGGAGGGCGGTCCTTCGAGCTGACAAGTACACAGGTGGCGACATGAAAGTGTTGCGGGCTGACATCCCCCAGCAGCCAATGGGAATCGTGGCAGTGGCCAATGACACCAACAGCTGTGAGTTGCGCTCACCGCTGTCCGTTTTCCCTAATTCGCCCCGCTCGGTTACATTCTTCGTAGAGATGGACCGATATGTGGCATTTTGACAAATATCAGCATCGGGCTTTGTGAAAAATCTGATGGCCGATAATTAATCAATTAAAACTGTGTTGAAATCAAAACGCAGATATGTGAAACTTTAAGATTTCTGACATTTTTTAATTTTGGAGGATTCCATTTATTGTAGAAAACTATAAGATTTCTGACATTTTTTAATTTTGGAGGATTCCATTTATTGTAGAAAAGTATATGGCTTTCTTTTCACTTTTAAAGAAATGCTGACGACCCTGGGTGCTCCCTGAACTTTTGGTTAAAAATTTCAAACAAAGATGCACAGTACATAAATATAATAATAATACAAATATTTAAAAACATTTATTCATAATTTTTTTTTTCAACATAATGCAAATCTGAAACGCTGAATGCTTGAAGAGTTTTATTCCTTTTTAGATTTTGATGCCAATACTTTCCTTTTTACTGAAAATGAATATCAGCTCCAAATTTCGGTCATTGGCCTCCTTGACTACTAATAATCGGCATCGGTATCGGCCGTGAAAAAAAAAAAAAAAAAAATCGGTCTATCTGTAATTCTTTGAGACGGCTTTGCCTCCGCCGAATCATTTGTTGCGGGGATGATAGAATTGTCACCTTAACATAACTGTGTCGCCTGTGTCAGGTGAGTTTTCTCCTTGCCGCACAAATAACGGAGGCTGCCAAGACCTGTGCCTGCCCACGTCCGATGGGAGGGTCAACTGCAGTTGCCGTGGCGACAGACAACTTCTGGAAGACAACACCTGCTCTTGTGAGAAGAAGAGAAGACGTTCGGAACCCAAATGTGGTTTGAGCGATGACCTTTGACCTTGATGCATGTGTGTACCGCACCAGCGCTGAACATGTCTTGCGGGAGTGTGGACGACTTTGCGTGTGGAAACGGCGATTGCATCAACTACAGCCTGACCTGTGACGGCATGGCACACTGCAAAGACAAGTCTGATGAGAAGCAGTCCTACTGTGGTGAGGATTTCTGTGGTGCGATCTACGCAGCTATAACGTCTCATATTGTATGTTTGTTATGGCCACTCTTGCCTGCAAAAAAGTGCCCAAATCATCACGGCAGCTTTCCGAGGAGGAGGGAGGTTTATACTGTAATTCACTCAATAATAAACACTCGCGGAGGTATTTTCAGGTTTAACAATTAGGTTCTGTTTTTATTTACATTTACAACTCTCTGTGTTTGGCTTTGAAAATTAAACAAATTAAAAAAAAAAAAAAAAAAAACTAAATTCTGAGTTCATTTTGTGTTGACAAACTGTTTTGCTCGTCACTCCTTCAACACAAAGAGGAGGAGGGAGGCACTCAACGGCAAAGGCAACGATCATAATAATTCATAGTTTGTCTATAATGTAGGCTCTATACATAGCATCCCAAAATTCATACATAGAATCAATAGGCTATAACAATGGTTGTCATGTGATTAATTAAAGGAAAACACAATCATCACAGTCATCAAAGTCACAATCAGATTTTTGAACATTTGCAAAGGGATTCAATAGTTACGTTTATAAAATGCTTGAAGAAAAAAAGCAGAACACCTTTCTGACACTTGCTGGAGACATTAAGTCCACTCTTCCTACTGGAAATCTGCACATAAAATTTAAAAAAAATCATTTTCTTGTGGTATTGCACGTATAAATGCATTTTTTTAATAGCACAATGCCATCTTTTTGAAAATGTCATAGAGTCATTTCTTTTTTTGTGTGTAATGTGTGTAAGTTTGTGGGAAAAAAAACAACTTGTCAACTCAGTGTGATCTTATGTTTGTGCCTATTGCTAAGCATTATTTTCAACATAAATCAGATCTTTATTTGCAATAGCCTTTTCATTCTAATGTACGTTTTTGTTTTTTTTCCCTAGCCAATCGAATTTGTAAGAAAGGCTACAGACGCTGCATGAACGGTCGCTGCATTGGCCACCAATTCTGGTGCGACGGCACAGACGACTGTGGCGACCACTCCGATGAGATGCCTTGCAACAGTAAGTCGTCAGCGTCCACTCCATCGTTGCTGTTCATTTTTGTTTCTCGTGCAGTGCATTTGTTAGTGTGTGAGACTGCGGCAGTTGCGCGCGTGTCTGCTCTGCTCTTTGAAATACACCAACTTGAGATGAAAATGTTTTTTCCCATGAATTGCTTTGCAGCCGCCTCAAGTAGAAGGAAGTTGATCCGCGCTGACTTTCTTTCTGCTCACTTTTACCCTTGTAGTGACCCTGTGCAAAGTCGGGGAATTCCAGTGCAAAGACGGCAGCTGTATCTCCAACTTCAGCCGCTGTGACCAGGTGGTCAACTGCGAGGATGCCAGCGACGAAATGAACTGCCGTAAGGCCCGCTTGAAAAGATGCCGGGGATCAAAGCAAGGGTGGTGAAAATGTCTCCTGTTGATCCCCCAGAAGCCACCGACTGCTCGCGTTTCTTCCGCCTGGGAGTGAAAGGCGCTTCCTTCCAGAGCTGTGAGAAAACCACTCTGTGTTATCTGTCCTCGTGGCTGTGTGACGGCAACAACGACTGCGGCGACTTCTCTGACGAGCGCAACTGCCCGGGTGCGTTAGTTAGCTTTGATTTTTTTTTTTTTTTTTCTACCTGCGGTCTGTTGAGGCGCACTCGAGCCAACTTGTGATTTCTTTGTCTGGTCTTGCAGACAAGCGCAAGCTTAAATGTCCAGTCAACTTCTTTGCTTGCCCGAGTGGCCGCTGCATCCCGATGAGCTGGACTTGTGATAAGGAAAATGACTGTGAGAATGGAGCTGACGAGACGCACTGCGGTCAGTCGAATGTTGATTCAAACAAGTTCCTTCCCTGCACCCGATGCCATGAGGATATTCTGCGTGTATTGAATTCTACTTTTACAACGCCGGTCATGCTTTTTTTTGTGTGCATTGATGGTGTCGAGACTTGAAACGGAGGTACAAAATATTAGGAACACCCGAGTATGATTGGGTGCAGTTGCACTTTACAGCAATAAATAACGTCCTTGCATTATTGTCAATCCAATTTAACGATTATTATTATTTTTTTCAATCCATATTTTTGCATGGCCCCAATTGCCTCTGGCACATATGAGAAAGGTTGTTGTCTTTTGCAGACAAATTTTGCACATCCACCCAGTTTGAATGCGGAAACCACCGCTGCATTTCCAGCCACTGGGTGTGCGACGGTTCCGACGATTGCGGTGACGGATCAGACGAGGATGAGAAATGCAGTAAGCCGCGCATTCAATTGCAAGCAGATCTTACAAACGTACCGTGTCGTATTCAAGCGCAAACATCAACGTTTGATTTTGTCATATGCACACATCCATTTATTTTCTCCAAGTACATTTAAGTTCCTTATTGAGAGCCAACCTTCACTTAGGCCTGGAAATTCCCGTGAATTTCCAATGAGAGTTTCTGACTTTGAAAATTCCTGGAATGTTGCAAACCTGGTCGTGATCCGACACCGTTCCCTTTTTTCCGTGCAATCAGAATCCAAAACCTGCAGTCCCGAGGCCTTCCAGTGTCCCGGCTCGCATATGTGTGTGCCGCAGCGCTGGAAGTGTGATGGAGACAAAGATTGTCCTGATGGAGCCGACGAGAGTGTCAAGGCCGGATGCCGTGAGTCGCGCGCGTGCACTATGATCGCAGCAGCCAATTTGCCGTCACGAAAGAAATGTTTTCCTGTCCAATCGCAGTGTACACCAACAACAACACGTGCGACGGCAATGAGTTCATGTGCCAGAATCGACAGTGCATCCCCAAGCACTTTGTGTGCGATCACGACATCGACTGTTCTGATGCCTCAGATGAGTCTCGGGAATGTGGTGAGTGTGCGCTGTTGACGCCGGGACACTTGATACAGAAAAAACGTCGCCCGCCACGCTCGGGACGAACGAAGTGACTTTGATTTCCTTTGCAGAATATCCAACATGCAGTCCCGACGAGTTCCGCTGCGCCAACGGCCGCTGCCTCCATCACAAGAAATGGGAGTGCGATGGCGAGTTTGACTGTCAAGATAAGTCTGACGAAGCTCCCAAGAACGCGCGGTGCACCGACTCAGGTTGGAATTTTTTTTACCCGTGTTGGAAAAGTGTTCTGGAACGGCAGGAAAATTCAAAGTTCACTGTACAGTGGGACGTCCATTTACAAACGTCCCTGTTTACGAATAATTGGAGTTGCGCGCAAAATTTCTGTAGCAAAATGACTTCTATTTCCCAAACTATTTTTGGTATACAAATGTTTTTTACATGGACTAGCGGATGCATGTGTGTTGTGCTCCTTCTTGCATCCAATCACAAATGAAGTCATTTTGTTGTTGCCGGAAAAATACTATTTACAGTATATATGTTATTTAAAATAGCTGCCCGTGCATGTTGTGGCGAGGCGGAAGTTCCACCTATGTCTAATACATTCACCCAATCACAAATGGCAGAAGCATCCGCATCCACCCCAAAGAAGCCACTCCTCCAAACGCTGCCCCACACGCCACACGGGGGGCAGAAATTTGCATTTCACAACAATTACACCATGTGGAAATCGGTCCCATGTCCACACGCTGAACTTTGGCCAAACTAGTCAACAAACGTGCTCAACTGTCAGAATGGCGCCGAAGAAAAGAAAAAAGTGCTTGTCATGACTGAGCCCAAAGATCTGTGCTGTGCCTCTTGCCTGTTTTGCTCTTTAGAAGACTGACAAATACAAAGCGCTCACTAGTGTTAGCTGTTAAAAAATACCAAGCTTAGTTGTGGGGCTGAAACGGATGAATAGCATTTCTATTTATGTCAATGGGAAATGTTTACTTTTCACCAGTTTTCTACATGCATGTGGTGCACCTCCACATTATTAACCTGAATTCGAAAGCTTTTTCCTCATTTCGTTGGGCCAACGGACACACAGGCCAATCAGAGTATGGCCGTCTTTTTTGCGTGCCTTGCGTCTCATTCAGCGCTTTTGCTGTGATTCCAGAGAGGACGTGTAACGCAACGGCCTTCGCCTGCCGCAATGGGAATTGCGTGAACGAGACTCTGCTGTGCGACCGCAACGACGACTGCGGCGACGGCTCGGACGAACTCAACTGCTTCATCAACGAGTGTCTCAACAGTAAACTGAGTGGCTGCTCACAACTCTGCGATGACCTCAAGATCGGTTACAAGGTAAGCGAGCTATCTCAGTGGGGCTTCCTTTTCTTTTTTTTTTTTTTTCTTTCTTACTTTTCATCCAACACTTGTCAAGTAAAGCCAAGCAAACACGGACTGGCCCAGTGTATATGAACGGGATATCTATTACTGCACGCAGCGGCATCTGAGCGGCCCAGCACTTTTTATTGGATGCGCTTCCCCGACAAGTGGGGCGAAAGGTTGGGATCTGACTTGAGGCATGCGCTTGCGTAAGAGCCTGACTTGTTTTGGCTCTCCTTCCTGCAAGTAGGAGGTGTGTAAAGAACAGCTTGAACTAAGCATGAACTTTCATGTTTGTGGTAGCGAGGCTGCGGTCAGAGCTTCTTTTTGAAAATCATTAAGCGCTTGTGCCTGCGCCCTACCTGTGGACCAGCGTGAATCATCGTGTAAATGTGTTTTTTACACAAGTAGGAGACTGCTAATGTGAACTGTGTGGCGTTTGTTTATTGGTTTATGATATTTACTCGGAAAGCAAAGTGGCAGTGCTGAATTTAAGTGATATTTATGAGACTGGATGTGCCTGAATTGACACCATTTCTTTTGAAACTTTCTTGTGTCCTTATCAGCTACAAAACACAATGACCAAATAGAAATTCACGTTCTTAGAATGTGGCCATAGCGTGAATAGTTTTGGTCATAACTGTACTGTATGTGTGGTGCTTTTTATGGGATTTGAAAATGGTGGGGCATCAATCCATTCACTAGGCTACATACAGCACAGCACCTCTCTGGTACTCTCGCTTACTGGCCGAAACGCCACGTTTGTCCAGCCACTTGTTGCTTGGCAGAATGAATGGAGTGCAATCATTTCAGCTCCAAAGGCAAATTAAAACTTTGGCACATGGCACTCACGCCCCCTTTTGGCTCTTTGAATGACAAAGTAGCAACTGTGTATCTATAGAAGGTAGTACAGTACTTCAACTTACAAATGACATGACATACTTAGCCAATTTTCAAATCCGTGTGTGTACGATGTCGATTTATATGATACTGCCACCTGGTGGCCAAGGCACTCCCGCCAGAAGGAGCAGCACAATGCCCATTCAATTGTCATGATGCACCAACTGTTTAATCCTTTGTATGCTATTTAACGGAAAGTCAACCCAAACATATTTTTTTCAAGAATACGTTCGATGCAGGCCCACTAGTTGAAACAAAGTAATATGATTCATATGAAATAGGAGTTAAGCAGCAAAATCCACCCATTTTTTTAGCCATCTCAGGGGGCGGCCATTTTGTCACTTCTGTCGACTGAAAATGACATCACAACTGCTCAGGGCTCACGGCTCAGCTTCAGAAAAGAGGTCAGCCGTGATTCGTCGTTAACCTGAGCCCTGAGGGGTCTGTGATGCCATTTTCAGACGACCGAAGTGACAAAATGGCCGCCCCCAGAGATGGCTTAAAACGGATGGATTAACTCTTATTTCACAAACGCAATATTAATCAGAATGCTGTGTTTTAACTAGTGGGCCTGTATAGAACATTTTCTTAAAAAAAATGTTTGAGTTGACTTCCGCTTTGATTATGTTATTTGTTTTTTATAAAGTACTCTACTGTCGAGTGGCATTTTTGTAATTATGGGGCGCTGAAACAGGCCATGACCGTTCATATCAATGTAGAAGGATGATTTGAGATGTGTTTTGAATTACAAGCGTGATCACAGAATGAATTTAATTCGTAAGTCAAGACATTCATTTTGCAATCCAGTCACAGCTCCACATGAAATATAAGTGACATTTTTTCAACAAATTGGGGGTGGGTGGAGTCAAATGCGGGAGGGTCGCAACTGTGTAAGTGAGGCCTCATGGCGTTTGTTTCTAAGATGCTGACCTCTCTTTTGTGCGCTTGACACATTCAGTGCAGGTGCCATCCCGGTTTCCAACTGAAGCGGGACGGGAAGACGTGTGTGGACGTGAACGAGTGCACCAGCACCTACCCTTGCACTCAGCACTGTATCAACACACACGGCAGCTTCCACTGTCTCTGCGTGGATGGCTTTGAAGTCAGCCCCAATGATCCCACCATCTGTAAATCCACATCAGGTACGGCATTGAATTGGCGATTACAAACACTTTATCTGGTTGCTTGCAGGGATGGGGAAAGTACTGACATTTCTGTACTTGAGTGAAAGTGCAATTACTTGTATAAAAAATGACTTTGGTCAAACTAAAAGTACCGGCACTCATTCAAATACTCAAGTACAGGTAAAAAAGTGCAGGCTCTGAAATGTACTTTGTGAGTTAAAGTCAAAAGTATTTTTACCGGATGTTTGCTTCTCATGTCGTACAATTTGAAGGCTAATAAATTTGAGAGGTCGGTCGTCACTTAATGGAGTCATAGCCACCTCTTGACGTCATCACGTTTTTATGAATGAACTGCTGTTTCTTTCAAATAGCATACAACTAACGCCGTTAACCACGGCCAAGCTAAGGAAAGGCTAATCGTTTAGCTTTACCTCGATATGTTTTCTCAGATAAGGTTGGGCGTCATCTAGCTGCTGACTCGCTAGCTTGTTCTGAGTCGAGCCCATATTGTTGACAGTTGTTTCAACGTCGACACACTCCACCTCATCGATCATTTGACTTCTTCTCACCTTCCAGTCCAATTATCTTCTGTAGCGGGCAGCATAGCGTCTTCTCGGGTGATGTCATACATAGCTTGAGAATAAGCTAAGAGCTGGGAAGTCCCAGACCGGGTGTAACCTTTCATATGATTGGCGCTGCCATTGAAGATTGCTCTCTTTTATTTTTTAATCGGCATGCATCAGGTAAAACAAAAGTAATGGCCCTGTTTTGAAAATGTATCGAGTAATGTTGACAAAATGTAACGGATCAAGGTAAAAAGTATTCTTGAAAAAAAAAAAATACTCTGTGAATTACAAAGTACAGTACTGGAAAAAAAAACGATTCAAGTACACTAAAGGAAAATATTTGTACTTTGTTACTTCTCATCTGTGGTTGCTTGTAGCCCCCAAAATCCTGAAAATGTTCCTCTTGTTTGTTTGTGCAGAAGAGGAGGCCTATCTGATCTTTGCTAACCGATACTACTTGAGGAAGCTCAACCTGGATGGTTCCAACTACACTCTTATCAAACAGGTAGAGAGCAAAACGGAGAGGCCGTTATCCTTTGCTTTCAAAGCCCCCTGCAAACACATACTTGCCTCTTTTTTTAGGGTCTGAATAATGCCGTGGCTCTGGATTTCCACTATGCTGAGCAGATGATCTACTGGACCGACGTCACCACTCAGGGCAGCATGATCCGACGTATGCGTATGAACGGCAGCAACATGGAGGTCAGTCGGTGGGGGGGCGGGGGGGGGGGAAAGGCGCTTGGGTCCATCCAATAAACCGTTTTGCGTATTCCACGCACAGGTGTTGCACCGGACCTCTCTGAGTAACCCGGACGGCGTGGCTGTGGATTGGGTGGGCGGTAACCTGTACTGGTGTGACAAAGGCCGGGACACCATTGAAGTTTCCAAACTTAACGGCGCCTACCGGACGGTGCTGGTCAACAGCGGGCTGCGGGAACCTCGCGCTGTGGCCGTGGATGTGCGCTACGGGTGAGAAGCCATGACCGACAGTCGGCATTTCCAGCGCCTTGCGCGTTTTGAGCATGGCTAAAAGGATCCGTTTTGATGTCCAGGTACCTGTACTGGTCCGACTGGGGTGACAACCCCCATATTGGAAGAATTGGCATGGATGGCACCAACAGAAGTGTGCTCATCGAGGACAAGATCACGTGGCCCAACGGTCTGACCTTGGACTTTATCAATGACCGCATATACTGGGCGGACGCCCGCGAGGATTACATTGAGTTTGCCAGTCTGGATGGCACCAGCAGACACACAGGTCATTTATCTTTGTGTACTTTGTGCTCACTTACAACACTGCGGACCATTTATGGGATAGCGAAAGGGTCATTGGAATGTTTTAAAGAAGTAGTCACAAAGTAACATGCTGCCAAAAAACTACGTAACTTTAAATGACAGACAATTAACCCATACTTACTATCATTAAGGAACATTTTGTGATGTCACATGTTCTGTTTGGATTGTGATAGCGACATGCTAAAGGCCACATCTTGCAATCGCTGTGCAACTGGTGAAACTATTCCGAGTACCAGGTTGCAACATTTTTTCTGATGAGCTATTAGCGAGGGTTGCGTGTTGCACATCAATAAACGTGATGGATATGGACTGTAACCGGATTTTATAACCACGGGGAATTGTGTGTTGACGCATTTGCGCCAAACGCGGCAAGCAAACGCATGCTATGCCAAGTCTACCGGAGCAGAAAGAGCACATTGAGCCTATAAAACCTAATTGGGCGTATCGAACATTGCGTAACGCTTAAGATGTAGCGTTGGCCATGTTGCAGCGCACCCACTCAGCTTCTATTTATTATTAACCGTGCCTCCATATCTGCTCAGCCACATTCCAGCCGCAACATGAAAATGTCAAATCCTTGCAATTATTTGTTTTTCACAGTTTTAGTCCTCAACGAATTTCTAACCCTCTTGAATTATTGAAACATGCTCTCTGGCCACTTCATTAAGTACCCTATCCACAATGGGAGATCCAATAGGGAGCAATATGACAATGGAACATCACTTGGGAATTGTGAAATGTGTGTTTGTCCCTCGGCAGTTCTCAGCCAAGACATCCCACACATCTTTGCCATGACGCTGTTTGAGGAATACATCTACTGGACTGACTGGGAGACCAAGTCCATCAACAGAGCTCACAAGACTCTGGGGACCAACAAGACCACCCTTATCAGCACCCTGCATCGGCCCATGGATGTCCACATTTACCATCCCTATCGACAGCCCCCGGGTAACAATCCCGGCGTAGACGCAATAAGGCCAAAGTGATCTTTTGTTGTTGTTTGCACACAAAATGATTTGTTGTTGATTGCATTTCACATGGTCTGCGATTGTGTAGTGATCTGAAATGTAATCTTGTCTTTATACATATTTGTTGGTGTGCATTAGAGATAGACCGATGTGTTTTTGTCAGGGCCGACACCGATTATTAGCAGCCGCCGAGGCCGAAAATTTGGAGCCGATATTCATTTCAGCAAAAAGGAAAATATTGGCGCCAAAATCGAAAAAGAAATTAAATCTCTTAAATTTGTTCAAACCTCTTTGAGCATATACTAATTGAACAATTTTTCAGATTTGGATAATTTATTATAAATGTTTGCCAATACAGATAAATTCAAAGGAAAAGGGAGCTCCCAGGGTCATCAGCATGTCTTCAAAGGTTAAATGAAAACAATAGCGCCATATACTTTTATACAGTAAATAAAAATTTTAAAATGACAGAAATGTTAAAATTTCATTCGTCTTTGTTTTGATTTCAAACAAAAACAAAAAGAGTGTTCCCAGGCTCAGTAGAATCTCTCATGAAGTTAACTGAAAATGTAATCAATTGTTATCGGCAATCAGAATTTTTTATAAGGCCGATGCCGATTTTTGCCAAACCGCTGAATATAATCGGCCTGGCCGATAATCGGTCCGTCCCTAGTATGTACACACTCGTATCAAGTAAACGGCGTGATCGTTGGTAGAGCTGGAGCCACAAATCTTGAGTGCCTTTCTTCAATGTGCCGCGTTTGCCAGTGAGCAACCACCCGTGCCAGACGAACAACGGCGGCTGCAGTAACCTGTGCCTGCTCTCCCCCGACGGGGGCTACAAATGCGCATGCCCCACCAACTTCTACCTGGCCAACGACCAGCGTACGTGCATGTCCAACTGCACAGCCAGCCAGGTGACGACAGCCGCACAAACATCCTCATCGACACCTCAACCTCGTGCGCCTTTCATGCATTGCCGCTTGTTGCCCTGCAGTTTGTCTGCAAGAATGACAAGTGCATTCCCTTCTGGTGGAAATGTGACACGGAGGACGATTGCGGCGATCGCTCCGATGAACCCGCCGACTGTTGTGAGTGTCGATTTTCCGACCTTTGCCAAGCGCGCCGCGTTGGGATTGATCGGAGGTCAGGAGCACTCATTTGCTGGTGCTTTGGTGACAGCGGAGTTCAAGTGCAGACCTGGCCAGTTCCAGTGTGGCACCGGCATCTGCACCAACCCGGCATACATATGTGACGGAGACAACGACTGCCAGGACAATTCCGATGAGGCCAACTGCGGTACAGCTCATGTTCTGACGTCGGATGTTCACTTTGCAGCGTCCATCGCTCCGTCCGAATCGCGCGGCGGGTCCTCGCTTGTGCCGATTGTGTATTTGTGTAACTGTGTGACAGATATTCACGTTTGCCTGCCCAGCCAGTTCAAATGTTCCCACCCAAGTCGCTGCATCCCAGGAATCTTCCGCTGTAACGGCCAAGACAACTGCGGCGAGGGAGAGGACGAGAAGGATTGCCGTGAGTGCTTCCGATTTTGCCCCTGCTCGGATTGTTCATTCCTCACCGTGGTCAAACATTTGCTCTCTGTTGTCTGTAGCCGAGGTCACATGTGCACCCACCCAGTTCCAGTGCGCCATCACCAAACGCTGTATTCCTCGCGTCTGGGTGTGCGACCGTGACAACGACTGTGTGGACGGATCGGACGAACCCGCCAACTGCAGTAAGCAGAAGAAAGATTTGCTTTCAACGTATTTTTTTTTTCCTGTTCTGCACTGCTTGCGTTTCTTTTCAAACCTCAGCCCCCCCCCACTTCTGTTTTCACCGGTTTTTCTCATCACTTTGCTTTCAAACGCCTGGACAGATAACTTGCTTGCTCCATAGTTGGCAGTGTAATGTACACCGGTGTTTCTCTATGAGAACATTGCAGGGGGGATGTGGACATATTTCATCCGCTATTCTCAAGATGATAAGTACGTAAATACTTTCAGTGATTTCATAAGCCCATCAATAAAATGGTACATGTGCGCCACAACTTGGGGAGACAAGAACCTGTGGCACAGCTGCGGCCAAATCACAACAGCCGTTTGTCATCTTAGTCCACCCATTGAATCTCAGATGTGAAAAAAAAAAAAAAAAAAAAAAAAAAGGTTTAGGGGTGAATGGCTGTCTTCCATCCTCTTTTACTCCCGAGATATCAAAATTGTGGCATCGGGGTGTCAAATATCAGTCTTGAGCATCGTGTTGGACAAAATACTTCCAACAATGTAAAAAGAGACATTTGGTCATGCTGGCATTTTCTGAACAGCAATGACAAGGAAATGGCAAAACTATTAAGATAGCAGACATGTTACTCCCAATAACTGTACAGTGGCAAGCTGAAATTTGCTACCCGGGCCTTCAGTGGGGACTTGCTTGCCCCATGATGATTTCAAATTACAGAAACCAACAACATGATACAAAAAGTCAATATACCAGCAGCTGTGTCACATACATCATCTGGAGCAGTTCAGAATCAATATTTAGTAAATAACATGACAAAATAAAACAAGTAGGTCATACACACCAGCCATGCTGATTATTTAAGGTACTCATGTGTAAAACTGCCATAAACGTGTTTGCTCTTTGAAATATCCTGCAACGAGTTTTGCTTTGCTTTGACCAACTAATGAAGGAATGAAAAATTGCAGTCCAGTTGCGAATGTAATTGAAGTTACATCAATCAGCACTACTGATTGTGAATGCAATTGGGAAGATTAAATTGACACGGCAACACATAAAGACTGAAATCTGATTGGACAAAAAAAAAAAAAAAAAAAAAAAAAAAGAGGCTTTCACATGCAGTGCAGCGAAGAGAAATAAGACATTTGATTTCGGTTACTTGATGGTTCATCTCCACAACTCATCAATACTTGGAGCTTTGTTTGTAAAAGCACCCTGAAAATGTTCCCATCCGCAGCCCAGATGACATGCGGCGTGGACGAGTTCCGTTGCAAAGACTCGGGACGCTGCATCCCGGCTCGCTGGAAGTGCGACGGTGAAGATGACTGCGGCGATGCCTCCGATGAGCCCAAGGAGGAGTGCGGTGAGCGTCAAACTACTTTGGCCTTTGTGCTCATATCAGGCCGGGGCCGGTTGTGACCCCCCCCCCCCCCCCAACTTGTCAAATATGATTTTCAGCATTTGCTGCAGTTAGCTAAAAAATGGTTAGCGGGCGCCAAATGACAACCTGGCCCGGACTTTGGGCACCCCCCCATTAGGCCATCTGCCGGTGGTTTTTGATCGATTGTCAGAGCAATGCGTGTTTGCCGATGTGTGCAGCTGAGAGGACATGCGAGCCGTACCAGTTCCGATGCAAAAACAACCGCTGCGTGCCGGGCCGCTGGCAGTGTGACTACGACAACGACTGCGGCGACAACTCGGATGAAGACAGATGCGGTTGGTGTCCCGTCTCGGCTCGGCTCTCGTCCGCTCTCGCTAACCCTGGACTCCCTTGCCGCTAACATGATGACCGAGTCAAAAACATCCAGTCACTGTCATGCCAAATGCATTTCATCTCATCTGATGTCTGTTTCATTTCACACTGTCCCGTTGGCGTGAGCCAGAGGTGAGTCTCTTCCGCGTTCACGTGTCCAACATTTCCGGTTTTTTTTGTTTTTTTTCCCCGTCAGTTCCCTGTCATGCTTTTGTCCGCCCGTGAGTTCTGCTGTGAGAGTCTGCAAGGAGACTTGGAATTAGTCATTCCGCCTTGCGCGCTATCCATCTGCCGCTGCACAAACACGTCGCTTACAGCTATTCATACAGGAGGCTTACTTGGCTACACTCGCGCAATCATAAACTATTCTATTTCAATTAGGGATAGACCAATTATCAGCGCCAATATTCGGTGTTTTGACAAATATCGGCATCGGCCTTTTTTAAAAATCTGATGGCCGATTTAAAACTGTTAACTTCAAGGAAGTATTTATTTAAATTTGATAATTACTTTACAATGGAGTCTACTGACCCTGGGAACATTCTGCACCTTTTGTTTTTGTTTGAAATCAAAACCAAGCCATGTGATTTTTAACATTTCTATTATTTTGAAATTATGGACAACTCTATTTACTGTAGAAATCCATAGGGAGCTATTATTCAAGTTTTCATTTAACTTTTGAAGACGTGCGGATGACGCTGGGAGCTCCCTTTTTGTTTGAATTTTACAACAAAGATGTATATTGACAAACATTAATAATTAAAAAAAAAAACATTATGCAAATCTGAAAAATAGTTCACTACACACATCGTCGCTGTCCAGTGTCGAATTTTTTTTTATTTAACATTTAAGACATGCTGATGACGCTGGGAGCTCCCTGAATTTTACAACAAAGACAGTCATAACTTTAGAATAGAATCATGCAAGCTTAAAAGATTATTCAATAAACAAGTGCTTAAAGGCGGTTCAAGTTAAACGTTTTTTTTTGTTAGTTTTTTTTTTTTTTTTAGATTTTGACGCCAATATTTTCCTTTTTGCTGAAAATGAACATCGGCTCCAAATATCGCTTATCGGCCTTCTTGACTGCTAATAATCGGGATCGGTCCTGAAAAAAACATATCGGTCTATCTCTAATTGAAATTGTATTTTTTACAAAGTTGGTAATGCTCAATTTTGATTAACACTGTCAGAGAGCGCTCCATTTCGAAACGTGTTTGTTTTTGAGCTTGTAGTCACTGATACTTGTCCACGTCAAGACCAGATTTTAAGATCGAGCTTGTGTATGGAATCGTGCTGAGCTCCTTTCATTCTCTCCCCTGAGCACCTGCTGTCATGTCTTGGCCCAGCACGTTAAAATGCCAAAGTAGCTTGCCACTAACCCGAGCTGCACTTTGCCTTTTTGCCCAGTGCCTCGCCAATGTTCCGAAAGTGAGTTTGCCTGCACGAACGGCCGCTGCATCGCCGGGCGCTGGAAGTGCGACGGCGACCACGACTGCGCTGATGGATCAGATGAGGTGTCGCAAACGCTTGCCTGTTCAGTAGGCCTTCACCAGGGCAAAGTCTGACACTTGCTGTCTTTTTGTTCTCCAGGATGGCTGTGATCTCAAGTGTGACAGTGACCAGTTCCAGTGCAAGAATGGACACTGCATTCCTATTCGCTGGCGCTGTGACGCTGACCCAGACTGCATGGATGGCAGTGATGAGGAGAACTGCCACACCGCCGGTGGGTGCACAATTCTTTTTTTCTTTTTTTTTTTTCTTAACTGGTCTTTCCTGCTTTTCAAGCTCAAATTGCGTCTGATTGAGTTATATCAGTTTTGACAGAACTAAACTGCGACTCACTTGCTTTTTTTTTTTTTTTTTTTTATCAGCTGGCCGCCACTGTCCTTTGGATGAATTCCAGTGCAACAACACTCTGTGCAAACCTCTCGCCTGGAAGTGTGATGGAGAGGATGACTGCGGGGACAACTCGGATGAGAGTCCGGAAGAATGCAGTGAGTGCCTGCATGTGAATCCTGCTCTCTCACAGTGTTTCGTTACGTGAAAAGGAAAGGGGGAAAAAAGCTCAATAGTTGACTTGACTGCTCTTTCTTAGTGTCTGATGTGCATTTTTAAATTTTCAACTGCACAGACAACAAGCATAATTCAGTAGTCATCGTAAAGCGAATTTGAATTTTCATGATCTAGCCGGCACAGAAGCACAGATT
Source organism: Filicampus tigris (assembly GCF_054856515.1). Taxonomy (NCBI): domain Eukaryota; kingdom Metazoa; phylum Chordata; class Actinopteri; order Syngnathiformes; family Syngnathidae; genus Filicampus; species Filicampus tigris. The sequence continues at coordinate 37,933,906 of NC_141217.1, forward strand.
GACAGAATTGTTTGGATTTGGGTACACGGTTCATAGGTGTCAAGTGCGTTGTAGACGAGTGCTTCCGAACCTTTATTGAGCTGTCAAACATATTTTGCTGACATTTTTGTTATGGTGGTGTCACAGCACACCACCATAACAAAAAATGTCAATGTTTTTACGCTGAATGTTGATATTTTGCTCACAAATTCAATGGGAATCTGGACAACATTAACACCAAGGATTATGAGAGATAGTTACACGCATTCATTTCCAAATTGAATCCCTGTTGTATTCTATATTAAATATGAAATGCATATAGGAAAACTGCTGTCCTAGATGGGCTTCGGTTTATTTGACCTTCGTCTTTGACTCGGCTTCTCGGCTCAGCTGTTCTGTCCAACTTGTCACCGTTTTGATGCGCAGGAAAGTTCCAGTGTCCTCCCACCAGAGCTTTCCGCTGCCAAAATGACCGCGTGTGTCTTCAGATGTCAAAGAGATGCGACGGCATCAACCACTGTGGCGACAAATCGGATGAACTCAATTGCGGTAGGTGGCGCCGTAGCCTTGAAACCGACCAAGCTGCTAGCACATCGATCCCGCCGTTCCGTGAGCGTTTGCTGAGTCCTTTGTGTGTGTGTGTGTGTGTTGACATTCCCACAGAAGTCCATCCGGCCGTTCCTGCTTGCGAGAAAGACGAGTTCTTGTGTGCAAACGGAAAATGCATCAGCTCCACTTTGAGATGCAACGTCTTTAATGACTGCGAGGACTACGGCTCGGACGAGATCAACTGCAAATCAGGTTCATTCCTAATTTGGATCAACAAAATGATCGCAATGCAGCTCTTATAGTCCCTGCAAAGAAAATCAATTGAATGCTTTACCTTCACAATTCAGTGCTACATAGTTCTGAGTCTTACGCACATTTTTTCAGCAATAATCTTACAAAACAAATCAGTGACTTCAGAAACGTGGTCCCCCGCAACACCATTCATCTTAGCAATACATTATTTGGACAATTGTATGCCTGATAACGTTTTGGGAACAGTTTGGAATCGTAAGCGCATGCGCTTGGGTGGGTTTGCTTTGGTAGAACTTGCTCAAGCATCTTTGCTAACGAGTCAGCGCGCGCGTTTGCAGAAGCCAAGCTAAATGACTGCCGCAGTAACAGGACCCAGTGCGGCGATGGGGACGAGGCCCACTGCGTCACCAACGGCACCGACGCCTTCTGCGCCTGTAAGCCGGGCTTCCAAAAAATTGGATATCGCACATGCGGAGGTAAACGTGCGCAGAGGCGATGGAGACAACGATGCCGGTGACCTTCTTTCATCTCATGAGTCGGATGCTTTGCTGTTTGCCAGACAAGAATGAGTGTCTTCAGTTCGGGGCGTGTTCCCACATCTGCAACAACACGAAGGGCTCCCACAAATGCAGCTGCCACAAGTACTTCACACGGATCAATGACAACTGCAAAGCTGACAGTGAGCGCCAACATACCTTTGCTTTTGTGCAATTCTTCAGGCCAGTCGTGTTTGCTGATGTGTCCTCCTCCTCTTGTGCATCTGCTGTGTGAATAGCATGATATCATACCAGCGAAAAAAGCTTAGCGTGAAGTAATCCACCACCTGTTTGTGGGTCGCTAGTTACTAGTCACATTTTTGGGGAGAACCTATCCTCCATTATTTGCTTAAAATTTTGAAACGACGAGGTGACCAAACAGAGTAATGGATGCAAATTCTTCTGCTCGCAAATTTCACTTCATGGCTGACGCTTTTGCACCAAAGCATTACAGCGATCCGTTTTTTAATAACAATCGTTAATTTTCAAGAATATGTTCCCAGCAGACCTACAAATTGAAACACAGCATTCTGATTGATATTGCATTTATGGAGTATGAGTTAAGCAGCAAAATGCATCCCTTTTTAGCCATCTCAAGGGGTGGCCATTTTGTGACTTCTGTTGACTGAAAATGACATCACAACTGCTCAGGGCTCAGCTAACGACCGATCATGGCTTAGCTTCAGAAAAAAGGTCAACCGTGATTGGTCGTTACCTGAACCACGAGCAGTTGTGATGTCATTTTCAGTCAACAGAAATGACAAAATGGCCGCCCCCAGAGATGGCTAAAAAATGGGTGGATTAACTCTTATTCCAAAAACGCAATATTTATCAGAATGCCTTGTTTCAACTAGGGGGCCTGCATAGAACATATTCTTTTTCGGTTGACTTGCGTTTTAAAAAAAAACAAAAAAACAGACAGTGTGGAAACAGACCATAGCATCAATTTGTTGAAAATTACCAACTGGACCATATTTGGACATAAAAGATTTCCACCCGACAGTCATGATATACACACTGCATACAATATTAGAAACAATTGGAGGATGGCTTGTCAAGTCAAATATATTTCTTTAACCCTTCATCACACGAAAGTCTCGAAGGGCTCCACATGCTCAAAGTTGACAAATTTTAACAACACCCCCTGATCTTAACCTCCAGGGGGGCAAGGGAAAAAAAAGAATACATTATAATAGGTGTCGTGTCTTGGCTCGTGAGAAGCAATTGTGCATGAACGGTGCTATATCAATAAAGCCGCCTTGCCATGTCTGGCCTCGCCTCGCCTCGTCTCTCTTACAGACATGAACAGCAGTCAGCAGGTTCTCTACATAGCCGATGACAATGAAATCCGCAGCCTGGATCCCGGCTTGCCCAACTGGCGCTATGAGCAAACCTTCCAAGGGGACGCGAGCGTGCGCATTGATGCCATGGACGTGCACATCAAGAGCAACCGCATCTTCTGGACCAACTGGCACACCGGTCGCATCTCCTCCTACGAACTTCCCGGACAGTCCACTTTGTCGTCCAACTCCCACCGTAACCGACGGCAAAGTGCGGGCAGGATCACCAACCTGCAGGTACAGCTCTTCGGAAATATAGTAGTGCCTTGAGATATGGGTTTCGTTTCTTCCGCGACCACGCTCGCAACTCAAAAACACGGGTGTGTGAAATCACATTGACACCTTTAAATAAGTGGAAATGCAATGAAGCCATTCCAGGCTCCAGCCTCCCCCTAAAACACAAGAAAAATGTAGTTTTGTGTGTTTCTTAACAAGGTATATAGAACACTATAATATCTTCTGATATAAAACATCCAGTAATAAACTCATTACATAGAATGTATAGATTTAAAGCATTTGTGCTTAATTACTAACTCATTGCAGCGTCTTCTTCTGTGTGCAACTTGGCCACGGGGGGAGTATAAAGACAGTCATGTAGAAACATATAAATCAGGTCTTGACTACTACTGGAAGAGGGTAAAAAAATATATTCCTAGGAGTATTTTTATCTTCTCTGTCTATATTTATTTGAATGTCCATTACTGTGAAGTGTTCCAACACTGCTACACAGATGCTATTCGTTAGCCCGGCAATGGCGTTCCCAATTAAGTGTTAGCCCGAAGCTCACAGAGCTATGTGGTTGTAATTCTGTTCGTTTTATGTTTAGTTTGACAATTCAACTTTGGGTGGCATTAAAACCTCATTTTTGAAGAATTCTGCCTCACCGCTACTAGTTGTGAAGCCGTTTTTGCTGTGTTCACCGCCACCATAGAGCACTCCTTTCTCATAATTTTGCTCGCAAGTCAAAACAAAATAATCAGCTGAACAATGGCTCTTATCTTGAAAAATTGGTAAGTCAGGTCACTCATATCTCAAGGCACCTCTGCACAAAGGCACAAAGTTTGACCCGTTAGCAGGGCAAACTAGTCAACCTCTCTCATGTTTGTCATCCAAGATTAAAGAGCTGAAGATGCCCCGAGGGATAGCCGTGGACTGGGTGGCCGGTAACCTGTACTGGACCGACTCTGGTCGAGATGTCATCGAGGTGGCTCAGATGTCCGGCCAGCATTGTAAGACTCTCATCTCTGGCATGATAGACGAACCATATGCCATCGTTGTGGATCCGCAGAGAGGGTACGATATCTACTTGATCGTGTTTTGCTTTACAAAGGCTTCAGATTGTCATTTGAAAACTGCATTTGTGCTTCAGCACCATGTACTGGGCAGACTGGGGGAACCATCCAAAGATTGAGACAGCTGCCATGGACGGAACACTGAGACAGACTCTTGTCCATGAGAACATCCAGTGGCCAACAGGTCAAATTGATTGACTTGAACGAAGCTGAATCTTGGCTTTCTGTAACTGCCAGCGGCAAATCGCCAGTACGCCGTCTGCTACACTACGTCTTTTGACTCCCCAGGTTTGGCAGTGGACTACTTCAACGAGCGTCTTTACTGGGCAGATGCAAAGCTATCAGGCATCGGAAGCGTTCGTCTGGATGGCTCAGATCCCGTCGTTGCGGTGTCCGGCATCAAAAACAGTTGAGTTCGCTCATTGGGTGAAAAGCAGTAACTCGGGACCTCAAAAGTACAACTCGCCGTCAAAGAAAGGTTTGCCCATGGAAACATTGTCTGCCCTTTGTTCACTTCCAGACCTGGCCCGTCCGTTTAGCATCGATATCTTTGAGGACTACATCTATGGAGTCACGTTAGTCAATAACTTTGTGTTCCGGGTCAACAAGTTTGGAAAAGGCCCAATGGAGACTCTCACCACAGGCATCAACCACGCTACGGACATCGTCTTGTACCACCGATACAAGCAGCCGGAGGGTGAGTGTCATCCCAATTTGATTTGCCGCTCTGTGCCAAAATTGTCGGCCGCGATGTGATGGTTTATGCAGAGCTATGAAATACATCCCCTCGTGTGTATTTGTTTTGGAGATGAAAAGATGGATGGAGGAATCCTTGCATGTCCAAAACCATCACTTGTTTTGTAAAGTGCAATATCGTACTATGCTATTTTAACTGTTAAATATACATTACAAACATTTCTGTTGTTTTTGGGAGGCTGTAACAGATTAATGGCATTTGCATTCATTTGAATTGGAAAAGATGACTGTGGGGAAAGAGAGAGAATAAAACTGTATGTCTTGTAAGTGGAAGTCAACCCAAACATATTTTCTCAAGAATATGTCCTATGCAGGCCCACTAGTTGAAAGAAGACAGTACGATTAATATGAAATATGAGTTAAGCAGCAAAATCCACCCGTTTCTAGCCATTTCAGGGGGCCGCCATTTTGTCACTTCTGTCGACTGAAAATGACATCACAGACATTCAGGGCTCAGATAACGACCAATCACGGCTGATCTGTTCTCTGAAGCTAAGATATGATTGGTCGTTCTCTGAGCGCTCAGCAATTGTGATGTCATTTTCAGTTGACAGAAGTGACAAAATGGCCGCCCCCAGAGATGGCTAAAACGGGTGGATTTTGCTTCTTAACTCATATTCCACAAACATAATATTGATCAGAATGCTGTTTCAACTAGTGGGCCTGCATAGAACATTTTCTTGGAAAAATATGTTTGTGTTGACTTCCATTTAGCAGCCCTGAACACGTGCTCTACAGACACTATTTGCCCATAATGATAAGTCAAGACCATTGAACAAGGAACCCACCCAAACCCCTTTAACAAAAATAAAATAAAATAAAAAGTAAAACTTTCAGAACATGACCAATTTTCCAATTTGGAAAACTGAACCAATGACTGTGGAAGAAAATCTGTCTGTCTTTGTCCATCTATGCCCTCAAACCCACATCATAATCCCACGTTGTATACTTTGGAGGATTCTCACTAGTTGTGTTTGTGCTTGTGTCTCTCTGAGTTAGTGACCAACCCATGTGACAGGAAGAAATGTGAGTGGCTGTGCCTGCTCAGCCCCAGCGGACCGGTGTGCACCTGCCCCAACAACTACATTGCCGACAACGGCACGTGTGTCGAGAGGTCCGGCCCCACCCAGTCGCCGTTCTGTGAGTCTGCATTCCCGCGCTCACGCTTGCTTTGACGGAGATCTATGAGAAGAAATCTTGTTCCATCGACCTACTGGCCATAGATGCTGGTGTAACTGCTCACGTGGCCTCTCAATACTGGCTGCCCTTCTATCTCCACAGCGCCCCCTTCAGGCCCGTGTGACATTCAGTGTCAGAACGGAGGCAGCTGCTTCCTCAACGCCCGTCAGATGGCCAAGTGCCGCTGCCAGCCCAGCTACATCGGAGAGAGATGCGAGATCAACCAGTGCAGGGACTACTGCAAGAACGGCGGCACCTGCACCGCATCTCAGACAGGTGAAGAGACCTCGAAGGCCACGGTCAAGACTTCGTTGTAGTCTTCGCTTATTTGCCACTCCCCTCACTGACGTGCAGGAGTCCAATTCTCAAATTGGCAGTCAACGCATATCCAGCTTCAACAAGTCAGCACTGAAAAGACTAAGCTAGCATTAGCGCTGTAAATAAGATGACGTTAGCTACTGCTGCTACGTCGGCAGCATGACTTATTCGGAATGGAGCATTACAATAACAGTAAATGTTATCTGTTTTAAGTTTGATATTTTTAGGAATGCGCGGTCAGTTACACATCCAAAAGTGGACACGCATGTATCTGCTGAGCAGAAATGCTGCTAATTCCGCGTCGTTTCTGAGTCCTCTCAGTTGCTTGAATTCCCGTCACTCCGCTTCTGTTTGCTGATCTTATGACCAGTTGTTGGCACACGAGCGATAGACATGTTTTTACTTTATAGAGGTGGATATCCCTCCCAAAATAGTTTCAGCAAAGCTCCTGCAACCCAAGCTAACGGGCTAGCGTGAGGCTGCGGGGCTAATGGCTGTGAAATGATTGATACCTCTTACATCAATCCTCTTTGATCGGTTGCTCTCGTTCGAGCACGGTGGTTTCTTTGAAACAAACCCGGCTAACTCCCCGTTCACGATAGTCAAGTTGTAAACAAGGAAATGACTTTTGCTGGCATTGTTTGTTCATTGTTGCAAGTGTTATTTTTGTGATAGGTGCTCCGACATGCAGATGCCCGAAAGGCTTCACGGGACCCAACTGCAACCGTCACACTTGTCAGAACTATTGCCAGAACGGCGGCAATTGTTCGGTCAACTCGGGCAATCAGCCAACCTGCAGCTGCCCAGAACAGTACCACGGAGATCAGTGCCAGTACAGTAAGCGGATCAACTCACATCCCCACTGTATACATGTTCTCATCCCACCATAAAGCGTTCAAGTTGCTTTTGACAAACACCTTCCACGTCTTACACAACACGATGGCCTTCTCACAGGTAAATGCGAAGGCTATTGTGAGAATGGCGGGACCTGCTTGCAAACCTCAAACGGCACCAAAATGTGTCAGTGCTCCAGCCAGTACATCGGGCACCAGTGTGAGCTGGACAAATGCGTCTTCTGTGGCACGGGCAGCTGTTTGACGTCGCCCTCGGGAGAAGTCTCCTGCAGGTAAACACACGCCGCGGCCTACACATTAAATGGCATTTGGATGTGTAAATATTGGTTGAAAGTCTCCATCCGGTTGCCCGGCGCCGCATGGCAACATCGGGCCCTCAAATGCTAAATTTTCCTTGACTTGAGTTCAAAACAAGCGATGAAAATGACAATAATAACCAAATGTGTGCCTGGCAGATGCTCTCGCCATCTAACGGAACAGGTAGTCCGTAACCAAACACAGAACTAGTATTTTTTTTTCCCATGAGGGGGAACCAAGGATATCTCAGGCATTCTGCACAACAACATTTTTAGACACCCAAAAAATTCTTCAGAAAACACTGATGAAAAGTCATTATTATGTTCTCTACAGGGGGGGGGGGAAATGTGGAAAAAAAATTCCACATCCCAAAGTCTGGCACATACGGGGGTCCAAGCATATTTCGGGGGGACCCCCCCCCCACCTTTTGCTCCGCCAGTGACTCAACTTGCGATGTACTTTTGGCACAACTCTATTTCTTCAATTCTATCTACTTTATTTATGTAGCACAACCTCAGCTGCAACAAAGAGTTGTACATGAATACAACTCGGACGTTTCAGTAGTGTCACCTCTCATCAAAATCAGGCGTTATCTTTGTAATAATAACTGTTTGTGTGTGTGTGTTTTGTTTGCGTGCATCTATCTGTCTGTGCGCGTGTGTTGGGGTGCACGTGTGTGTGTGCATGCGTAGCTGCCCCAATGGTCAGACCCAACCCAGCTGCTATACCTGCTTGGACTACTGCTCCAATGGACAATGTACAGTTGACTCTCGCACACTATTGCCCCAGTGCAAGTAAGATGAGACTCACTCCAAACTTGTCATTCTTTTTTGTCAAGTACAAACTACACAAAAGATAACACACACACACACACACACACACACACACCAACATCGTCACTGTGTCTCACTGTGTGTCCAGATGTCCCACAGCTTGGAGAGGTTACCGGTGTGAAATTGCTTCTTCCGTGGATTCCTCCGCATCCAGTGGAAGTGAGTCACACACTTCTTAGCAGTGTGTCCTACTGATTTAAAAAATACACGTTTTTTTTGTTTTTTTTTATTTATTTTTACATTTTGGCTGCATTTGCTCACGTGATTTGCTCACCGCCAGGCATGGCCTCAGTGGTGGTCCCCGTGCTTCTCCTGCTCCTACTGGCACTGCTGGTGGTTGGCGCCATCCTGTGGTACAAGCGAAGAATGCGAGGGTAGGCATTGTTGACGTTGCTGTTGTTGTTGGTGTGTTTTAATCTTTCTTCTTTCCATCTCCATCAACCATCTATTTCCTGTCCCCCAGGTCTCTATGGCCGGGCAAATCTCGCTCTCGGTGCTCGCGGTAACTTGACAGGGTTACATCTTTGACTGGTTTAGACTTTGTAAACCCCCCTCCCTCCCTAATTTCAAGATGGCTCCCGCTGTCCATCCATCTCTCCGACCATTCTGTTATAAATATCTGTCTGTCCTTGCCTGCAGTTTTCTCCCCAAGAAACCTAAAGGCGCATTTCAACCACAGCAACTTTACCTTGGAGCTAGGAACTTGAGCGGTCAGAGCACCTAACTTTTGTCGTACTCTCAAGAGGCCCGGGAACTCGAGGATGGCCTCTGACTGGATGAAAACTCGTTTTGTAAAATACTATTCTTTGATTGTAAACCAAATGAAACCTGCCTGGCTGCTTTAACAACATCATGTTGCATCTTTCTACTGCCACCTACCTCAGTACAGTGGTATTGCAGTCACTTGTGCTATATCGTCAGCCTTATTTATCAGTGTTTTTGTCTGTTTCGCAAATACCAATGGCAAAGAACAAAAAGATCCTGGAATTTTTGGTTGAAATGCGTCTTCAGACTCTGTTGACTCTTATTTGGAATGTTTTTTGTTTTTGGTTCTTTTTTTGCTTCTCCATATGGTTCCCTGTTGTACTTGTTCAGTTTCTGCTGTGTGCCTGCTTGGTGAAATATCGAACTGTCTATCAATGAACAATGATGGCGTGTAGTCTGCCCAGCATTGTCCCCAATGCTGCAATGTTTTCTCCAGGTTTAATCACATGGGCATTTTGACAAAAAAAAAAAAAAAAAAAAAGCTCATTTGATAAACTTTGTCTCTCTCTGTGGGTTCTATGTTATTTCCCTTTTGTTGGTGTTTGTTTCCTACTGTGTTGCTTACTCACTTTATCTGTTATGTTTGTTGCAGTGCCAAGGGCTTCCAGCACCACAGAATGACCAACGGCGCCATGAATGTCGAGATTGGCAATCCCGCCTACAAAATCTACGAGGGAGACCCTGACGATGACGCTGGGGAGCTCCTGGATTCCGACTTTGCTTTGGACCCAGAGAAAGTAAGAAGAAGGCAATTCACAACAGAGAGAAAAAGCAGGATTCGGGGGTTTGAACAACCAGGGGAGGGACCAAAAAAACATGGGCACAACAACAGTCATATCGCCAACAGTTATAGTCCCACCATGAGAGCAGCAACAACACCCACGTTTGTAGTGCAAAAAAACAATGGAATCTAACAACAAATAAAATCACTCGGCTATATCAAAATACTGGTAAGTTCAAAGGTGTAAAACAGTCTTGAATAAACAAAAATGTCAACTAAATGCAGTACTTAAATAAAAACTGAAACGGGATAAAATGGTCTAAAAAAAACAGGTGAGTAATTAGGTCATTAAACTACAGAAAAATGTGATAAAGCTTTAGAGGAGAAAACAATCTCGATAAAGTACCTTAATCCAAACGTGTATTTTTTTGTTACTATGTTCTTACTTTATGATACTCTAATTTTATTTTATTTTTTTTAGTATTGGGTCAGGCTCTGTTGACTGTTAATTGCTCTTGGGGAGCCCCCTAGTGGTTGAATCGTTTTGAAAGGGGGGAATAAAAAATAAACAACTGCAATAATGTGGGTGTGCAAGTTTTGATCCAAACGGGGGTGGGTGGACCTTTTATACCCACCCTAAACTTGACTTTTACGCCCATTGCGCTAAAAGCTTTTGTCTGTGCTCTGCAGCCCACCAACTTCACCAACCCAGTGTACGCCAGCCTCTACATGGGCGCCCACAACAGCAACAACTCCCTGGCCAGCACCGATGAAAAGAAGGAGCTCCTTTCCCAGGGCGACGAGAGCATGAGCGACCCGCTGGCGTAGAGTCTCGCAGCGCCCCCCGAACTGTGCCAGCAATCGTCCTGCCCAGCCAGTGCTGAGGCCACGAGCTCCCTCATCTTATGCCTTTCCCACCTGAAAATAAAAACAACGTAAAAAAAAAAACAAAAAAAAACCCCGCAAAACAACAAAATCAGAAACACTGTATAAAATGTATAAAATGAAGGACTACTTTTTTAAGTGATTGCAGTATTATATTTTGTTCTTTGACAACAACAAAAATCATCTGGTGACGAAAAAGGAACCATTTTATAGGCATTTACTCCTTTATTTGACGTTTTTTGCTCACCTCCCCGCAGCTCCCCCCCCCCCTTCTCTCTCATGCATATAGCCACTACCTCTGTGCAAAAGGAAAAGAGAAAGACAAATTGCAGTGGAACATCTTATTATTATTTTTGTATGAATTGTATAGCAGGCAAAGAGTGACTCTTCCCTTCCATCCGTGAAAACATTTCAAACCAATTAAGTCCTTGTTGTGTTGTGGATGAAAGTGGCGCCCGTGTCACTTTCAGGTCCAACCATGTCATGTTTTGTTTTTCCAGCTGAATCAACATGTCCCCGAGGAGGTCTTGCTACATTCGAGTGATTGTCTTTTACCTACTTGCACAGACAAAAGTTATATATATTTGCATATAGATGATATATATATATATATATATATATATACATACAGTATGTACACGCAAACCTGTTAACAAAGTGTCTTGAAAGTATACCCAGGAACATCAGTAACAATTAGCAGTCTGTACTTTATAACGTATATGTCAAAGTCACTTACAGTGAATGAGCGTGTGAGTGAGAGCTGGCTGATGATGATGATGATGATGATGATTGTAACATTCCAGGATGAGACGTCTGGGATGGACACTGTGGCCTTGGATTACCGTAGGAGGCAACTTTTGTTGTAGAAGGCGAACAGCAGACTTATCGTATGTATGTTAACTCCCCAACCCGAAAAAAAAAGAAGTATAACAGATAATTTGCTGAGCATTGTTGAAATGATCATTTATTCCTTCTCTGTTGACCGCAACTGTGCTTTGAGGAAAGGCCAGGGTTATGATTAGACGCTACGTATGTTCATGGGAGGCTGTTTCTCCTTCTCGCTATCGTGTGTAATGACATGGTCAGGAGGCGATTAAGGTTCATTCTCACAGTTAAGTGCATTCCCAGGACGGAGACCGATCAACTTCCTGATGAGCATTCCTTTGTCAAAGCCTTTGCCATGCTGCTAATGCTAACCATATGTCTGTCTCAAGAATGTTCTTCTCGCTGTGTCGCGCTGTTAGCCGTCGCGCTGCTTTGACCGAGCTTGTGGGCCCTAACCTGCCATAAAACTCTGCATGGTGCTCACACCCCCAACACACACACACACACACACACGGACAGTACATTCAGAGGAAAGCGGGTTTACCCCTTAACAGTGTTCTTTTTTTTCTCTCTTTTTTTTTTTTAACATCTGACCATGTAAATTAGAACAATCATCATTCAGTTGGAGAAATGTATTTGTTGGCAAAAACCCACATGGATTTGTGTGGTTCTGATTGTTTTTATGATTCTGTTTCTTTTTGATATAAGAAATTAAATGGATTTTTATAGTAGAAAAAAAATGTACGGTGGCTCATGTCTGTCATTTGAAGAGGTCAGGGGTGACACTACAACGGGACTAGGGGGGGATAGAGCCTGCGTTCTTGCATGTTGTAGACGTTTTCCCATCTGCAACCCACCTGATTCAAATGATCAGCTCGCCAACAAATTCTGCAGGGGCCGTATAACGATCCCATTCATTTGAATCGGGTTTGTTGCAGGAGGAAACCTCAAAAACCATGCAGGCCCTCGAGGACGGAGTTTGAGACCCCCCCATGTATACAGAGCTGGGCATTTCGCCCATGTGACCGACCGGTCCGCCTTTGACGGACGCCCGTTTTGTAAGCGATAAACGATAGACGGCTCCTCCCCTAAATGAAGCAAGCCTCGATACACGCTTTGCGAAAACGCCCCCTTCGTTACTCGATAAACGCTTCAAAGCCTCGCCACATCTCGTAACATCGCTGAATAAACCTGTTGCCATTCATACAAAAGAAAAAATTATGGTGTTTGCCGTTAAGAAACCGGAAGCTAGTGATGGGAAAACGAAGCTTCAAATTTGCCTTATGAACCGGTTGTTGTATTTTTTTTTGACTCCTCTAGATGGCACTCTTTGTTCAACATTGGGCTGAAAGTACACTGACTTGCCATTTCTTAAACCACTTTATGTAAACCAACAGTGCCATCTAGAGGAGACAAAAAAAATACAACTGGTTCATGAAGCAAATTTGAAGCTTCATTTTCCCGGCACTACCTGAAGCCAACCCTAAAAAAAACAAAAAAAACAAAATGGCTTATACATAACTCTTCTTTATTAAACATAAAATAATTGATCATTTTTCAAGTAAATGTTTTGATTTGATTGTACATTAATAGGAAGTCAGCTTTATGTATTGTGGTAGGAATTAGTGTAAAAATGGTCACTCCATCCCCACTGAGATAAGGCATTAGAGAAAAATGAAAACGTCCGTTGTCCGTCAGCACCTTGGCTAACAGCAGTCCACCGGCAATCTTCTTCATACACTTCTCAAGTGTCACTTTGTGTGGCAGAAAGTGTTGTCAAGCTCAGACAAGGCACGTGTGACACCACATTTGGATCTCTCGACATTCTGAAAGAACTGACTGCCCTTTTGCTCATTGATTCAGTATCATAAGGCTCCTATGATAGTACAAGGCAATAGAAATACATTCTGAAGGGGTGTAAAATGCCATACAAATATTAAGACATAACACTGTTTCCGCCAAAGGCACATATGAAGCAAATCTTTTTTTTTTTTTTTTTTTTTTTTTTTTTTTGCTTGTCTGTTTTTACATAATAGAATCGCCCAGATATATGAAGACAACTGCCAACAATAAGCACTGATAAGACATGGCCTCTGGTGAGGGATCCCCGAGTGTCTCATGCAAGATCGCTGGAGTTATTTTTGCAAGTCTTTGCGAAAAAAAAAAAAAAATACCCCAATAGCTGCATCAACCGTCGCCTCGACGTCCACGTCCAAAAGATGCAAGTGCATCAGCCTCGCTGGTGCTGCATTCTGGCCTACTCGAACAGTGCGGAGCAGGAAAGTCTTGAAGTGAACGTGGCACTTCATTTAAAGTGGCTTTAAAAAAGGCCTTCATAAATAAATAAATTACCCAGCTAAAACAAGGCCTCTGTTTTGACACCCCGCCCCCCTCCCCCCACCACCATTCTTTTCAGTCTTTGTGATGTGCAGCCCCAGGGTCGAAACGGACTGTCGGCAACGCGGCCAGCGAGGTTATAGTAAAGGAAGGGGGGATTATAAGTGATGAATAAGTGGTTTAGGGTCTCTTCCAACCGTTCCGGATCACGGCATCGGCTCGCAGGTAAGGCTGGTTTCTCAGATCTGTGAGTAGGCATGAAGAGAGGGGTGGAGGGGAGGGCGCACAAATGTTAGATGGGACACACATCGAAATTCAAGAGTATGTATCCAACATTTCCAATATTTTGCATGTTTGCTGCGCAGGCGAATGACGACAAATTCCCAAAGCCTTGGATGTCGACGGACTTGTGTGATGTCGGCGGAAATTCAAAGCTTTCAGGAATGAAAAACAAAAGCAAAAAGTCATAATTGAGCGCTAATAACGGTGAGAATCATGACTGCACTTCCAGCACAAAAGGTCAACGGGCTCTTGATTAGGCACAAAACAATTTTCTGTGGAGAGGATTTTTCCTCACGTTCTTTATGGACACACGCTGGCACCAGCATGATGATCTCTAATGAGATCAACCCAACGTTAAAGCATATTTTTTTTTTTTTTTTAAACCAAAAATATATATAATATTAGAAACGCCTCTCAACATGGTGACACCAATGCAATTTACAAGCATGCTAGTGTTAAGCTAACACCTCCCACGATGGAGCATTTTTATTTTCGTAAAAGTAGAATACACTACTCCTGTATTGAATCTCATTAGAAGGTGCCGGTGTACCTAATGTTGTGTCCAATGGACGCATTTGTATCATCGTGGCTGTTTGTTGTGCTATTCGAGCCTGTTGACCAGACAGCGCACCGCCGGCAGCAATTTACACGGAACAAAACATGGCTTGATGACAAGAGTTGAATCAACACTGGACAACATGCAACATGAAGGAGTGGGTGAGGAGGAGGAGGAGGAGGATGATGATGATGATGGTGATGATGAAGGTGAAGGTGGCGGAGAAAGGCATGGTTCTGAAAACTCTTTTGGATGGATGGCCTGTTTTGCGTCTTAAAGTGTCAACTAATCACGAGTCGGTCTGCTTTGCGTTGCGTAACGTGAGGTAGCTTGAGTTTGCACGAGACGAGGCTGAAGCAGCCGACAACACTGGAGCAGCACACAAAGGCGGGACAGCGCTCAGCCAGGCTACCTGCCTTACCCTCCTTTAGGAAATACTGTCCAAAATCTTCATTTCGGCTGGAAGGGCAGACGACAAACAAAGGGTGGTGGAGGAAAGAGTCACATGTTAGCGGGAAAACCAACACCCAACATGTTAGTCTCGTGGAAACAAAGCATTGTGGGTGAAACCTATAAAGTAGCCAAACCTCTTCATGGTGACTTTCCTGGGCTGGGCTGGGCTGGGGGGTTGGGGGAGGGCGCGCGAGTAATGCACAGCCATTTGCTAGGGATGGGCGATACCAGTGATTTTGGATTCTATCCGATACCAATTAATACTGGACCAAATACGATACGATATCGATACCAGAAGTGACCAAATATCACAATACCGATCCGATATCGGTACCGGAAATTATGTTGTTGTTTTTTTTTTTTTTTACACAAAGCTGCGAAGAAAATCACATGTGCACTGCCGCTGCACTCACACCGAATATCGTGATATTTGGTCAGATTTTGTTACCACTTCCACGTCATCTTGTCAACAGTGGCGTGCACTCCATGCAGTGCCTACAAGATGTGGCCCTTCACCCTGATTGTCCTTCATCCAATCAAATGTGTTTGCAAAGTTCAGGTGGGCGGGACCCGAGCCGGCACTCTGTTTCTGCCGAGGCAGAAAGCTCTTTGCCCTTGGCAACACGGAGCAAAAATTCTGATTGGATGACAACATAACCTTCTAAATTATAGATTAATATATTATACATGTGAATTAATAGCAAATATTGATACTTTAGCTTGAGAATCGATACTTAAGGGGGGGAGTGACCCAAACATATTTTTTCCAAGAATATGTTCTATACAAGCCCACTAAATAAATATTGTGTTCGTTGAATAAGAGTTAACACACCCGTTTTTAGTCATCTCCTGGGGCGGCCATTTTGTCACCTCCGTCGACTGAAAATGACATCACAGACCCTCGGGGGCTCCAATAACGACCGCCTGTTTTCTGAAGCTGAGCTATGATTGGTCGTTATCTGAGCCCTGGCCAACTGTGATGTCCTCTTCAGTCGACAGAAAGTGACAAAATGGCCGCCCCCTGACATGGCTAAAAAGGGGTGGATTTTGCTGCTTAACTGATATTCCACAAACGTAAAATATTAATCAGAATGCCGTGTTTCAACTTGTGGGCCTGCTGGGAACATATTCTTGAAAAAAAATGTGTTTGATTTCCGCTTTAAAATCGAGCACTCTGGATTGGATTCTCAATCTTTTGGTGTCGATCTTCCCATCCCTACCATCTACGTTACATGCGGCAAGCTTCCGCTGCGTACTTCCCGAGTGCAAGTGTTATCTTTGCTTGTACTTGGAGGGTATCAGCATATTTTGTACATGTTGACACTGTGCTCCCTGTAAAGAGGTTTGGCTGACTCTTATCACCAGATAAGAGTCTTTTCATCTCAAACACAAACAAAATGACGGCCCAAGTTAGTGTACACTGGCTGTGGAATGGAGTGATGGGGATCATGCTGCATGCAAAGTAGAGATGGGGGGGGGGGTGGATGGGGGCTTTCACGCATACGAGAAACACCTGGACAACCTTGGCGTTAAAGGGGGAGGGGCTAGCAGTTGGCGTCGTCGCAGAGGTTGGCCTCACAGAAGAACCGTGAGCCGCGTTTAGCCGTGCGGGCTGTGAAGGGCACGCTCTTCAGTACTGGCGGGGTGGAGGAGGAGGGAGGAGGGGGAAGGGGAGAGAGAACATGACTTTTATCAGCAGGGAGGGCCAAACACTGGAACACATTCACACCGCATTAAGGAGACTGTCATGGCAGCTGTGCGTCGGCTACATGGAGTACGCCAAACTTTTCCTTCGGTGAAAAGTTGCGCTGGGCGGGGAAACATCGGTTAGGAATGCCAGCGTCACTTTTCAAGCCTTGATTAATGGCCAGCAAAGAAAACAAACGTTAGCGTCTGCGTTAACCCTGAGGCTGTGACCCCGCTCTTCTTTTTCCGGTAAAGAGTCGACATTTGGAAAGAGGACCTCTTCAAGTGGACAAAAAAAGTCAACACACCCCTCTTCAAATGTTAATTCTTTGTAATGTAAAAATATGAGCTCAATATGAAACTTTTTTCCACCATATCGCGCAAATGAAAAACAATGAAATCTTCCCAAGAGGGGAAGTTAAAATAAACACCTGAAATCACGCGGTTGCAAAAATGAGCACACTCTCTTGGAGCTGTGGACGTGCTCGAAATTAGCCAGTCACATTTAAACTCATGTTAAATGGCTAATCTTCTCCGTATCGTAATCCATTTTTCATCAGCTAGCACGACAATTGTATGAGGGTGTGCAACCACATTATCTCAGTTTATCTTTACATGGCCCCTCTAAAAGAAATATATATATACATATATATATTAGTGCTGTCAAACGATTAATTTTTTAAAACTCATTAATCGCAACATTTTCCATAATTAATCGCGATTAATCGTATTTTTTTTCAACTACAATTTTTTATTAAGCTTGGAACCGTTATTTACTTGAGTAAAATCTTGTGGAAAAAAATATACATAAATATGTATATAAACACAAGTATATTTCAATTCAAAGACTGTTCTAATAGCTTTCTTTGATCCTTGAGTAAGATTCTTTTGCAGTAAAATACAACGATACACCGATACACCAAAGACGTACAACTAATATGGTATTTGAATTTGGCTGTGCAAAGTGTGCAAATTATTTTGGATTTCTCCAGTGAGCCCTCAAGCAACTTTTTAAAGTAAAACTACATACAAGTCCACCTCTGCGGCAGTGACTCTCCTCTAAGTTTGGCTGCATAGTGAGAAGAGGTCAGCTGATACCGGAAGTAAATAAAACTGAGTTAACTGAGTTAATTTTTTTTAGTGCGCTATGAAATTTAAATTAATCTCCAGAGTTAATGCTTTAACTTTGACAGCCGTAATATATATATATATATATATATTTGCACAGGTTGTAAGTCACAATAATGATGGAAGCAGTTTATTTGAATAGAGGTGTGTATACTTTATGTTGTGTAATTTAACACTTACTGCCCACGACACTGGCACAGTCAACTCACGAGTTGTACCAGCTTGAATAATCTTCAGTCGTCACACCATTTTGGTGACCTCTTTTAACTAGAAAAGCGCTTCCTAAATACGAGATGCAGCTCGCTGCGTGTTGCCAAGCAGTACTTAAGTTGTAGCTGTCTGTCAAATGACAACACGACCTGACACAAAAATAGGATACTTTCATCAAATAAAGAGATCCCATCATGTTGAGATGTCATCCTGAGAGCTGCGTCTAATATTTTGACCCTCGGATGGAGCTCAATGAAGCCACCAAAGTATCAGAAACACATCTCAATTCAGATTGCTTTTTTTTTCCCCAAAGGCGAATTTCTGACAATGTTCTTGTTTTCATCTCATTGTGCAGGTGCACCTAATGGAGTGTCTATTCAATATGGGCAAGGTTTGGTGACGTCACCAAAGAACACAAAGCAGCTACGTCGCCATACCTCTGAACAGCCTGGCCTTATTGTTTCGCTTCCTGTTCTCACGCATGACATCCAGCAAAAAAGAACCAGTGCAGATTTCTCTTCGCAAACCTTCTTTGCTCTACTTTTTGTGACTAGCTTGTCGTGAGCAGTTAAAAATTGTGTTCCAGACCACTTGAGTCCCAGCTGGCTTGTCAGGTGGTCGGCGAGGTCGTGTGTCAGTGAGTATAAAAACCAAACAAAACAAAAAAAAGAGGTCTTGAAGGCCAACCAAGTGGCTTGGTTCACAATGCATGAAGACCGTTACAGACTGCCTTATTGTGAGTTTCCACATGATAGTTTCTACATTGGAATGTTGAATGCAACACTCTACGGTTGAGAGTCATATCAGCCCATAAAAAAAAAGAGCATTATAAGGTCTTAGGTAAACCCAAGCCTCTCGCACTTGGGAGCAAACTTGCTTGACTCGCTGCGGAGGCTCGACCACATCGGTCGCGCATTCGACAACTTTTCCGGACGACGCGTCGCGGGCTAACGGCTACGTGCCGGACTGCGGTTGTGACGGCGTGTGCACCACATAGCACAAGGTGCATTTCAAAGGCGCCGAGGAGTGAATGACCACAGCGGTGCGGGAGCCCCGACGGGAGCGCCGGGAAGCGCAGCCGGGCCCACCTGTGATGATGTCCTCAATGGTGCCGTCCTTGCCCTCGTACACGGGCCGGTGGTCTTTGGCCTGCCGCTTGCGCAGCTCCGCAATCAGCTCCTGTTGCTGGTGCCTCTTCTTATGCGCCTGAACCTGAAACACAAGCAGCAGGACGCGCTCGGCGTGTTTGAGCGGGCCTTTCGGACGCAACCGCGAGGCGTCGTCGCTCGGGGCGCACCTTGGGGTCGTGCTGCTTAGCCTCTTGAGCCAGTAACTTTTCCCTCATGGCTTCCTCCTGCTTTTTCCTTTGTTCGTTGTCCTCCACGGCATCCTGATAAGATGAGGAAAAGATCAGCTGTCAGCAACTAGAAAGTCAAATCAAAGTCAACGCAGTGGCGGGGCTTAATTTGGAACAGGAAATAAACAAAGGGCTTCTTGGGGAAGTCAAAGCTTCCAACCTTCCCTGAAGCTTTGTGCAAAATGTCACTGAGTCAAGGCGAGGTGAAAAGGTGCTTCAAGACAAATGAATTTCAAATGAATTCAACATCCACTTTTCTTAACCGGCGCCATCGCAGGATGACGAGTATCGGTACAGGTGCTGATCGGTGCTTTGGCATGCTTTATTTTCTTTTTAACGTCCTTTTTTGTTCGCGCTCAAACATCTTAACATTTTAAAATAGGACGTGTTTACGTTTTTTTTTTATTCTGTTTGATTAGTCAGTTAGTTAATCAACAATTATTGAGGCTATTTGTTTTGTTCACACGGCTATCCTGTCAGACTGCGTTCTTGACTTGTGTTTAACTGTTTACACCTACATATATGTAAATATTAGAATAGTTTGAGAATTTCTTTAAAGCTATCTTTTATTTTATTTAGACTTGTTTTTTGGGGGGGTTTAGTTAGTTTCAGTACATTTTTAGAGCAGGTATGTTAAATTTTCAATAGTTTTTATTTTTGGGAAATGCTTCATTATAGGAATTTTTTTATTAGTATTTAGTTTTTTTTTCGGAAATAAAAACATTTCAAATCAACCCCGAACGTTCATGTATGAAATTAATCGACGACGAAAAAAAAAAAAAAAAACATTTTTACTAGAAAAAGTTTGTTGTAGTTAGTTTTAAATACATAAAATGTAGTTTGAGTTTGTTTTTTAAAGCACTCTCGTTTTTATTTGATTTCACGAATGAAAATGTTTTTCTCAATTTTAGTTTTAGTGATTTCATTCATTTTTGGGCTAACTATAATAACCTCGGTCAGGAGAAACCGTCAAAGGTGGCTTTTTAGGTGGCATCGAAAACACTGTGCCACTATTGCTTTATCGGAGCCATATACACAGAAGTCCTTGCGCTGCACGTTTCCGTAAGCAGATGCCATCAATCTGGAGCGAGAACAATCTCAGGAAGTGAGTTGCGCGGTGGGGCGGCGGGCGGGACGGCGAGCACGACTGGAGAGGACGAGAGGGAAGACGCGGCCGAAACGACGCAGCTGCAGCTCGACAGTCAGACCCAGCTGGCCTTTCCTGTTATTTGGCCTCAGACTGCTCGCCACGTCCTGTGGCAGCGGGGCGGCCAAAATTCTGCCCTGTCTGTCCGTTGAACTTCCTGAAATCTGCATTGTGTGGGTGCCGTGCTTAAGACACATATCCAAGATGCGACTTTTGCATGGTGTCACCTTGTAGGCCTTGATAAAGCGCACAAAGACGGGGAAGAACACCGACGGTGGAGTGGTCTTGGCGCTCTCTCCAAAGTAGTTGACCACATGACTGAAGGCTTCCTAGAATTGGGATGAGAACAGGAGCAGCCACTAGTCAATCAGAGCATCAAGTTAGAAAGGGTTGTGTGTGAGGTAGGCACAATTTCAATTGTTTTGTGGCACAATTGCTATGCGTAATGGCAACGGGAAGAGAGTAAACAATGCATGTAATGGCATGCAGTGGTCTTTCATTTATCGCCGGGGTTACGTTCCAAAAATAAATCAGCGAAGTAGGAAACTTTGTTTTTTGTTTTTTTTCAATTATTATACTGTGTCTTTTAAGGACTCACCATTAACATTTCTCTCTTGTTTTAAAGCGGGAACTCAACCCAAACATATTTTTTTCCAAGAATATGTTCCCAGCAGGCCCACTAGTGTAAACACGGCATTCTGATTAATATGGCGTTTGCGGGATATGAGTTAAGCAGCAAAATCCACCTGTTTTTAGCCATCTCAGGGGGCGGCCATTTTGTCACTTCTGTCGACTGAAAATGACATCGCAACTGGTGTCATTTTCAGTCGACAGAAGTGACAAAATGGGTGGATTAACTCTTATTCCACAAACGCAATATTTATCAGAATGCCTTGTTTCAACAGGTGGGCTTGCATATTGTGGAAAAATTATTGTGGGTTGACTTCCTCTTTAAACATGTTCAAAGGTCAAACCTTAATAAGAAAAAGAAGCATACTTTATTATTATTATTAATATTATTGTTGTTATTCTTATATTAATGATTAATATTGTTCATGTTATTTTTTTTTTTAACCCTCCTCTTATGTTGTGGGTAAAATTTACCCCGTTTTGTTGACACGGCAGTCACTACGGCCTCTTCTTCTTCTACTACTATTTCCAGTATATTCGGTCAATCCACGTATGTCAAAATCATTTGTTCCGATCGAAAGTGTGATGCGTGAACACGCAAGTCCTAATCGTGTAAATATCCTTACTGTCCATGAAAACAGTGGATCCGATCATAATTGTAATCCGAACTCCGAAGAAATTTCGTCCAGGTAAACGTAACCGGTCAAATATGGCAAGAAGAAGAAATCGTCATCCTCAATCTTTTCGAAGGATCATTCTCATCCGTGTTGTTGTTGCCTGACGTTGACACTGGAGTCGTTGCATTTTTATTGCGCAGTGCGAATGCCGCCTAACATTCTGCTGAGCAGCATCTGGCACGGATGTGTGCTTCCTGTCTATTCTTGCGTCACTTTCTTTGCTAGCTCGCGGGAGAAGGCGGCGTCTCTGCCTACCTCTGCTGTCTTGGCATCCCTCTGCAGTTTATCCAGCTGGGCGTCACTGGCCTGGACAAAGCCCTTCAGCACCGAGTGGTCATGGAGACTACATTCCCTCCGAATCAGCTCCATGCCTTTCCCCAGCTCTCGCACATCCAGCAGAACGTTTTCCAGCGACACTTAAATCGTCAAGGGAAGAAGTCACATTTGGAGCATTTCAACTAGCAGTCAAGCTTTGGCGAGCCGGCTTAAAGTTGGTGAGCAAATTGCCGCCATTGTCAACAAATTGAATTGAGAGAATGTGCGCTCACCTGCTGCGGCCTTCTCCACAAAGTGCAGCTCATTGTAGAAGTTGGCCAGCTCCTGATATTTCTCCTTCACAATGAGAGCTATGTAGTGGAGCAGCGTCATTTTCCTGTCTGTGGACTTGGTGTCCAGCAGCTGCGGCGCAAAACAAAAGAATCTAAGCTATACGCTCCGCGGCCGTAAACTGTGCAGGAAGATGAGAAATGAGCGCAGGTGGCCGGCCGCAAATTTTTTGCTGCCTTACTCACCAGATCAAGACTTTGCAATTTGAAGCCATAAACGCACCCTCGCTTGCTGCTATTCATATAGTTGCCCAGGGCTAAGATAATCTGGAAGCGCATCAGAGGAGTTAACGCCCACTCACGCTTGGAACTACTCCAAAAGACGAGTGGACCAACCTCGAGCATTCTTTTCAACTTTGGCGAGGATTTGACCGAGCCGGAAGCGGCGATGATGGCGTTGAGCTGCGGCGTGAGCATGCCGACGTTGTCGGCAAAGTTGCCCACGAAGGTGATGATGTTCATCCTCTGCGTCAGCCTCTCAATCTTGCTGAACAGGAGCATGAAGCGGTCCTCCTCGGCCAGCTGCTCAAGTGGGCGCCGCTCGCGCTCGTACTGACGCAGCAGCTTGACCTCTGCCTCCGTGGGCAGGAAGCGCATCAGGCACTCCACAAAGTCCACCGGTAAGGCCTTCAGGTCAAATCTAAGCGGGCGTTAGAAAAACGGGTCGGGTCAGGCGAAATGGTGAACAAAGTCAGGACATGGGTGAAAATAATTCTATCCATAACAATCTGAATCAAGGTGTTTTTGCTTAGGTGTTCTATTTAGTATTTAGTTATGATGAACAAATATTGTGTTACAGTCCATAAAAAGTGTTCAGTAAAAATGTCTTCTAAATTAAGTTGCTGTCACGGTACGGTCTTTTAGTCATTTTAAAAAATCTACTTTTATTTCTTGACACAGAAAAATAGATGCTACTTGGTCTGCCCACATATAACTCACACATCACACACACATACAGAGCACATCACATAGCATGCGCACACACACATCCATTAACATGTGTGAGCCTTTATCCCACTGGGTCATCACGGGGCTTTTCCACGCTGTGACAACGAGGCGCTCCAACCCCAGTCCACATGCTGCATATCTAGTCGGACTTGAAAAAAAATTCCTGTCCTGGCTCACGGTGATGTGCGCGCACTCGCAAGCGACAACGAGGCGCTCTAAAGCAGCCACGCCAGCCAGATGATGCAAAGTCGCAAAGGGAAGATGCATTTTCAGGATGCAAGCCTAGCTAGCAGGCTAACTGCACGCTGCAACTGCGCTGCTGATGCGAACATAGGCGCTCAAGTTGTTAGGAGGGGAAACTTATGCCGGGCCCCCTTTTAGCAACGGCCAAAATATCCGGAAATGGTGACAAAGTGTTTTGCGCTATATTTCCACGAATTGACTACCGAGTTGTGGGTTCGCGCATCTTTTCAACAATCACCAACGTGCAATGTAGTCCGAAACAAATCTCTGAAGTCACTTGACAGGGTGTTGAAAAGAACAATGAAAGGTAATTGCTGAATACTTCTCGATGGCTTTGCAGATCTCCTCTGTGCTCTTGTTTGCCTTCCTCAGCGTGATGGCTAAATTCTTGGAGCGATTGGCGTCCAGCAGCGTGACTTTGTTGACAGTCTTCTGAGCCACTTTGCTCTTTGCGCATGACAGATCCATGATAGGACCCTGCGCTCGCGTTTTAAACAGCTCCTCAAACCTCTCCAAATCCAGTTCCTGCACACAGGGCGTCGTTTACAAGCTGAACACCACCCTCTGAGATGAAAGACGTCGCCGGTGGAGGTGGAAGGGAGGTCGGCCGCTTGACGTACCTCCAGCACCCGTTCATCATCAATCTCATTAAAAACGGTGCCGTTGATCTGATTGGGCTTCAGGGCGGTCCAGTTAAACACGGGCAGGCGGAACTTTGTCTTGATGGGCTTCTTGATTCGAATCGCTGCAAGAAAGCAGAAAGGCGTAGAGTTTGGCGACACTCGCTGCAGCTCAGAGGAAAAAGGAGCGCTCGTACCTGAGAGGCCAACACTCAGGATGACCGAAGGAGACGCTTCAGGCAGAGGAGGAGCGAGAGGAGGCGGGGGAGGAGGCGGTGGAATGGGTGCGCTGAGGCCTGGAGGAAATGACGGTTAAAATTATTTTTTTTTTTCCAAACAATTCCAAAATCTGACAGTAAAACTGAAACTCTGCTTTTGCAACACAGCTGGAAAAAGAAAATGTATTTGAACTCAAATCCAAACGCAACTCGACGAAGACTCCGAATTGCCCATGGGTGTGAGTGCGTTTGACTATGTGTGCCACCCGTGACTCTAATTGGATAAGCAGTTGAGACAAGGATGATGATAACGATTAACGCAGGTATTTGTCACGGACCAACTGTAAATAGAAGCCCGCAGCTGTGTGTCACTCGACTCACTTGCGGTAGAAGGAAGCGGAGGAGGAGGCGGAGGCGGAGGAGGCGGCGGGGGTGGAGCTTCACTGGCCGGGGGCAAGCTGGGATCCAGTAGCCCTGCTTGCGACACTGAAGCCAACGGTAGCGCCCCGATGTTGGCCAGAGGGATGGCGAGGCCGCCGCCGCCGCCACCGCCGCCGCACGCCGCGCCGAGCGGCTCGATGGCGATGTCACCGTCGGGCTTCTTGTGCAGACGGATGGTGCCTTGCTGCTCCAGCTCCAGGAGCCGCCTCTCGATGTTGAAGTGCCTCTGGAAGGCGGCGTCCTTCTCCTTCAGCACCCGCCTCAGGGTGTTGACCTGCGTGTTGGTGGACTCGTACGTCTCCTGAGCGGTCGCGGGGGGGCAATGTGGAGCACAAGAGCACGACTTGACAAGCTGAAAAAACATCCCGCTTCCTGCCGACCTCATTTGCCATCACACTGATTTAGTTCGATGCGTCTGAAAATGATATAGGCTACTTGAGCCTGTTAACCTCCCGGTATCAATCTTGCGTCAAACATGACCTCCGGCTTACCCGTATTGCTTGAAGATCTTTATCCTTCTGGAGGAGCACCTTTTCCAAGTCTGCCACCTTCATCATCGTTTCATTCTCGACCTCCAGAAGCTTCTCAGTCACCTGGGGAAAAAATGCAATTAGAGGAGGTGAATCGCACATTCACAGCAGCGGCAGCAGCAGCAGCAGCAGCAGCAGCATCATCCCGTGTTGAGTGCCTCCCACGCTCCCATTTACACGAAGCACCATCAAGCCGAAATATGAGACGGCCAGCAGCATGATGCAGCAAGCGCGTGACGCAGCTTCTATTTGGAATATGAAAAGAGCGCACGTTGCGCTGGAATTCGGCCTCATCCTCCCTCATCATTCCTGGCCCCTGAGAGCAGAGTTTGTGATGAAATTCCTCAAATGATGTCAGGGCAGCCCACCACCTCGTCCATGTGCAGACGACGCTCTTTACGAGGCCGCGTGGGATGCAAAGATGGAAGGAGCCAGCAGGGGAACAATATCGGGATTGTTACCAAACTTGCCCACCCCGTGATTATGCCAAGCCACTTAAAAGGAAAACACCGCACATGACAATTACAGCGTTGGACGCGCGCACGCAGCCTGCAAAGAAAATGAGCCGGGATGGGCCCAGTGAGCGACGTTGGTGGTCGACTTACATGAGACAGGTGCTCCTCCAGTTCCTCCACTTTTTCCAGTGCTGCGTTTTTGGTCTCGGCATCTTCCAGCAGACCACCCACGTCGAAGACGTTGTCCAGGTAGGCCTGGATCTGCACCGACAGCTTGTCACTCTCAGTGTGTTTACATTTCTGAGGGCGGGGCGGGGGGGGGGAATCACATCGCAATCATGAGTGACATTGAAGAGAGCGCACGGTCTCCACGTGATCTCGGTTTTACCTCCAGATAGTCATCCAGTCCTAGCTTGGTGAATTCGAACTGCAGGTGGACTCTGAAGTTCATGTCCTCCACCGAGTGGACCACAATGTTGATGAACTGCATGCAAGCAACCTGGATCGCAGACAAACACGCATTTGCATGCTGGACACAGCAAAATGGCAGAAAGCAAACTTGCTCTGACCATAAAGTCGATGTTTCCCTCCTCACTGCGGAAGAAATCCATCAGGCGCTCGAAACGATGCTTCTCCTTACACACCTAAGAAAGGCAAAGTGTTACCTTTCCAACATTCAATGATGCGTATTCGAAGAATGAGCCGAACACGTCTGTTTAATCCATTAAAACACTACAAAGATTCCAAAGGAAACTTAAAGCGCAAGTCAACCCAGTGGTTGGAACGCAGCATTCTGATGAATATGGTGTTTGTGGAATATGAGTTAAGCAGCAAAGTCCACCCATTTTAGCCATACTCGGGGGCGGCCATTTTGTCATTTCTGTCGACTGAAAATGACATCACAAATGCTCAGGGCTCAGATAACGACCAATCATAGCTCAGCTTCAGAAAACAGCTGAGCCGCGATTGGTCGTTGCCTGAGCCCTGAGCAACTTCGATGTCATTTTCAGTCGACAGAAGTGACAAAATGGCCGCCCCCGGAGATGGTTAAAAAAGGGTGGATTTTGCCGCTTAACTCACATTTCCTATTAATCATATTGCTTTGTTTCAACTAGTGGGCCTGCATAGAACATATTCTTGAAAAAAATATGTTTGGGGTTGACTTGAGACATTTGCAGCGCTGTATATCGAAAAGGTGACTGCTGGTATTCATCCGATTATTATTTGCTCGACAGTTCACTACGCATTTTAGATTTTTTTTTCCCCCTCATCAACACAATAAACTTTGAAATGTATTTTTTAGTTTAAGTAGCCACTTGGCGAAAGCCATTTTATATTTGGATGTCTACTTATCATCATTAATCAGTGCATTCAAAACAGTCTAACAGTTCTCTATCTGAGAAGCTTTTCTGTGTTTGAAAGCCATTTTTTTCTTATGCTCAGCGGTCACAGCGAGGCAAGTCAACTGAAAATAATAACGGGCACAAATCTTCCGACCAAAAATAGCCAGATAAAAGTATAAACAAACAATGGCATGTTTTCCCAGCAAATTCTTTGGCTATTTTTTTTTATAGGTCTGAATAAAATACAAACGAATGGCTGAGATAAACTCCCAGAAAAATCAGGAAAATTCAGACTTTTACAAAACACCACAATCAAAGGAAGAAAAAAAACAACATCTTGTTTCGATGAGTGGGCTCATTTTCTCGCTTGTTTTGGAATATGCCCAGTAAGAGGCTGCAGTCCTCTGACTGCCATCAGGGAGTTGATGCTTCTTTTTGCTCCAGGTTGTGTCACATCTGGCGTCTGAATGAGACGAACGACCTCTGACAGGTCACCACGGAGCTTCCCTTGTGGCCTCTGTGGAGGCGACAACTCACAGAGCTCCTCGACTTTCATCCCTGCATGCCGGCCCCGCAGGCCTCCGAGCATCTCAGCAATGAGCTCGCCATGGCTTTTTTTCCCCTACATTATCAACAGTTATGTGGAACAACAGATTACTAAAGAATTAAGGCTGTCAAAGTTAAAGCATTAATTATGGAGATTAATTTAAATGTTATAATGCATTAAAAACAATTAACTCTGTTAACTCCGTTTTATTTACTTCCTGTGGCAGCTTCCCTCTGCTCACTTTGCAGCCAAAGCCACTGTCACAAAGACGGACTTTTACGTAGTTTTACTTTAAAAAGTTGCTCGACGGCTCATTGGAGAAATCCAAAATCATTTGCGCGCTTCGCAAAGCCAAATTCAAATACCATATTACGTAGTTGTACGTCTTTGGTGTATTGTCCAACTGTTGTATTTTACAGGAAAAGAATTGTATTCAAGGATCAATGAAATCTATTTGAACAGTCTTAATCCAAATATACTTACATTTTTTTTCCATTTTAATTCCAAGATTTTACTCGAGTAAATATCTGATTAATCCCGATTAATTATGGAAATTGTTGCGATTAATTAGTTAAAAAACTGTAATCGCTTGACGGCAAAAAATCGCAATCTCAATAAGCTCACATTAAACATGAAAATACTGTCTCTCTTCTTTAACAACTTTGACTTAAATGAGACGGTATGGATAAGTTTGTTGTTTGAAGTCTTTTTCCTTTGCATTCGATCAACGGGACTAACCTGGTGAACTTCAGGACCGAAAGGAATAATAAGCTAGCTCAAATTGCACGGAGTCTGGCTTTGGGCACCTCTTTGAAGTTGTCAAACGCCGACAGGATGATCTCGTGACCTCCTCGAACGAGGCAGACGGCAGCCAGCAGCTCCAGGACCAAGGCCTTTGTCCTGAAAGTGTGGGAGGGAGGCACCCATCAGGACAGCACAGACATTTCAAAAACAAGCACCGAAGCTCACTTTCATGCTTGCAAAGCAGCAACGTTGATTCTAGACCGCAGGAATAAATGCGTGTCCATCTCAACATTTCTGGAAGCAAAACTAAGGCAAGTGCTGATCTTGAAGGTTTGAAGGTATTGCCTCCGTTTGGTCTTCATTATGAAGTGATCAAACACTGACCGAGGTTTAAGCACTAATCTCCTTTTTGAAAACATTCCACCAACTGTCTGCATGGACGCGTCTCATTCCCAACTTCAGAGAACAAGCGGATCATACGAACAGGTTGGAGGCTTTTCCCTCCGGAGCAAATCTAGGAAGTGAACTTGCAAAGTCCAATGCACGAAAACAAATGAGCACAATCCTTAACGATAAAACACTTTGTCTAAATTGATGTTTGACATGAATAGCGCAACTACAGCAACATTTTTAACACATCACTAAGAGCAAGTTCAATTTTGACAGCAAAGTGCTTTGCCAAATGCCTTTTGTCCCTCGAGCTGCTTTGGGCGCTAAGCTAAGAAACTTGAACGGACAAACTGCCCTTCGTTTTTGACAGACATCGATTGGCTTACCGATAAAGTTGTTCGCATGCATTTCAAATCCAAATAGTGCATCACTCACTTGTGTTATAAAATCACCACTTCAACTTGATTCCAAACGAGCAAGAAAATTGCTAATGATTGTTTTGCCAAAAGAGGAGCAATTGTGACACACTCGGCAAAGATGTGACCAAATATTTGGTTGGCAAATTAAAAGTGCAAACGATAACGAAAGGCATAAAAGGCACCTTATTGTATGAGGCAGCCGTGCACGCAAGGTGATGGCGGGACATTCGTTCTTACCGTGAGCTCTTATTGTTCAAACTGAGAGCAATTTCATTGACCGCATGTGCATGAGACATGACCATATTGAAGCCATACTGCATGAAGACAAGAGAGACAGACAACAGGATGTGGTGAGACCAAAACGTGGTTGAAATGCAGCACATCACAGTAGAGGAAGCATACATGTGTCGCGGGTGACAAATATACAAGCGGCGCCCCGGCGCGTATGTACAAGCCGCTTAGCAACACTGTTGCCTACCTGGTAGTTCATAATGGCTCTCAAGCACATGATGCACACGTGCACGTCATCCTTCTGGCTGACAAGTCGGGAGTTCTTGATGGTTTTGCTGCTGGAGACTGAGCCGTAGCTGCAACACACGGTGAAAGTTGTTGTCACTCGGCTACCGTGCGGCACTTCGAACATGCAGCTCGTCTGATTCGTCCCTCCGCATGTATTTGCCACTCGCGTGGCTCTTGTGCGTGTGTCACGAGGCTGAGAGGCGTGAGGGAGAATGAGGTCTGGCAGCATTAAAAGACGGACGGTTTTGAGGTTACCGATGCATGATGGGAGATGCCTGCTTTCCTCGCCACTGTCAACACAAAGTCGGGCAATTATGTAATCGACTCGTACAGTCGGCATGTGCGCATAACGTTGGGAACTTGTGGACTTGGCGGCCGTCTTCAGTTCACGTCTTCAATTTCACATTTCTGAATACGATGTACTGAAGATCACCAAAAGCCACTTCTTTTGGTACATTTGAAAAGTTTAAACAAGCTCCACTGTTTTTCTTTCAAACATCAAAACACCAAAAGAAAAGAGCACATTTGCGGTTAGTGTTGAAGTGCAACATTTTATGATTTATGTGCTAAATAAAAACATCCCTTGTCCGCCCATAACAAGAAGGATAGTATTATGTATATAAGGAAAAGAAAGATGAGATCTAATATAATGTAAATTTGAGAACATTTGTTGTGTGGATCTCAAAAGTCACAATCAAAATTCAGGACTGCATTGTGAAAACAAATCACATTGGTGATATGGTATCTACTAGTATTCAATATACTCTTTTAATATACTTGTAATCTTCCAGGCCATGCCTCCCGGCTGATGTACGGCACACCGTAACATAATCATAACATTTTCAATCCAATTTAGCAAGGAACAAAACCGCAACGTGTTCAGCCGCAGCAGTAGCCAGCCGAAGCTGGTTGCCGCTAGCTAGCTAGCTAGCTGCTACGGCGTAGCACCGATCGTGCCTCGACCTGCGGACTGTATTGTATTGTATTGTATTCAGGATATGTGTCGTATACCGTATCTTGTATTAAATTGCCTTTTCTGTCTTATGTATTTCCCAACCTAATGTATCCAAACCAAAAGCAGACCTTTACATGTAATTGAATTTATATTGTAATGCTAGAACAATCTGGACGTTTTTAATCAGTGATGCATATAACTGCTTGTATGCTTAGATGCTTATATCTTATAGACCTATAAGATACTGAGCACATAGGGCCTTTCCTTAGCCCGGACAGCACCAGCACAACAGACTGGCATGCTGATGCATGTTCACAGCACACGTTAGGGGAGCAGGGCAACTCACGGACAGGCAATAGCGGACAGAAGCCAGCTCAGCGATACATACCGGAGGACAGACTGGCGGGCCGACCGCACCAGTGTGTTGCAGAAGGGCTGAGTGCTCATAGGATGCAAATCCTCTATGGACCTGCTCCAAGATTTAGCCTTGTCCAAGAAGCCATCCTCGCCATTCTCCAGCCCCTCAAAATCCAACCTGGGCCACACGCACACAGGCAAACACAGAGGCGCAGCGGGGGTACAGACCAGATGCAGGGGGGCAGGTTAGGTGAGCGAGGCAGAAAGGGGGTTATCACAAGACCATCATACGGATGCACCATAGAGCTCAGCAAAGAAAATGGCTCTCGTTCGGGTCAACAAGACACATAACACTGCTGGGCCAAAATCTTGGGACACACGGCTGAACCAATTTGGTCATCGGTTGGGTGTTGTTGACTAGCGAAACTTGGGGCCTCTTCGGACTCCGGTTTTTGCTTCGGGACTTTGCTGTCCTATCTGGGGAAGGTGACCCAGAAGCACTCAGAGGAAAGGTTGTTTGAATTCTAAAAATGCTTAGGAGAGCTGCCTCGATGCAACCTTCAGTCTACTTTTATAAGCATTTATAAGCATAGGTTACTTCTGACCAACCTTTAGAAAATTGAATTGAATTGTTTATGGCAGCAATATTTAAAGCAACAGGCCACCAAAGACGTTTACTGACTTAACTTGGAAATGCTCATGTGCAGAAGCAAAGAAAACGAATAGCAACAAATATAGCATAATAGAATAGAATAAGCAACAAATCATAAGCTATTTGACAAATCGATAACTTACGATGTTGATATTAGTAACTTTCTAATAGTTATTTTCTTCTTAGCCCGACTAACTTAAGTTAAAAAAAAAAAAAAGCCAACTTCCCATTTAACTTCCCACTTCTGACTGAAATAAATACGACAAGCACGCATGGGTCGAAGGAGCACATTTTTGTAGTCTTTCTTCAGAAAATGGACGTTTCACGCGGGAGACTTACGTCAGCAATACTGCTGTCGCGTGATGATGTTGGTTAGGAAAAGTGGTGGCAAATTGAATAGAAATGACCTTTTCCATGTAATCTAAGGACAGGTGGTATAGAGGTTTGCAGATGTGACTATCCGAAGAGGCCCTTCTAGTCATTTTGGACATGGCCTAGAGAACAAAGCAAGTTCATAAAGGCACGATTGGATGAGTGGAAATTAAGAAAAAAAACAACAATTTTTGGAAGAACTTTAACAGTGACTGCGTCCAATCATCAGTGACCCAGAGGAGAGGAAAGAGCCATTTTCCTGTCGGTGTACTGAGCAGGCGTCCCAATACTTTTGCCCACATTCAGCTTTCCAAGTACGCAACAAGGTACACAAACACATCCAAAGAATGCACATTTTTGATGCACAAGCAGCTCATTAGGCCTTGCGGGACGTAACGTGCTTACTCAGCAGCTGCAGCCCAACCCAACCCAACCCATCCCAGTTCCTTTTAGGAAAAGTTCATGGCAAAAATCAGCAGGCGCGGCCGGGTATCAAAATACTCACATGACAGCACACTGGGCAAAGGAGAGGTACTCCACCAAGATGTCGAGACCTCTGTTCTCATCGTTGAGGAACTCCCTGACCCACCTATGACACGGGGGGGAACACAGCGGGCACAGAAATCAATTGGGACACAGTTTGCCTTCACAGTTTTGGACATGACTGGAAAGCAGCGAGAAACACTGACATGCACAAAGTGGAAAAGTAGAAAAAGTGAATGCAAACTCTGGGAAAGAATTATCCTTTGAGTCTCTTCTCCATGTAAGTAAATGTCATTAGGGTTCGAATTGGATCAGTCAGATCAGTTGCTTTTGTGGTTCTCACTCGTTATGTGTCATGCTTTGCGTTAGCTCGGAAGGGGGTCCGCGCTTCCCTGACAGGAAGACCTTGGCAAAGAGGGAACGGAAAGCAGAGTAGGACAAGGCCTCCAATTTCCACACAATTGAACTCACATTTGTATGGAAACTCAAAAGAAAGGAACTGCCACTGCATGGAGGGAAAAAAAAAAACAACCTGACGGGAATATGGTTGGAGAATCTGGGCTCAGTTCAGGATTTTCTTCTTCAAAGGCAAGGTTTTTGGGGGGGAAAAAAAAACAACGTCCTAAAATAGACACAAATGTTTCTTATTTGAATGATTGCTTGAGATCGACAGGAAAGAGTGTCGGCTGAGCAAAAGGGAAAGGGAGGTGAGCGATGGAACAGAGGAAACCAACAAAGCAGTTGAGGTGAAGGGGAAAGAGGAGGCATGCTTGTGAGCAGGCGGGCATGATCATGGGTTTCCTGTCTAGAAAGTCCCCCCTTCTTTGCCTCTGACCCCTGCTTCGCACTCCACCTCTCCCCACACCCGGCCGCTCACATTTTCTTGGCCGTGTCGGGAATAAGACTCAGACAGACGCAGTCATAAAAGCTCATCCACACGCTCGCCATTCTCTTGAAAAGCGTACCACCTAATTCCTCTTCTGGGAAATGAATTGAAAGCATTTTTTTCCTTTTAGTCATATAAACGTGCAGAAAAAGGTCTTTCTGATCCTGGAACACCATCAGCAACTCCACATTTGCAGCCAAGGGGCAGTGGCCCACTAGACGGCACGGTTTTTCCTGATTGCATTTATAGTAAACACAGAGCAGTGTCACAATCCTTACACAATGGTGCCTTGGGATCCCTGAGTCAAAACACTTTATCTCAAATTATCTTTACAGAGACAACAAGAGTCAACACTGCGATATGAGTTAAGCAGCAAAATCCACCCCTTTTTAGCCATCTGAGGGGGCGGACATTTTGTCATCACATGACATCACAGGGCTCAGCTAACGACCAATCACGGCTCAGCTTCAGAAAACAGGTCAGCCGTGATTGGTCGTTACCTGAGCCCTGAGCAGTTGTGATGTCATTTTCAGTCGACAGAAGTGACAAAATGGCCGCCCCCTCAGATGGCTAAAAATGGGTGGATTAACTCTTATTCCACAAACACAATATTAATCTGAATGTCATGTTTCAACTTGTGGGCCTGCTGGGAACATATTCTTGAAAAATATATGTTTGGGTAGATTTCCGCTTTTAAGTGTGAAAACATCACCACCACAGATCGATGTTATTTTGAGCGCGTGTCTGTCTGACTTCCTCGGTGACGTATCTGTGCATGGCTGTCTCGTCATTCAAACAATTTTTCAATTGGCCCGCGGGGCAGTCACAATGAATGCTCAATGAATTCTGCCTAGCAACAAGTGCACAGCACAATCAGTGCAATTCTGTTATTTCTGCATCTACCCAACAGCGGCGACTTTACGTCACTTGCAAAGTTTTATATTAAACTACAAATGACTTTTGTTGTCTCTGCAGTAAACTCTAACAAAGCCACGGACAGCCAAGACGAGCCAACTGTTATATTGGTATGTAAAGGTTAGGGGGTTTATTTTGACTTGTGGGGGCAAAAGCGTGGCTAAAAAAATTGAAAAATTGCAACGTAATTACCGTACATGACAATAGTTTGCTGTAATAGGTGTCAACTGTGCAAAAGTATCCTCATGTGTGTTTTTCTATTTTCAAAGGTTGGCCAGCCAGTCTTCCTGTCCTTCTGGCACACACAACAAAGCTTCCTGTTCAGCACTCGGTGGGGGAGTGGACGCGGCAACACAATGGCTACCATCTGGGCATTGGGAGGCTGGGCCCTATGAAGTGGAGCTGCAGAGCTTGGCAACCTCAAACAATGGGAGGGAGATCCGGGCACCGCAGAGAGCAAAGAAAGGTCTACTCTTCACCAGGGGAAACAATACCAGGCTTTCCTTTCGCGTTACACCGTAAGAAACACATGTAGAGCAGGGAAATGGCCACTTACCCAATGTGGTTTGTCCTCAAAGATATCTCCAGCTCCCTTAAGACTTTGGTCGACTCTTGTACCCTCCTGCGGAACTTCTGGGAGACACGCAGAGGGCAGAGTGTTCATTTATGTCCACTTTAAGATAGCCGATTGGACGCTTTGTTGTGAAGAGCGTTCCCAACCTTTCGGGTGACACCGGGGTCTAAGTAGCCTCGTATTTTCTGGATGTAAGTGTGAGGTGGATTCTTCACTTGAAACCTTTCCTGTGGGCCAAACCAGATAAATGCATGCGCTTTTATTTGTTCATTCAGTTGAGTATGCTGAAGACGTGCAGACGCGTGAAGTCGAATGTCGAACCTGGTCACAAATCAGGTCCCACTTCTTCTCATTGTCATACTGCCTGAGGAGCCGGGCTTTGTCCGGGGGTAGGTTCATAGAGTTCTGGAAAAGGATACCGTGTACATATGTAAAGGATATCATGTTCGGTACTTCGGTGAGTTAGCGCAACGTCTGGCACAACGGAGCAGTTTTCACTTCAGTGAGTGACAAAGACCTCAAAGCATCAAAAACATCCACTCACAGGGATAGAGATATACTCAAACAATAACTATGGAAGATGAACAATTATAATCGGGATGATTAGGAGACTCGTTTGGGTCAATTCATTTATTTTGATTCCTGCAAAATCAGTCTGAAAATTAAGTTCGACTCCCCTTGTCCATGATCAACTTCAGATTAGAGGGGAAATCAACCCAAACATGTTTTTTGTGGAATATAAATCAAGCAGCAAAATGCACTCGTTTTTAGCCATCTTTGGGGGCGGCCATTTTGTCACTTCTGTCGACTGAAAATGACATCAGAACTGCTCAGGGCTCAGGTAACGACCAATCACGGCTCAGCTTCAGAAAACAAGTCAGCCGTGATTGATCGTTACTTGAGCCCTGAGCAGTTGTGATTTCATTTTCAATTGACAGAAGTGACAAAATGGCCGCCCCCTGAGATAGATTGAGATAGAGATAGCTAAAAACGGGTGGATCGTCTCTTATTCCACAAACGCAGTATTCATCAGAATGCCTTGTTTAAACTGGTGGACTTGCATAGAAGATATTCTTGAAAAAAATATGTTTGTCTTGACTTCCACTTTAAGCTTCAATACACACAATATGCTGTTTAATATAACTGGCGACATTATTGTTTTTAAACACGGTGGCTGTTGTGTCATGAAAGAGCTGGCACCTTTCTAGTGTGCTGCTCGGCGGTGAGGCAAAAGCGTGGAACATTTGGACAGTGACTGTTAAATCTAACCCAAAAGTTGCCGGTGAAGTCAACTATGTGTGTTAATTTTACAATTTGTAACGGCTGAGTGGGTGGCAGGAACTTTATGGGCCTGCGCTAACCAACATCAGAGCCCAGTTGAAATTTGGGGGACTTTCATGATGATCTCAATTCCTGTGTTGACGTTCAGCACCCGACCACAGGAGGAGGTCCTCAGTCTCAGGATTGAGGCCACGCTTGCCCTTTAGGCACCACAACCACAATCAGAACCGAGAGCGTCATCTAATCATGCAGTAGACCAAAAAAATAACAATTAAAAATAAAACCCACATGGCCTATGGCAGCAAGTTTGCTTAATTAAACGCAAACTGCTCTCATTTGTTTTTGAAGACAAAAAATGTTTTACGTCCTCATGATGATGGGTTTGGGAGTGGAACTGCCATATTTTTCAGACTATAAATTGCATTTTTTCACAGTATGGCTGGTCCTGAGACTTATACTCAGGTGCGTATTTAATATATTGAAATTAGAGCTCAGACTGGCACTCAAAATCCTCGTTGACGGCAGCAAACGAGTTCCGGTTGGATTCAAAACTGTTGCTTCTAAATACGGATTTTTTTTTTCCTTTTTAGTTTAAAATGGTTTTAGTTGAAGTTAGTTAAAGTTGAAGGTGATGGTAATGCAGTAAAAGTATTTGACAACCACCAAAAGAAAGTAGAAGAAGAAATGCAAGGGGAAGCAGGATGAAAAAGTAGTCATGGCAACTAAGTGTGATGTAAACAGCTAGCGCGCTAGTTTAGCATGTGGCATCCGCCACAGCAAGGATTTACGATTTACAGCAACAAAAGACACAATAACCGAGCAGGATTCTACTTTTGGCCGTAATGCGACACAGGATTGGAAGTGGAAGTTTTGAATCAAAAAATTTTGGAGAACGGGGATTTTGGGAGCCGGTCCGAGCTTTGATGCTATTGGTCTCGTTTTTTGTCAAATAAATTTCCCCCCAAAATCTGACTAAAAGTCCAATGCGACTTGAATATGTTTTTTCCATCTTCATGATTTTTTGACTGGTGCAACTTGACTCCGGAGCAACTAAGAGTCCGACAAATACACTCATTCAACTTGCAAATGGGTTGTAAAGTGAATTCCTTTGAAGAATCTTGAAAGCTTGTTTGCACTGGTACCCCTCATTTACACCAATATCAACAGTGCCCTCATGAGCAAAACCACAAATGGCCTGACAACTTGACTCTTAACCCGTGACTATAAAACACAGCCTCGGGTCTAAATCGCAACACGCTGATGTGTGCGCCCACGATGTCCACGTAGCTGGTCAATATTTGTTAATGTAAATGGGGGTTATACAAACAATACTCCCATGACACTTACAGGAATATCACATGAGAGACTTTTCAGCTGATGTTTCCACATTGGAACCACATTGCCTGCTCATGAATCACGTTGTCTGCACTGAACCCAAAACACACGAGTGCGTCGCTTTTGCTTCCACATACACTCACAGGTCACACCTCATTTGCTACATTTGCACATCAATCGGGCATAAGCTGTATGCAAATTTAATGCGCAGTTTTGGAGATATACATTGCAAAATATGATTATTGTTCCTGTTGTCATTTTCTCAGATTTAGTACCTCATACTGAATGGTGTTTCTATTATGTATAAACTTCATAAAGCTATGAAGAGTGTCAATCGAAAACAGTATTACCTTTGCAAAGACAAACTTTAAACACTGATCATCATGGATAACATTTCTGCTTAGTACGCATTGTCAACAGATAGTAAGAGTAAAACAGCTCACAATTACATTCACATGTAAAGATAAACAGTAAAAAAAGAGAGAAAGAAAAAAAAACGCTGGAAGCTACCAATGAAGCAAATGCGCAGATGTTACATGTTGATAAAGCGAGTTGAACAAAAGCCACACAGGAGAGAAAAAGAGAAGCAGCATGCATACCAGATGTCCAGAATTACAGCAGGAATGTGTGGTGTTTATAGAACTACATTTGATCACAACTTGCTTGTCTCATTTCACCCCAAATACGTACTCTTCCTTTTGTTTTTGTCCTTCTTGGAAAGATCTTACCTTCGACTCGCTCGGCATCTTTCATATTTGTCTTCATTACAGCCACGGGCATCATTTGAAGTGTCCTTCAGAGAATATATGGGCAGTTGCCATTATTTATATCATTAGCAATATTTTAGGGAGAAATAAACCCACTGAGCCTCTTTTTTTTTTCTTTTTTTTTTTTACAACGTAAACAGATACGTGACAATTACCAATTGCACTAAGTGGGTTTGTTTAATGCCACCCTGATTATGTAACACAAGACTGATCAAAAAAAAAAAAGAAAACTCTATTAAATCCAGATACCAGCCGCAGCATCTGTGCAGGCCTGGAGCCGAGCTGTTTGTCTTGTTTTCTCAGCCAGTCATGCATACACAAGGCAAAGGCAAAGACCAAGAGGCCTTTTTTGTATTTACTTAATTGGGAATAAGTGAAGGGAAATAGAGTAGATATACACGGAATCGATTGAGCAAACTAACATCTAATGTACTACGTATACTGGCTTTAAAATGATGAACACATCAATTTCGGCGCAGCGTCTGTGGAGGATTTAGGACGCTCATAAAAACACTCTGATGGCCTTTCATTCAGGGTGTCAGTCGACGCCTGAGGCGCAGATGTGTGTCGGGTCAAACAGCTGAAATGGGCGGAAAATAACAATAACAAACGTAAGAAGCTGAAGATGAAGAGGTCAAAAAGCTCAGAGGATATTTCCTTCAGGACCCGATCCATGTCGTTTCAGCCAAGTAACTGAATTTAGCTAACTTCATTTGTCTTTCTCCTGCAGCGGTCCAATTCGTCACTTCCTGTGTTTGGAAGAAGCTAAAAAAGAAGCAAGCGAGCGAGCAGAGAGGCCTTATTTACGGCTCGGCCCATTTTAGGGGGTAAAATACTACAGAAATGTGAAAAATGCGTGGCGCTTGTTATGCACTACCCACGTATTCTCCTCCAACGAGGCCCTGTTGCTCTGACCTGACTCCATTCAATGGGAAGCTTTGTTTTGATTTGGTGCCGTGCCATTCCCATCCTTTGACATTTGAGACATTTTTTTTTTCTCCTTATAGAAAATGGCTAACAATAGCTGGTGGGCAGGGTCGCAGTTTGCCCACTGGTACTGTTCAGAGCAAAATCCAGCTGAAAGGCAAGTACAATACGCAACCTGATGAACGGGTTTGATGAGCGACACAATCTTCTTCCATCAGTGGGGGCGGGGCCACTGTTGTAAGCCACCAGCGGAGCTACCCTTGAGACACAACCCCAGATGCCACTGTTTTGAAATGTAATCTAATGCTTTTGGGGGTTTTGCTGTGTTGAGGTGAGTGTGCAATGGCATATGCTAGCAATCTAAAGTATAATACTACTTCAACGAGGCTATGTGAAGGGAACTCAAGCGAACTGACGGTAATTTCCTGAAAAGTTGTCATTTTGACAGTATTTGCAACTATTTAAAGCAGCACTGAGCAAGAATTCGACCTTAATATTTTTTTTTCACAACTCTTTTGATGAAACATTGACTTACAAGTAGTTGAATGGGACTTTTGTCATGCCCTGGGGGGGTCTGTATCGTTGCTATTGGCATTAAGAAATTTTGAGGAGGATGGGAGCAACCCTGGCACACAAAAAACATACAAATGTCCTGAGATGCTTTACGGCATACTCACTTGCTTCTTTCGCTATAAGGACAGAAGTCCATTCAAACGTCTGCGCGCTATTACTGGTGTCATGGCAGAAGCCCCAAAGCGAACAAAAAAACAAAAGTATTGTTTGAGCAAAATTAGATTCTTTACCTCATCACTATTCATCTTTCACACAACCACTGGAAATAGAAATATAATTCAGTCCAACTTGCAGGCCAGCGAGAGCTCAGGATTTCACGACACTACGCGCTGGCGCATGGGAAATGTGGTTGATTTTTGTCAAAACACTACCGATTTTGTCCACATGGCGCTGCCATAATCGACAAAAACCGACATATGAGACAGTGTTGCTTTAATGTGACCTCAGCGTGCCCTTCCTCTCTTATTTGCCATATGTATAGTACATATGTTGTCTAGCATACCATGCGGTGACGGTGATTGGGCATGGCAATGTTAACCGTTATCCAGCTCGGAGTCAACCCGTGTATGGCGTTGTGCATTGTTT
Source organism: Filicampus tigris (assembly GCF_054856515.1). Lineage (NCBI taxonomy): Eukaryota > Metazoa > Chordata > Actinopteri > Syngnathiformes > Syngnathidae > Filicampus > Filicampus tigris. The sequence continues at coordinate 37,974,434 of NC_141217.1, forward strand.
GTTAGCATTGAGCTAACCAGAGATTCCTAAGACGAAGCTATGTTGCTGTTTGAAACACACAACATGCAATTCCCTTCATTTTATGTTTAGTTTGACAGTAAACTTCAGCTGGGAGTGGCGACAAACAGCTCGAAGCGACTTTATCGAAGAATTACTCAGGAAACAAACGGCCAAACAAGCAGCAATGCTTGTTGTGAAGTGAGCTGATCTCGCTGCCATTGTGCAGTTTCAGGCAAGTCAAAGCAAAAAGAAAATCAGTCGGATGATAGCTCGTATCTCATAAAACCTTTTAAGTGGAGGTTTTTGCATCTCGAAGCACCACTCTAGTAGGGATGCATCAAAATAAATTGCTGGCAGTATTTTTTTTTTCCTGGAGGTGGCACAGCCCACAGAAAGTGTGAGTGAATGCTGAGAGATGCTGCTGCAGAGCTGAATAGCCGATCAAGGCTTGTTGTTATTGGCACTCAGACCACGCACAGTAAGAGTGAGCAGTAAAATAATGACATCAGACAACTCCGACTGATTACATGTGATTTTGCACACCAGAACTAGTCTCAGCGGGATAGGGCGACGACAAGCCATCTCAAGCAATGCTCAGTGCAGCCATACGGAAAACAGATAGATTGGCGAAGCGAAGGGTTCGGTTTAAAAGGTAAAGCGGTTGAGGGGTTCAGGTTGTTGGTCGGGGAGAGAGGTTGTGGGGGGGGGGGGGGGGCGAGGGAGGTGGGGGGGGAGTGCTGCAGCACAAATGGCGACTGGATTGGGCAAGTCCAACTGCCCTGAACTGGTCGGCTTCCTAATCCGATCTGATTTACGACATCGCCTGAGCCGACTTTATGACCTTCAACTCCCACTGGAGGATCCCAGAGAGACGGCTGGAAAAGAGGCATAGATGTTTTCCTACATGATCGTTCTCTGCTTTACACTTGGATAAAGGAGAACTGCAACATGTGCCAAACTAAAGCCAGCTCTCTTTTACAGTCCATCCCACATCCGACGGTTTGGATGCCATCTGATATCATACAGAAAGATGCTTATCGCAAACTCTATCATTCCTTTTCAGCTGTGTTTTTTACATGAATAAAAATAGTCAGCTGAACAACTGCCTATGGTATTTTAATTTTTTTTTTCTTAAAACCTCCAGTTTCTTTTCCATAAGTCTTACCAAACCGCACGGACAACACGTCCACCAACAGAATAGTTCGGATTGCGTACAAATAGTTGAGTCTCTGGAGTGCCTGTCCGCTGCTAAAGTGTCAAATTAAATAACCAAGTAAATCATTTGTTGCCCCTCCTATTTCTGAAAACGTGGGGGGATGTGATGAAATTAGGCAGTGGCAATTCCACTGTGCAAACACGATTCATTTGCGGTGTGTATGTGGAAGGAGAATTGGAAGGAGTCTCAGAGTCTTGAAAAGTCTTCAATAACACCATCGGAAATTCACAGGATTGTTGCAAAAAGAAAGAAATAAATGAATGAGGGAAATGCAGGCGTCTATTTTCATAGACACCGCACTTGCGCTAGGTGTAGAAACTTGCGCATTTAGATTTTTGTGCCGGGTTGAGTCTAGTATACTGCGTTTAGGAATTTGGCAGATGGAACTGTGCCGTGCTGGCCGTTTCGCCTGACCGAGGCTATTTTCTTTTACACCTCCCCGGTGCACCTGACAATTTGGTGACGGAAAGTAGACTGCACAGTAGACCAGCTCGGCACAGGTCTGAGTTGTGGCGCAGGTGGTGTAAGGCGATTTTGACGAATTTGATTGAGGTGCAGGCAGACCGATTCTGCGCTCTCTTGATATGTGTGGTGGATGTCATCACATTTCATTCCTAAATGTGACAACAGCATGCATCGAACCACCTGAATCGTTGTAGAAATCAATGCATCGAGCACATCATTATCATCAGCACCTTCGTCATATTTCTTTACATCATCCACCCGCGGCGGTCTGCTTGCAGTCCCTTATAAACGTACTTTTCATGCTTCAATCTTCTGTTTGGACTCCAGTGAGTCTATTTCTGCTTCGGCACTGTCAAAGACTGTTTGCGCCTCTGCCGCGCTGAATTTCAAGGGATTGAGAGAAGCCACTTCCGAGTCGGCTGTGTTCACTCCCACAACGGCACAAACGCCCCATTTCAACTGCACCCGTCTATGAAAATACCAAAAGAAAGAAAAGCCCACCCGTGCGTACAGAAAGACTGCGCTTTGTGCTAGACTTACGCTGGGCACGAAAATAGGGCCCATAGTCACACGAGAGATGCACCGAGTAGTCGCATGCTTGGTTGGCATATAGGGATCCGGCTCGAAGGACCAATTAAATGTCAGGTTCACACCAAGTGAGACATTAGTAAACAATGCACACAATGAGGAGGGAAGACACTCGACAACAATATTGTCTTTTTACTTGCAAGGAGAGCGCAGGGAAGTGTACGATTACAGTTCCTAAAACCCTCTTTTATTTTCTTCGGAGTCCCTGATTACAAAGGTGTTCCAGCTCTAAGGGAAAAGGGAGTGAAAGCAGCTGGAACACTATGAACTTGTTTTGTCTATGTGTGTTTGTGTGTGTGAGAGCCATTAGCATACATATGTGGAAGCAAAGCACATCAAGCAAGTTGGGCGTAGATTTGGAAAAAGCTAAAGCTAAACCCACAAGCTAATAAAGCTAACAGGCCTTGTCCACAAGAATCCAACACATGAATAAAAAAATACATTATTATTCTTACACGTGCCTTAGCTTTGACTCCGGTCACTGTGGTTATAAAATTTGTACTTATACATTTGCACGAGGCAGAACTGCCCTCACAAAAACAACATTAAAAAGAGTTTTAACAAAGTGTACTGTTATTCTTGGTGTATTTTGACAGAAGTGACCTTTAATCAAGACACCTGGGAATTATCTTAAATTGTATAATTCCTCCTTGAACTCGTCTTTTGAGCATTGGTCTGGAGCAAAAAAAACAAAAAAGCATTCTTCATTCATTTATTTCCACACCCCGTAATGGCTCTTCATATATTTTTACAGTGTGCTGCTGGTGCTTTATCACAGCTGGCAGCACAAAGTGTGTTTCCTCTTTCTCACAGACTGGACGTGGTTGTCATCAGCTTAGAGGGAAAAGAGTGGGCGGCTTCACTGTTCACGACAGAGCGGACTCAGACGGCCCGCTTTACCCCAAACAAATCCCAGCGTCTGCTCATCAGGGTGGGGTCCCGGAAAAAGGGGCTCCACTGGAAGATGGATCAAAGGCCCCAGATGAAGACAACCAGGCATTAGCTCAGCTAACACCTCCATAATCTGTTATTCGGAGTAGCTGCAATTCCATTGCTTTATTGATTTATTTTTTACATCTTTTTAAGTTCAAACTTGTGCAACTGTACTTATACATTTTGCTTTGTGCACTCAAAACATGCATAGAATGATTAAGAATATGGGGTTAAAAAATGGATTCAGGAAAAACTAGGGGACCTATCACGGCTCCTGATTGATTGCTTCATTGATATGAGATTTGTCCCTATAAAGCAAGCGTAAAATGCCTAGGAGACAAAAACAGAAAAAGCTGAGCTGGTTCTTGTCAGGAAGCGGAGCCAACAAGGAGGCAAAGAAAACAGAATGAATACGCGGTCTGGTAAGTGAGCATATTTTCGGCGATCAAAAGAAGACAAAATAGAGTTGAGCTATGGCCAGGGTTGCCTGGAAGTAGCTGAGCTGGAGTGCGTCTCAGGGAAACGAAAGTTAGGAAGAAAAAAAAAAAAAAAAAAAAGAGTCACAAGTAGCAGCGCACGCCTACACAAACACACCAACGCAACCCCCCAGGATGACAAAGTGCACATTGCACGATGACGTCAACTGTTCAGGTGACCCATCAGAATGACATCACACATATGACATCATTGTGAGGCAGCACAACATCTAGTTTGTACTTGCGTGAATACATCATGCTGCCTTTTGTTTGACTTTCTCCTTTTCCTGGCCGTGGAAAGACAATGAGAGGCGCTGGAGCCAGCGCGGCGGCCATTGTCGTCACGACGCTGCTTGGACTTCCTGAACATGTCCGGAAATCAAAAACTGACCTCCATGACAAATGTCAGCTTGGTTCTAAAACTGCGGCCAGCAATACGACCGCGCGTGTCTTCGCACATGAAAGCAGAACAATGCGCAAAGGAATTGCGGCTGTTTTTTCCAGAGGTAAAAGCTGAGAGTGTGAGAAAACGCCGTCGCCCTTTCTCTGAGCAGACATCCGATCAGGCGACAACTCTCTGGATTGGTAATCTGAACTAGGTGGTCACCACATAGCAGAAATCCTACACAAAGATTCTAGAAAACTGTAACCAAACAAAAGCGATGCTCCAGCGACTTTGCGCCTTTTGATGCTTATTTGCAAACAAAACACTGGACACTTACACACATAATCTTAACGTTAGCAATCTATTAACACGTCAGAGCAGATGCGTCATTTAAATGCAAATGTATGGTGGGTAATTCGGGTGGTACAGAATAGTCGACTTGACTACTCTACAGTGTCGACTAGTCGCTAATCACGTCAAGGCAAAGACCGAGCAGAGCCACCTGCAGCATCAGATGAATGCGCTGAATGAAAATAGTCCGTCATCTCAATTGAGGGAAATTGGCTTCCATTTCTAATTGTGGAGCTTCAGTAATGTGAGGGAGAACGAGTAAAGCTGAAAAAAACAAGACTCATGCAGGATTTGGAATAACGTTTGGGGCACCACCCATCAAAGTGGACGGACAGTAATACAATACAATACAATTGTATTTTTATAGCGCATTTCACAACAGCTACAGCTGCAACAAAGCACTTTGGTCTTGACTTATAAAAATCTGAAGTTGTGCAACCTCTATATTGACTTATTACGATAATATGTCAAATAACAACCAGCTTTCTCAACAAAAACATGAACACTAAAACACAAAGCCAAAGCGTGACTGTAAATATCAACGGCTAGCTAATCCATCAAAATATCTTTCTGTTTGGAAATATCTAACGCTAACAACTTTCATCATTAAGAGGTATACTTTACCAATTTTGCCATTTTTAGCAGTACAACGTATATTTTGTCTACAATGAATTTGATAGCTTCATTGTTTTTAGTAACACCTTGAAAACGCATTTTGCCACTTGCTGTCGACTGAAAATGATGTCACGTGCTCGGGCTCAGGTAACAACCAATCACGGCTCATGTGATGTCATTTTCAGTCGACAGCAAGTGGCAAAATGTGTTTTTGAAGCTGTCAATTGTACACATCAAAACTAATAAAGTTATCCAATTCATTACAGACAAAATATTAATTTTTTACTGCTGAAAATGGCAAAATTAGTAAAGTATCCCTGGTTTGTAAGTGGAATATCATAAAATAGTTTTTGTATTACACCCTGAAAACACCGTTATCATTCAACTCAAGACAGTTGTCTGTGAAAACAGTCAAATACACGTGTGTTAAAGTGTAAATCAACCCAAACACACTTTTTTCAAGTTTATGTTCCCAGCAGGCCCACTAGTTGAAACACAGTATTCTGATTAAAAATGCGTTTGTGGAATATGAGTTAAGCAGCAAAATCCACCCGTTTTTAGCCATCTCAGGGGGCGGCCATTTTGTCATTTCTGTCGATTGAAAATGACATCATAGTGTCTCAGGGCTCAGGTAACGACCAATCACGGCTCAGCTTCAGAAAACAGGTCAGCCATGATTGAGACACTGTGATGTCAGTTTCAGTTGACAGAAAGTGACAAAATGGCCGCCCCCGGAGATGGCTAAAAACGGGTGGATTAACTCTTATTCCACAAACACAATATTTATCAGAATGCCTTGTTTCAACTGGGACTGCATAGAACATATTCTTGAAAAAAAACGTTTTGGTTGACTTCCACTTTAAGTGTCGTTGTAACTTTCAGCCTTCCAGAAGAGTGGGACTAAAACAGTGGTACGCAATTCGAATACATATTTGCAAACTCCTGGCACTACTTTTGTACCCTTGATTGTCTGGGAACGTTTATCTGATACAGAGCCTCGAATGACCTATTACAAGAAGAATCTTCTGGTTGACATAATGATAAACCATTCAGTCAGTCAGCTAAGCCTCTCGAACGCCCGGCAGTGAACAAATGGCTCAAATAGACGGCTGCATCTTTTTCTAATAAGCGTTGCAACTCCACTTAGGAAGTGTGAAAATCACCCCTTGAATCTGCAGTCAAAGACAACACCATTTACAGCTGCAGCGTCTCTTTTCTCACTTTCTCCTCCAATATCAATCTCCTCCATTCGACGACTTGCCTCACTTTCTCCTCCCGTATCCGTCCCCCGCAATTTGAGGAGAGGAACAACTTTTTTTTTTCTCACCAAATGAACCTTGCACTTGTTGGCACATGGAGTGGGTTAAACTGGCTCGCGACTGTTATCATCGCAGGGCTTTTTGAAGGCCAAGCGATAAAGAATCACAGTATCGTGAGTTGACGGTCCGGACAGAGCCAGATGCTCATGGAGCTCTGAATGTACTGGAAGTGAACCTGAAAGGCAGTTTAGCGAGAGGCCTTTAATCAGCTGGCGCCCGAAACCAAGCGAAATTGAAGAAATGTGAACAGGAGCATGAGGGGATGAGTTAAAAATAACTGCGGGGATTGCTCATGAATCAGAGAAAGGAAGTATTCCTTCATTGCTGAGGCCGACATCCTGTTTGTTCTGGTCCGTGTGTCCATGCGGGGCTGAGGGAAGCCTCCGCCGACGGGTGAGATTCACACGGAATGACAGGAATGCAGGTACATGAGCGCCTCAATTACTCATGTCGGCCAAGCTCATTGACAGGCTGCCCAGTTTTAAAAAAAAAAAAAAAAAAGAAAAGACAAAGGTCAGCCTGTTGGGATGGAAAGCCAATTATTCAAATGAGGAGGTACAGCACATGACGCAGAAAAAAAAAATCAGGGGAAAGATTCGACAAGACTGCATTTAGTTTCACAACTTTCCAAAACAATGAATAACATCACAAGTGGTCCACAAATCTAAAATCTATCGGTTTATACATTGGTGTATGACAGTTCCACATTAAAAAAAAAAAAGTGGACAGGAGCACAAAAGGGGGATGAGGCCCCCGCGCTGAAACAACACCGACTGACAGAGTGGCCATTGTGCTGAAGAGGAAAGCTTTTCTGAGTGACTGCCTTGCAGGCTGCACATGCATTCGAGCGCCTTGACACCCACCACATACTGTACGCACACACACACACACACTCTCACACACACACACACGTGTCAATTCAAGACTTGAATCATGTCAAACTGAGCTTGCACAAAGCCACACATGTATGATAATTGCAGACATGTTGGATGTGCTCCGTCGTGCACTTTAACTTGACCTCTGCTTTGCAAATAACAGCGAGGAGGACAGAATTACAGAAGCACTAAAAGTGCCCGTAAAACGTGGCCCACTTGGGGAATGGCCGCCCGAGGGCGCGCACAGCCAGGTGGACGGCTGAAAGCCAGATTTAACTGCGTTCGCCCAATTCCCATAATCCCCCTCTTCCTCCGAGGACGCGGCGGTGGGTGCCTGAGCCAGATGTGCACACAACAGCCAGAAAAGACGAGCACAAGGCATGTGTGTGTGTGCGTGTATGTGCGTGGGCGTGCGGGTGTGTGTGTGCGTGAAGGAGGGGGGTTGGCCACATAAACCAGCGGCAATAAATAACACTAATCTAGGTTTATGCTCACTAAACACTTCTCGCATATTGACTTCATTAGTTGCACTTATCAGACGCCGCAACTTTCTTCGCATTTGAAGAAGCAGCGAGTGAGTCACACAGTCGGCATCGAACGTCCTCGCGTGGACTGCGCATGCTCCAAGAGGACGTCAGCGGCTGCGCTGCCACTGGAGCTTCTGCGACCAACCAGTTGAGCTTCTGTCGAAGGCAACTCCAAAAAAATGGAGCTCCCTCGGCAAACAATTGAACATGTGTGTGCCGCTGAAAAGAAAAAAAGATGGGGGGAGCAAATGTTGGTAAAGTCATTACCACGGAGAACAGTGGCAGGCAGCCATGCAGTTCAAAGGGAATTTTCCCTCTCGCGAGTTCTCCTTCGGCTTGAGTCCCGACTCGACCGCAGGAATCCAGCGGTGGACGGCCCGGTGAAAGCGGATCCGGTGCCAGACGCGCACCTTTCAAAGTGCCACCCACTCGTCTCACATCGTTTTCATCAGCGCCCACTCACATGGACAAGTTTACTATACTTTGGAGCGCACGGTGGGCTCTGCGAATGTGGCGCTCGGAAAGACTGAATGGGCCAGAGATTGTGTTTCAAATTCAATCGAGGAAGTGACTATGAGTTGCCAGCGTATTAGGAAAACTACAAATAAATACGGCTGGGCGAAGGCCACCACTAGCGACGGGCACACTCACTGATTCAATTTGTTTATCGTCAAAGTCGAAAAACACTTTAGTTGTGCTCGCAGAACATATGACTGCAGTCCTACAGGCTTTTTTTCAGCTGCAGAATAGATTTCAAGAGTCTGCTTCTGGTCAATAAATCACTGAATGGTTTGGGTCCTGAATACATTCAAGAAATGCTCAAAAAAGCCAGTCGGGCTCTGCATGAGCGCTGCCCGCTCAGGTCAATTAGTCGAGCCCAGAGTTCATAACAAACATGGTGAAGCAGCATTAAGATGTTATGCTGCACACAAATAGAAGAAGCTGCCAATAGGATAGAAGTGAAGTCAGTCCCGACTCCCAAGTGTAAATGCTTTTAAATCCAGGTGAAATCCAAACTTTGCTTTCCCCCTTTAGCTTTGATTCAAAGCATTTTTTAAAAATCATCTTGTCCAAAATCTTGTTCTTACACTTCAGGTTCTTTTAGTAATTTTAGTAAACTAATTTTTCATTTCATTACTTAGCTTTAACGTGTCTTTAACTCTTTTGTGTGTTTGGAAATGCTTTTGAAATGTTGTATTTTTAAGCATGTGAAGCACGTTGCCTTACCTTGTGTATGAAATGCAATATATGACGAAAGTTTCCTGAGTGTAATTGAAAAGAATTGTTTCAATAATTGATCTCTAAGAAATAATATTGATAGGCTATTTTGATTTCAGTTTTCTGTAATTTGTTGAAATAAAGCATTCGTCCATTTTACAAACCAGTCACATTGTCCGTTCACCTGTATGGGATCGTTGTCCCCAATGAAATGGCCAGTGAGCCGAGAGGGAAGAAGACTCCCGAAGCAAAGGTTGGAAAACGTCGAGCGGCCGTTTCCAGACGCGGGAGACAGAAGCGAGTGGTGAAATAGAATAGCGAAGACAAAGTACTGCGAGCTTGGCTTGCATTTCATTTGCAGGAATCCAACTCCTCCTGTGGAGGGGTCCTGTTCCAGTCATTAGGGCGGCAAAATTACGACAGCGGGCCAAGGCTGCCGCACACATGACATCATTGCGGGTTGCTGTCATCCCCCGAGGAGATCCGTGCGCTTTTGTCCAGGAGGATGGCGATCACACACGTCCACTTTCTCCCCTTCGCAGCAGAATCGCATCACGCAACAGGCAGTGGTCCCGCCGAGGGGAGAAACAGGCCATGTCAAAATACCCTTTTATGAACTTGCTGCAGCTGCTTTGATGCCAGCTACAAAAACACACAGCAGGAAGCAATCTGCTTAATTTAGAATATTTTGGTTAAAGTATAACAAAAAAAAGCCCCAAACTCATTGCCAGATGAAAGAACGGTGACCTTGTCTTCCTGAAAAAAGCACACGAAGAGCCTCAAGTGATGTACCTTTCTTTATCTCGCAGGCCACCATTGTTTGATAAGACCACGGAAATATACAAGCTTGTTATGCTTTCCCACAAAGTGAAGGAAATGTGTCGTGAAAGGAGGGAGCAGGGTGGAGCGCTTGTGACAGAAACACAACATGAATGTTGAGTCTACTGCAGTCTTGCCTGGAAATCTTCTCTGCGTGGCTGCACATAATGACAGTCACTGAGAAAATTTGGCCATTGAATGTGAGGATTTCGGGATTTGTTTACAGGCGACACCATGACTACTGGCGTATGTGAAACCGTCCCATGCAAAAGAAAAAGTGCAGTCACGTAAACGACTCAAAGCAGTGAGTCTTGCTATGTTGTAATGTGTCTGACTGCCATCCTAGCTTCAGGAAAACAAACAAGTGCTGAGGGGATTCTTGCGGAGCGAATCTCATTTTAAAGAGACACTTGAGTGAGCTGAACATTGGCACTTATATAATAGGTTCATTTTAATTACTACTCTTGTCCACTTCAACCTGTGAAAGTATAAAAGTGTTCTGCACAATAGTTTGGATTTATTGACATAAAACGTGATCTCATCATGATCACCTCCACAAAATCAAAAATACCTTGGCGATTGCTCCTCCACTTTCACAAGCTGAAGTGGACAAGAGCATGAATGCGCACACGAAGCCCGACTGGTTATATTTCGGACATTTAGCGACGCTAAACTCGTGTCAACTCCCAGGAGGGAGACGGCGGCTTGCAGCGAGCAGCAGGGCAGGCAGATTGGAGCTTTACTCTTTACCTCTTCCCTCCCCGGCTAAAGGTAGGATAATAGGACGGCTAATAGCAACAACTAGCTTCAGGCCGTTAAAACAAAAGGCGTTAGCACAACAACATTAGCTCCTTACTGTCCGCGCAGCGTGTGGAGGTGATCATGAGCCTGCGTCTTCATATCGCGGGGTTACCTCCCAAGCAGTCGCGTGCGTTGTCCGACACCGCTTGCAGCCGCGAGAGTGAAGCGGTGTCAGAGTGAGGTAAGACCTCATCAAATACCAGGAGTGTCTTGAACGTGCGCATCCGACTCCACAACAACGAGTGTGGCCGCATTGGAACGCACCATTTCGGCTGTTACGTTCCATTGGACGGCGTGTTGTCGGTCGAAAAACTGGGGGCATTCCTCATCCAAATAAATGTGCTCATCCACTCATTCCCACTTCAGTCTCTGTAAATATCCTGACTGGTGTTAAATGCCTCGCCCGTCCTAACTGTGATCAGCAAAGAAGCAGTGGTTTGTTTTGGGGTTTTTTTTAGCAAAGAAACAGTGTGCGCTTGTCGCAGCATAAATCTATGTAGCTCTGCTCACTTCCACATTTTCTCATTCTCATGTAAATCAGCCACGGAGAGGTTAATCATTTTGATATGTTGAAGTGTTCATTAGTAACTATGTCCGCATGAAGTTTGGTGCCTATTGATCACTGTTTTTGGACGTTATAAGCAATGAAAGTACAATGATTTCCAATGGAGGGTTTGTAATCGGCTCCTCCAGTGACTCCGACCGAACAAGGATAGAACGGTAGGGGGCGCGGCCATTCTCCTCACTAACAAGAGGCGTTATTCATGGAGTCACTTATTTCCTAATTTCTCCCAAATGTATTGATAGAATAGAAAATGACAACTCTTTTCATTTTCCTGATCAAAAAATATATCAAATGAACTTGTTAGTGAAAACATGGCCATCCCGTCTCTTTAAAATGGCCCTCAAAATGATATTATTTTAGTGTCATTGTACAATGGCTTGCCCCAACATAACCAAAGTCTTATTTTTCCATTTTTATTGGGGTAAAATGGACAGAAAAGTTCTTCTACTGCTCACAACATAAGGGGGTTTGTTAAGTTAAGTTAAGTTAAGTTAAGTTAACTTAGGTTAAGTTAACTTTGGTTAAGTTAACTTACAGTAAAGGTGAAACATCAAGGCGGGTGGAGTTTTTAAAGATATTCAACTACGATGACAAATATAGGCAGCCAGTCATTTCAAAATATAATAATAGATCTGTTATTCCCCTCTCGTTCCAATAGAGAGAGGGGGAACACCATGCAAATATCAATTTGTCATGAACAGTAGAAACCCGTGGGGGAAACCAAAAGTGTGTGAGTGTGTGTTGGAGGGTGGGCGGCGGTGGGCGGGGGTGGCGGACCAAAAGTGTAATGTCTTTCCTTTTCATTTGGGAAAGACCCCAAAACTTCACACTTGATAACGTGTCACTTGACATAGAAGTGGCTGTTGACTGAGAGCTCATCATTACAAGAGCTCAACTTCATTGTGGTGACTGTGTGCGTGTGTGTGTGTATGTGTGTGAGTGTGAGTGTGAGAGAGAGAGAGAGAGAGAGAGAGGAAGAGAGGGAGAGAGAGAGAGAGAGAGAGAGAGAGAGAGAGAGAGAAAGAATGTTGTTTTTACAATGTTTAGCCTGCAGTCCTCAGACAGAATGCAGTAATGTGCTAGTCATATTCCCACCCCCGTCTACTGTATATACTTAAAAAAAATGGAAACAGAACAAAAAAGAAAAATACAACGCCCACCCTCCTCCCCATTTGCGTCGTGGTGCGTTCACTGTTCCAGCCAAATGCTGAGTTGTCTGACTTTTTAGGGAGACAAAAGAACCACAGGAGAGGAGGGGGTGACGCAGGCAGTATACGGGGCGGCCAAACACAGGTCTCCTCGTTTCAAATACATTAAAAAATATTTCTTTTTTCCCATTCATTTCATCTGTATTTCTTTCATATGGAATAAACCACTCGTGAGCAAACACACGTGGGCTTCGCGACAAAGTGTTTTCACATTCAACATAGTGGGTGGGTTTGCTTTCAGAAGCCCGACAACTCACCAAAACGATGGCGAACTTCTCCTCCAGCTCGGTGGGGTCCGGCATGGGCACCTTCAGGGGCAGAAAGTGATGCTTCATCTCCGACTGGCCGTCTACACTTTCAATATTACCCATTTTGCTTCTCACAGCAGTGTCGTATCCTCTTTTTGCTACACTTTGCTAAAGTATTTAAAGTTAATCCAAGCCGGGTAATTAAAAACAAAAAAAATCTCCCAAATATTCCAGTGGTGTGATCAATGTAATAATCCAAAGGTTCCACTTTTCCCATGTAAAAACTGACAGTGCAGTAGTGTCGTTGTACTCAGTCCAAATGCCATTTATTCACGCGTTTCCAGTCCGCTCTTCTTTGTTACTGCTTTCCGCCATGGGCCCAAGTTTCCGCTTTTCCTTTCACGTCTAACTTTGCAAATCGCGAGCAGCGCTTGAGACGTTGCTGCTTGACTTTCTTTCTTGGCTACGACGTGTTTCCATTCATTATTGTTGTGTGATCCTGAGGCACCACACAGTGGGCGGGGCTTCTCCTCTGGGACACACCCCCGGGTTGCAAATTACGACTATTGGTCCAAGCACATGTCAATCACGCCCTCGCCGCTGCCCCGCCTTGCACATCTGCAGCAACAGTCCCCGAAGCAGCTGGACACTAGCTAGGTTGCGCATTGGCGCAACCTGCTGGTAAAACAAGATTATTGCACAAAGTATTTGCTCAGGCACTCGTTGAATACAGTAAACCCCCGCTATTCGCGAAGAAAGCGGATGGATGGTTACCACAAACTACGATCCCCTAACACTTTATTTTATTTATCAATTCTCCTTTAGTATAATTTTCCTCAACCCATTATCTTAATGCCTTTACTGTATGTTACATGGACATTAATCAACATTTCATACACAGTTGTTTATCTGCTTTAATACTCAAATCTTGATGGTGGAAAAGTTGAGTGGTGTAACTTTCCATTTGGGCTTTATTGCAGTCTTCTTGGCAGACACTGGCAGCAGTGGCAAGAGTGCTGCTGTTGTCAGTTACGCAGATTGGGTGTCACCAGGAAAAAGCTAATTTTGATTAAAATCTCTGTTTACATCTTGTCCTCTGCGCTCCATTAGGAAACCCCATCTTCATTTCCCTCGCAAAGCGCCAACAAGTTTGTTTTGCCGGCCTCTTCCTGAATCATTTCAGCATATGTACAGTAAGAAGACGGAATCTAGATGGAGCACTCGAAACAATCATGAGACATTCAAAGTGTTGATGTGTTTTAAGTGTGTGAATGAAAATGAGAATTGCTTTAAATCAAAGAAAACTTGATTAAACCGTTTTTCTCACAATCTCCGACCATCGTGCAATTGTCTGACTTGTACTAATGTCAGCTCGCTGATGATGTTGCTATTACCATTATCAATAAATGGCTACACAGGATTTAATTTAAAAAAAAAACAAAAAAACACCAGCAGTGAGAGGTTTTTGTCTTGAACTGTATCATGTAACAACCAGTAAAAATCTCTGTGTAACTTCTTCTAACAACCCAGGCTATACTTAGCCCCTCCACACCATAGAACAGGGGTCACCAACTCCGGTCCTCGAGGGCACCTGTCGTAAAGGTTTTCAATCCCTCCCTGCTGTAACACACCTGTTGAAATGATCAGGATCATTCTCAGGCTTCTCAATAGCTTGCAGATGAGCTGATCATTTGAATCAGGTGTGTTACAGCAGGGAGGGATTGAAAACCTGCAAGGCAGGTGCCCTCCAGGACCGGAGGTGAAAAATGACAGACAAACCTATTGTGGGAATGCAAACTTTATTCAACAACTTCAAAGCTGATCTTTTATTATGTATATTAAGTTAAAAAAAAAAAAAACAGCAGTTTTCAGTGTCAACATGAAGGCGGTTCTCTTGAGCAAATGCACACGAATGTCAAGATGGTCTTTGTGTTAAAGTGACAGCCGTGCAACACAAAAGTGCCACTACTACTTCCTACCACACGCGTTGTAATTTTTCATTATGAAACAGCTGCTTTGTGGAACAAAGAAGGCTAACAGCATTAAAGTGGTGCATCGAGCATGACCAATGCAAAGAAGCAAGCATGCCGTGAGTTTGGAGTACCGTCAAAAGTGTTCTCTTCATAAAAGCACAGTGATTGAGACTGCTTCGAGTTTCTCAGCTCTGTTGTCCGAGGTCAATACAAGGCTCTCATTTTGTAATACTTGCATTTATAAAAAGCAACAATCATCACAAACCTCCGGATAAAGCATATAAAACTTCCTTTGGAACATAATTGTGAAACACTGACAAACCTGTAAAAGTTGTCTAATACTTAAGGCAACAATAGAAATACACAAACAAAAGCGATATCGGGATTTGTAATAAGACTGTAAAAAACAAAACTCAAATGTCTTTCAGTCAGGTTGGAGGTTGGGAATGTGTACAACGTGGCCGTACCTTCGGAAAGGAAGCCCTTGTGAGCATACAATCCCAAAAGGACTTTGACGGGCTTATATATTATCATTTCATATCATTGTATGTAACATACAAAGTGGTCATTTGTGCAACATGGTTGCATTATTAAATATCTATCCAGCCAAATATTGTTACTGAAGATTGTGTCTAAGACAGCAAGGATTCAGCACTGCTAAAAGGTTCTCCATGACAAGCTAGCTTCCTCTCATAAATACTGATGGTTTGCTGTTTTATGGAGCGGATGTGTTGTCTTTTTCCGTTTTTTTTTTTGTTTAGTTTTTTTTTTCCTTCAGCAAAGATGGAAAACGCCATTAAAGCTGAATATACACGCACAAAAGTCACAGAGCGCACAAGCAACACCAAATGTGAGTGAGTAGCGAAGATCAGCAAGGTACTCTTCTAGGTTGACTCCGGTACCAAATCGTACCTGCAAAGACAGAAGACGTGTTGACTGCTTGGCGTATGCGAACAGTCTTCATTGCTTCAAGCAGTTGATGTTTTTACCACTGTGTGATGCCAGTCTTCAGGTCGATCTGGTCCAGGTCCAGCTGCAGCTGCAGGCATTGAGGAACTGGGTGAGGATCACTTTCAAACACGCTAACGGCACGTGACTTGCAGCTGCTAATTTGCATTTTCGAAAGTCACAATAGGAATGCAAGGTTGTAGACCCGCACCGAGCATCTTGGGAGTGGATGAAAGCACATCCTGCTCACACTGTCAAAGAGGCAGCTGGATCGTTATGTTCAACAATTTTTGTGGTCCATATTCTTACTGTCAGGTGGTGGAAACCCATCCATCCATTTTCAACACCAATTATCCTATACAGCAGGGGTGTCAAACTCATTTTTGTCGCGGGCCGTTACGACTGTGAACCCGTATAAATCTATGGTCGCCTTATGTTATCACATATACACAACAAATTGATCTAGAACTAGTTTGGAAATCAGAATTATATTTTTCATTGCATTTTAAAGGGGGGATCAGGAGCAAATGCTTGCTATATCTTATTTGCTGTGTTAGCAGTGAAGACAATTTCAAAGAGACCTCTGAAGTCAACACACGATTTGCCTTCGCGGGCCACATAAAATGATGTCACGGGCCAGACCTGGCCCCCCGGGGGGCTTGAGTTTGACACATGTGTTGTACAGGTGTAAAGGTGGAAACCCTGTACGTCCAAATATGGTCAATTCCATACTTTTTTTTCCAAATCAACACTATCGGTCTTTTCCCACATCAGCCGTTACTTTTTTTTTTACACATTACCAAGCGATTTAAAGTGTTGTCATTGTATGAGAAGTTGTTTTTAACCACTTCCTCATTCTGCGATAGCCTTGCAGCCTGATGTTGTCTTTAGATTCCAAGTCTGGATGTTTTGTTTTGCTTTTTCAGAGCATCCATCCATGCATTTTCCAAACCGCTTATCCTCACTTTGTTAAAAATCAAGAGTGTGCTGCTTTGTGGCAGAAAAAGGCGCATCAGCCACAGAGGTAAGTTTATGTGAAGATTACTATCCGTCGCTTACACTGCTCAGTCATCACCTCATTTGCCTTCTTGTATCACTCACGGCTCACAGACCTTTGAAAAAAGAATTTGTGGAGATGATTTAACTGCAGTTGTTTTCCTTTGGGAGGTATTGCAGCCTTTTCATGCTGTTGAGGAAGTCGCAGCGAGCACATATTTTGATGAGCAAGGCTGTTGGCGTCAACATGTCTGTACCATTTCCAACAATGACTTTGTTAGCGAATTAAATTAGCAAATGAACATGATTTGGGGGTGGTGCTGTGTTGATTTTGGGCTGCAACAATTTATGATGGCCATATAAAGTATAGTACCAACTTAAACGGTGTTTGGCAACTCAAGCATGATGGCACATTTTTGATTTCCTGCAAAGTAGTGATTTGATTTTGGTGAGGGCACCCTAAGGCAGACGTATTGCTACAACTCTTGAGATGATTGTCAATGAATTGTGCTGCAGGTGTGGCAGGCGGGAGCACAATGTTTTCCTGCAGGTTGCAGTTAATGATAGTCACGCTTACTTTGCCAATGAGCTCCCTCTCTCTACTCATGAAGGAGACGCTGTTCTTCACCGACAGATCCAGCTTCCTCTGTGCTGACTCCTCCAAAGAGAGGTCAAAGTCAAACCTACAGAAAAGGAGAAGGCAGAATTAGCATCATTGAGGCCTTGTCTACACATAACCGTTCTTTTTTAAAAACAAATAATTCCCCCTCTTCATCTAGAAAAAAAAATTCCATCCACACTGCCACGTTTTGCCGCAAAAGAAAAATGTTTAAAAAACGCATCCACAGCAAACTGCGTAGTTGTCTTTTACGACCCCCAAAATAGGTGGCACAGGACTGCAAGATTCTGCAAACCTTTAGTTTTCAATTTTGTGCGAAAAACTCCAAATCCAAGTTTGGAGGAGTCTGATTAAAAATGCCAGCCATCTTTTCTTATGACACAGGATCAGTTTTAAACTGTGACTAAAAAGACATGCATAACATGTCTCACCTCTCGTTAAATTCTGGGTTGAGGTCCCTCTTCTTGGTGGCAGTTCTCCTCTTCGTGGTTGCTTTCTTGTCAGGCAGCAGCATGAAAGTAATGTAAGAGTCAGCTCCGTCTTTGGAGCAGGCTATCAGGGCTCTGCAGGTACGTACACAGAATCTTTACCGACTGCTCTTCGTAGAAAATACGAGAGCGATATCACGGGTGGCAGAACAAAGTCAGACCTGCATGCATGGACAGTGATGAAAAGCCTGTTCTCTTCTGTGGAGTATGCAATGGTCAGCTTCACCTGGCTGGAAAAACCTGTGGCATCGCTGCCCCTAATGATCAAAATCAATAACACGCTTAGACTTTGGATAACATACTTATCATATTAATATCCTAAGTACTGATTGTCGGCGATTGACTTCTAATCAATAGGCCTAACTATAGCTTGGAAGCAGTTTGATTCACAATGGGGCAACCATTACTCACATGGTGAATGCGCTTCGGTGTCTCAGGTCCAGATGGGACGGATCCCACCTGGGAATGACCGTGTCTCCGATGCCGTCAGTGTCCCCCGGGGCCCTGCGGCATACCGCCAACTGTGTATCCAAGATCTGCAAGACGTTCAGTACGGTTGCACACAGCACAGCACAGCACAGCACAACACAACACAACACAACACAACAACACAACACAACACAACACAACACATGGTTATATCTTTAATAACTCTGGACTGCAAAAAGGGTCAAGCAATGAACTGTTTTTGCTTTGTTATACACTCACATGCCACATCATTAGGTACACCCGCAATAATAGACCCTACACAGATAATACTCGGTTTTGAAAAACATTGAACATATGTTTACTATTGTGGTTGTAGTTTGAAGTGATATGGCGGCTTATGTGCAGGTGTACCGAATAATTACAATTGATTAAATTAATTAAATTAAATCAAACGTAATGAATGAATTAATTAATAATAATAATAATAATAATTAAAATAACGATCCCATCTACGGTACATTTCACCAAAGTCATTCAATATTCTGTAACTGACAGCACCAGCACCTTGAGCGTCGCTCTCAGTAGGATCTGGCTCTCTGGTAGAGCTCCATCCAAGGCAAGCCAGCGGTCCAGCACCAAGTTGGGCTCAGCCATCACCTCCCTGAGAGCCAGCGTCAAGGACCCGAGAGCCTGGCCCCAGCTGTGAGACAGCTAACGGGGAAAAAAAACATACACACATTGACCGGCTGCTGCCTCATCTCTACAAAATGGCTAAACGGAGAACAAGTCCATGACTCTCACCTTCACTGTGAGCGTTTCATCTCTGGGATCTCGAACCAAGAAATGAAATGCTTCATCCCATCGAGGAGACGTGGAGCGCTCACAGACCTGAGCAAAAAAACAAGATGGCAGACTTCAGGACACGAAGGGCTGCACTCACACACACACACAAGTCATTGTCTTACCTTAGTTCGGTGGGACACATTCTTTAGAAGAACCTCAGCTCCAACTTTTGGCTCTTTTCCGCTTTTCTTCAACTGAAATAAAGTGTACGTCGTGTAAAAAAAAAAAAAAAAAAAAAAAATCCAACTCCAGCTGACCTTGGGTAAGAATGCCGTGATTTCGCAGCTATATTTTAATGCCCATTTCTAACATCACCATTATGATTGATGTCTTCACATTATGTATGTTTATTGTATGCATAATAAAAGCAGAGTGCAGATGTACAGTAACCGCACAGCGCAGTGCTCCAAAAAATGCTTATGCTCAGTCAGTGAACCTTGGCCCACTTTGCTTTGAGATCAATGGATGATGTGATCTTACCGGCAGGCCGTGAGCACGCTCCACATACACAAAGAGAACGGCTGTCGACGGCACAACTTTGTTCTGGAATAACTGCTGCGACTGATACTGCAGGATCTTGGTGGGGGGAAAAAAAAAAAGTGAGATTCATTCAGAGCGATTATAAAACAGGATGATGAGAAACAATACAGTACAGGGTGTCCACAAAATCCCCCCCCCCCCCCTTCCATGATATTATGGTACTGTATGCAAACAAATAGAAATGATTTTTAAAATGTAAAAATTTTAATGAAAGAGTCGACAGGTTCCCCATCAACGATATTTGAATTTCCAGTCAAACCTGCTCCAGTCTGAGAAGGTCGGACACCCTGGGCAGCCATTCGAGCAGCAGGTGAACTCTACCGGACTTGACGTCGTTCAAAGTATACCACTGTGACAACAACATGGCCATCAGTCAGCCGTTTCCCCCCAAAATGGCTTGAAATCGATTGTGCAACATGCCACACACCGTATCGATGAACTGTCCACTGATGATGTCACGTAAATTCAGTTTGAACCTGCAAAGAGACTACTCAGCTGGGTGCCGTGGAAGAGAGCGTTTTGGTTTGTAAAGCGAGGACTCACCTGCCCAGGAAGTCATCTTGATCGATGTCCTTATCAAATAATTCAAATTGGATCTCTTGGCCAGGCAGCTGAGTCAGAATCACCTAAAAATCACACGCACCAACGTTGTCGGACGTCTGATGTGAGCCACCCAAGCGCAGGCAAAATAGAAAGCGGACAAAACCTCATAGAGTTCGTTCCAAATTGGATTGAGGTTCTCTTTGATGGTGTGGCTGCGGAAGGTCATACCAGCCACGCGGATCTTGACGTAAGGGTCACTCTTCCCTTTCACCATGCCCCCCATGAAGTTGTCCTTGGCGATCAGGTTTTGGGCCTCCAGTAGATGGATTCGAAGCACTCCCTATGGACAAAGCAGAAATTGCTTCGGCTCACATCCTTGAAACTTTCATTATCCACACTCGACTTTTTCACTATTGTGACCATTTTTCGTTGCCTGCAACTAAATGCTCGAAATGACTTTTTGGAATTTGGAGTTTGGGTGCTATATTGCCAGTAGTTTATAGAATAAACTAAAATAACTACATTTGGTTTAATCATATACATTACCTATAAATAGTCAAAACAGAGAAACATTAATCCAAAGCTGTAACTTTAAAAAAAAAATTTTTTTTTTACCTCAGTTGCAAACTCAGGGTCCGGCGTGGTGTGCTGGGGGCGTGACGGTGGAGGTTTAGCTAACCCACCAGGCCCCATCGGGTTGAGTTCTGCTGTGATCCCCCCGTGACCAGGACCTGAGCCAGGAGCTAACGGGCGGGGCGACGGTGTGCTGGGTGTGGCGTCATCGCTTAGCCACAAAACCTGGAGACGCACAAGCGCAAAGGTTGCCATAAAGTCACTCACATTTGTCGGATAAACACTGCACGATTGTAAGCATCGCCACGCAAGAAAGCGGCCATAGACTTTGACATTCGAGATATTGAAGAAGAACAATGGCCCTTTCAACGTTTTCAAAACAATGCTTATATCGCTCGACAATTCTGAGGCACACACCTATTTGTGTCATTTTCAACAGAGCGGCTTTTGAATTTGCGTGATCATATAGTTACTGCAGTAACACACGGCAAAGAAAAAACAAGCAACAAACCACGCTGTGCAACATGAGCTTTTGCAGAAATAACCAACCCGTAGAACAATTTTGAGGAAGATGCGGCTAGCTGAACCCGAATTTTCCAACTGGAACCACTGGTCCATGGTGAGTTCAGGGGACCCCAGAAGGCGGGCCAGAGGGATGCTCAGACTGCCCAGGGAGAAAGCTCGGTCGTCGTCCTTCACCTGATTTGACACACGCAGCAGGAACAGCGTGACAAGCTATGGTAACACTTCTACGTTGGTGAGTGACAAGAACCAGAGAGAAGAAGAAGAATGAAAAAAATCAATGCGGGTGGAGTGATGAAAGTCAATAACGAAATCACTTACTTGAATGTCGATATCTTGTTTGCGAGGATCCTGAATGAAGAAGGTAAACGCATCCTCCCACACGGGGTTGCTGCAGCCGTAGCAAGTCTGCAGGCGAGGCAAGTCAGCCAACTCAATGCGCTTCGCATAATTACAAAAAAACGCCATTTAAAGGCAAAGGAATTTAAGAAAAGAAAAGAAAAACAGATGACTTCAAGACATTTAAAAGCAAAGTAGATAAGTGGTTTTCTATAATTGCTATAAAGGACCATATAGCACAAGACCACAATTTCGGAAAAAAAAAATGATTCTAGAAATGCTCGAAAAGACCTTAATCAAAGCTATGGGTGGGAATAGAGCGACGTTTTTAAGATGGATTCAAACGAGTTACACTTGTGTCTGACTTCACTTCTGTGGGCACTGAGCAGCTTATTCCATTTCTGTTCAGCAAAAGAGCCAAATGCGGATGCACCATGTTTGCTTTGAACTCTGGCCTCAACTAATTGACTTGAGTCTGCTGAGTTTATATTCCAGGAGCTTGAATGTATTCGGGACCTAAGCCATTCAGTGATTTAAGGACCAGAAGCAGAATTTTGAAGTCTGTTCTACAGCTGGGCGGGAGCCAGTGTCAAGCCTTAAGGACTGGATTGATATGTTCTGATCTCTCTGTTCGGAATAAGCTGCAGCTGTTTGATGCTCCTCTGTCAAGGAAAAGGGTCACATTTCATTTTGAGAACAGGTCGATTGCCTGTTACAATAACCACGTTCAATTACCTTGCTCTCTCGAGTTGTATCCTGAATTGAAATTTGCACCATAGGGCTCGGGTCCTTATTGCCCTTTCTCATCTGAAACAGGATAAAATCATATGACAGGTGTGCAAAGGGCAAACCGATACTGCGTGACAGGGACGCCGATCTTACAGGCAGCTCGTGAGCCTGATCGAGATAGATGGCCAAGATGGCAGCAGATGGTGGATCTGTGGTTTTGCTGGTCAGGTTCTGGTTTCTCTGGATCACCTGGAGGACAAATCAAATTAGAGGAGACGCAAGAAGTGATGAGATCGAATTTCTATTCATTACAACAACTACACCCGCTCGTTTAACGTGGATTGGTCAGCAGAGTTAAAACTATTTGCAGGTAGTCTGCATCAGTGGTGCCCACACATCGGGTCACGGGCCGATACCTGTACGTGGGACATTTGAGACCGAACGAAAAATATTGTATTGTTCATCAGAGTCTGAAAGAAGTTTGATTTGGAAAATCGGGTGCCTCCGTACAAACGTCAAAACTGCTCATCTCAGTCACATGATACAACCGTAAAAAAGTAAGGTCACAAGCTAGTAAAAATGTGCAAAAAACAAACACAATTCATGAACTCAAAAAGGGGAAAAATCTCAACTTCCATGATAAGACAATAGTTAAATTTACTTAAATCACTACAGTTGATTCCTATGTATCTGCGTAACATTTGGTGAGTACAGGTGACGGGCTCGCAAATGAGCCAACGAATACTTCAAATGTGGCAAAAAGCACTGAATATCTTGGAATTTCTGCAATGAGGGCAACCAAAACTAAATGAAGGAGTAGACTGGAGATAAGTAATCAAACTGTCACGCAAAATGTAGTGGAGGAGGGTAAAGATGAAGTGGACTGCTGATATCTATTAATACTTATTAGTACAACTAACAACATAATGTTTCTCTCTTAAAATGTTTACACTGTTAATTACCTTTGAGCATTTGATGTGTAGTATCTGTATTTGGTATGGACAAAAAAATACTAAACTAACATATTTCAAATTTATTGTTTCGTATGAATAAGACAGTCGCTCCATTGACAGATCTGCAAGTTAAAACAAAAAAAACAAAAAAATGAATAAAGAAATAAAAACCTTGTCTGTAAATTGGCAAACTTCTGGATGGAGTGTCTGGATTATCCAACTGAATTTGTTCTCCGTTTCAAAAAACGTTCTCTTTGAAATGTGGCATTGGACTTTGTGGGAATTGTACATCGAAACGACTAATAAATACTTTAATATACATAATGTACATGATTCAAAACATTGAGTTTTTTCATTTGAATTAACTCATTTTAGAGTTATTGCTGGAACATCTCTTCCTGACTGAAAATACTTTCTAACTTCATTTTGTTGTGGAGCGCCTGCGGGCACACTTTAAATACAATAAGTGGCATTTTTCAAAACCTCCTGTTGGGCAATAATGTTCCACGGGTCATTTTTGATCCATTATCCAAAAATGTCAGAACCCCAATCAATTCCAATAAAAAAAAAATCCACCTTTAAAATTAGTCATTTTGATGCTTTATACCAAGGGTCTTCAATCCTGATCCTCAAGGGTCACTGTCCTGTCTGTTTTCCATCTCTCCCTTTTGCAACACACCTGATTCAAATGATCAGATCATCAGCAAGGTCCGCAGAAGCTGGAAAACGATCCTGACCATTTGAATGAGTGTGTTGCAGCAGAATGAGATGGAAAACCAGCGGAACTCCAGGAACAGGATTGAAGACCCCTGCTTTATACAGTAAATGTTGTTCTCAGTTTTTGCTGCAACCATGACTCTGCAGGGGCTCCGTTCATACTCCTTTCACAATAAACATATCATCGTAACGATGTGTGCTAATTTTGTTTCACACATTCTGCATTCTCACCTCAGTCAATCTGTCAGCAGAAGACAGCAGCGACAGCCACTCCAGTCGGAGGTGAACGCTGCCGGATGGGACGTCCCTCAGATTGAACCACTGTGCACAAAAACATCCGACTCACATCAACACAACACACACTTTTGTCCTTTTATCGCAGACTTCAATCCGAAGGCGGGTGCCAGAGTGGGTCACAAGGATTTACATGAGACCCAACACGTCTGTTGTCACATGCTAACAGGATTACAAAGGACTTGCTCAGCCATTTTTCAAGTGGAATCACTTGAGTGGGAGTGAGACAAAAAAAAACAACAACAAAGGCATTAGAACCAACTTACATCATCCACAACTCTGGCTTGTTTCACAATATCAAGATCCACCTTCACTCTGAAAGAGAAACCAGAAGCTGGGGTGAAATGCCGAAGACCCTCCAAACGCATTGTCGGGACAGATTCACCAGCAAGCAAGCACGCGACGTGATGTGAGACGCACAACACGTTACAGTACATGAGGACGAGTAAGCTACCTGCCCAGGAAGTCATCCTGGTCTGGGTCTTTGTCAAAGACTTCCACTTCCAACTCCTGACCAGGTACTTCATGGACAATCACCTGACACACACGCACAGTCACAAAAATGGACAACACACACAGCAAACGCAGAGCCACACGCATCACAATAAGACAACACAATGGCAAAAATAAATAAATAAATAAATAAATAAATACTGCTGAACTCAGTTTAATCATTTCGGGTGAGTTTTGGTTGAACTTTTAAGCAACGTGAATGTTCGTCCACGAGCAAAAGTAGAAGACAAACATGCCCAGGAGAAAAAGGTTTCCGCAAATATTTGCTTATCATAGAAGTTGCGATTTCCTGTTTGCAATGAAGATCACATCTCCACTCAACTGTTTTTCTCTGAAAGTGGGTGATGCGTGCGACATCAGAAACGCGCTGAATCATTCACAAAGTCAAAGCAGCACCACATCAACTGTGATC
The DNA here is from genome assembly GCF_054856515.1 of Filicampus tigris. Lineage (NCBI taxonomy): Eukaryota > Metazoa > Chordata > Actinopteri > Syngnathiformes > Syngnathidae > Filicampus > Filicampus tigris. The sequence continues at coordinate 37,999,474 of NC_141217.1, forward strand.
AACACTTGTATTTATGGCCTTTTTATTGTTTATTATTCGTTGTTTATTGTTTGTAAAGTGCTTTGTTACAGCTCGAGCTGTTATGAAATGCACTACATAAATCAAATTGTATTGCATTGTATTGTTAACAACCCAAAAATGCAGCTTCAAAAGGGTGGAGACCGAAACCACGCCCCGCTCAACTGTCAATCAAATATGACTACTGCGACATCATAAATGGATGCTACTTGGATGCTACCATCTGTCTTATGCCTAACACATAACTCCATGTTTGAGCTGAGAAATATAGCCGCTTAAATACATTTAAATGTATAATTTAAACATTAATATTTAAATAATGTAGCCGCTTTTTTGGTGGCTGGAATATATCACAACGTGGCGCTAGCTCTAAAGCAGCCATGCCAGCCAAAGTTCCGGCCTATACGCCGGCTGTCACATCAGCAATTAAAAAAAAAAAAAACATTTTAATCTGCCTCTTACACCTTATCTCCATGAGGCACACTCACTCACAGCCAACGAGGCGCTCTGAAGTGGCATGCCAGCAGACGAGCCAAACTGAAAGATGCTTTTTGTGTGTAGGTATCGCTAGCTAGCTAACTGTCCATCCCACTAGTTGAAACAAGGCATTCTATAAATATCACGTTTGTGGAATATAAGTAAATCCACTCGGTTTTAGCCATCTCTGCGGGCGGCCATTTTGTCTCTTCTGTCGACTGAAAATGACATCACAACTGCTCAGGGCTTAGTTAACGACCAATCACGGCTGACCTGTTTTCTGAAGCTGAGCCGTGATTGGTCGTGACCTGAGCCCTGAGCAGTTGTGATATCATTTTCAGTCGACAGAAGTGACAAAATGGCCGCCCCCTGAGATGGCTAAAAACGGGTGGATTAACTCATATTCCACAAACGTGATATTTATAGAATGCCTTGTTTCAACTAGTGGGCATGCTGTGAACATATTCTTGAAAAAAAATATGTTTGGGAGTTTTTCTGTAGCGGCAGAGTACAATTCATTCGACTCACAACTGTTGATAGACTCCGTAGATTGCTTCCGGCGCACCATTTTTTTTTCTTTGCTAAAAACACAGCATTCTCACCTCATACATCTCCCTCCACTGTGGGTTCAGGTTGCTGTCCACGTGATGTGAGGTGAAGATCTGTGTTCCCACGCGAAGTACAGCATAGGGGTCCGACTTGCCGTCAATGAGGCCCTTAATGACAGTGTCCTTGGCGGTCAGATCCTCGGCCTCCAGCAGGTGGATACGCACAACTCCCTGGCATTTGCAGACACGTGCGGAGAGACATCAGTTGCAGTCTGCTGCGCGGCATTCAGGTGATGTGTTTGCTGGCAACACGGATCCCGACCAGTTCCCCAGGCCATGTGTTACAGAGACAGTTACCCTTGGGAGAGGGGAGCGCAGCTGCGCAACCTGCAGGTCAGCCACCAAGGGAACGGTGAGACGGTTGGGGAGGACCAGTTGGGAGGCTATTGCATCCATTATCATAGTGTCCGACATGGCACTGCAATGAATGCAAGGATGATGTTGGGGGCACGCGGGGAAAGGTCACGCACGCACGCAGACAAAAACAGCAAGCGGCGACAGCGCTGCAAACGGTGGCAGCCCTCGATTACAAAGCCAACACTCGCTGGCTGTACACAGGGAGAATACAATTTTCAAACTGACATGTTATTCACAGCCATAACATTGCCTGAATTGTATTTTCACCCAATTTCAATTGTGAAAAATGAGCTTTTCTCATTTTGGACAGTTCCACTCCCATTTTTTTTTTTTTTAGCTGTTTCTGCTATTTTATAGTTTAAGGACAATGAATCATGGGCCTTAAAAATGAATGCAGTCTTAAAATGAGGTGGGAAATAAAGACAAAAATTGAATGAAACAAGAAGTCGCAACATGCTGGCATCAACTCAAAATCTGAAATGATTTAAAAGTCAAAATGGAATCAATAACATATTCACTTGAATATGTTTATAATCCTCGCTTTTGACCAATGCCATCAGCATTTTGTTCATTATTGCTGTTGGGTAGTAGTGCACTTCATCAAACTGAGGAAGATTTCTAAGATTTTGGTAACCTCAACAAGTAAGGGGGCAAAATATTAACATCACTTGATGCAATTGATTAGGGGCTCTCTCATATGTAGCATTTCTGCAACTTTGCTGTGCGGGTGAAAAGGGAATTTGTCAACTCACTTCAGTCCAGGGATGTCCAATAGGTTGGTCAGACCGGTCCAGTTGATGTCCAGTTTCTAGCACACAATGAGAGCCGACATACAGTTTGCAAATGAGAAGCCGTTAAGCTTGCGTGCTATGACACACCCCACCAAAGACAGGCCAATCACAGCGCAGCACCCCGACACGTTCGTATAACATTTTACGATGTTTACCGTTTGAATATAGTTTTGCTCTTTTTCATAGTGAAGCGCCGCGCTTGGGGCACCTGCACAAGTGATACACGTTATCCAGACAGGATGAAGGTCAAGTTTTTGTTCAGTTTCTAAAACCTAAAATCTTTGTTTGGGATAATGCTGTGTGCTTGCCCGCATCGTCGGACGAATCCATTAAAAAAATAAATACATAAGCAACACACCCTTTTGTCTGCTCCAATTTGTACAATAATGCTAACTTGAATGCAAGTAGAAGGTCAACTTACAGGTCGGCGTATGAAGAACATGGTGATGGCTCCAACCAGCGGAACGTCTCCAATCAGAGGCTCAAGGATCACACGCAGCTTGCCGTGGAGCTACGGAGAGAAGCAAACAGGGGCTCAGTCACTGTACCCTAACCTCGGCGGGACAACATTTTATACTGTACGGTCGTGCCTTGAGATACCAGTGACACGAATTAGGTTTTTTTAAAAAAAATTCTCAAGCTACTTGTCGTCGTTCGGCCAATTACTTTGCCTTGACTCGTGAGCAAAGACTTGACGTTGAGAGTTTGGCAAATACAGTACAAATAACTTTCCAGTAAAAAGGCCTCAAGCTCTTTATGGCCACCGCCAGTTAAAGTTTACTGTCAATCTAAACGTAGAACAAAGAGAATAATATGAGGTGTAATAAAAACAGGCACATAACTTTGCCTTTAAGTCTGCTATCTTATTGCCAACACAAAACGGGGGAAAAGCCACAGATGAATGGTTAGCATCAATGTGGCAGTGTTAGAAAGCTTTATGAAACTGATATTCCTTGAATGTACAGCAACACCTGTAGAGAGAAAATATAACAATACTCACAGGCATATATTCTTTAATCTCTGCGAAACTATCGCAGCAGATGATTGAGTACAGTAATAGATATGAAATGCTCCTTTTGCGCTGTGTGCCTACGGCGACGCTAAGCTAGAAGGGGCAAAGGCGTCAGCACATTTCCTGTAAATTGTTGTGCACAAAGGTGTTCAATTATGACAAGGAAACTAAACGTTCGCAGGTTAGAATAGGTTTGGGGAGTTTTTTTTTCAAACGCTTTGGGTTGATAGCACATGTTTTGGCATCAACAAAAAAATAAACTTCACGAAAATCCGTTGAGAAACGAGCAAGTTTGGACTTACTTTCAATGTCTATGCCTTTGGTGGGAACCTCGCCCCTGCCAAGATGGCCACCAAGTCAGTTAGCCGGGCTCTTTCAGTGTGCTGCCATACCGAGTCGTCAAATTTGTACTTACAGTAGTTGATAATTTGTCTCCAAAACTGTTTTATGCTGCCCCCGGTGGCCAAGTCACACACAGCAGAAGCTGGAATGAATTGCTCATGATGCACTAACTGTTTAATTCTTCACATTCTACTCAATTATTCAATATTACAAAATGTTTTTGCAAAGTACAAGATTATCAAGTATTATTTTACTTACTACAAAACACATTACACATTTTTTTTTTTTAGGGAGGTTGCAACGGATTCAATTCAATTGAATTTTTATTCCGTGCTCGGGGTCCACTTAGAAAAAAGACAGACACATCCAGAAATGAAACAGTTACACATTAAAAAGGCAAGCACGCCAGTGTTTCCATATGTTTGACTGGTTGTGGATTGCACTGCATCCAATATTTGTGACACCAAGATTTCACTTTCACTTTTTAGTACAGCTTGCAAAGTGTTCACTCGTGCAGAGTGAACACAAACCTCTGAATTGCACTATAGTCCACATGGAGGCTTTCTTAAGAGCACCCGCAGAGTGTCATTATGTGTAGGCCACCTGCAGTCTATGTATACTCTTGTGCTTTTGTAATGAGTCCAGAGGTGGTCCTTGTACAATTTTAGCAGAGTCAACTTTATATCATCAGCACATGAGCCAAACATGTGCATCAGTGCCTTAGCCTGAGCATACAACATTCTACATTGTGTGTAAATATCATCACCATCTGCATTTTGACATATTTCGATGAGGAAGGGTGATTGGGGATACGAGTGCCTTGCGTTACGAGCGAGCTCATATCTCAAGGCACCACTGTATTTCCATACCTGAATTCCTTTGACCCCAGCTTTGCAGAAGTACTTTTTGATTTCTACGTTGATCTCAGCGTCACCAGCGTAGCTGCAGGGAGACGCGTGTTTAAATAAGGAAAGCAGCCGAGGTGATGAGATTATGAGACTGTTTTGTCTTAAACAAACACACAAGGACAAACATCTTGAACTGAAGGACCATCTCAATGTCTGACTCGACTGACCGGTTTCTTACACATAATAATTACCTGAGGTACAAATCCAACATGACTTGTCTCCTGTCGTGCTCTGTGTGAGCCTTCACGCCGACGACTTTTAAGGCCTGTCAACACAACAGCTGCGATCACACACACACACACTAAAGGAAAACAGGCTAACGGGAAGAAAAGATGCGAGTAAAATAAGGCCCCGGGGACCGTTTGGGATGCTCATTTTTAAAGACACGTGCAGGGGTCAATCTGATACCTTGTCTCCTAGGTTGACTTTGGTGAAGCTAAGGGTTTGCAGATGAATACTGGAGGCTCGGATGGTTGGCGCGATGGTTTCCAGAAGTAACTTTTCCAGAAACTGCCCTATGAAGGGCCACGCTTGCTGCAGGATCTAAACAAAGAAAGTGTATCCACAAAAAGGTAAATATTCAAAGATACTGCTATTGGCATTCTTTGTGTATTCAAAAATCATTTAAGTATGCCACAATTTCTGCTTGGAACAATTTTGGACTGAAGGTTATCTTTTTTGATGAGGGTTTACGCAATTTGGTAACATGAAAAATCTTTTTAACAAGAGTGCAACTCATGACTCAGAAAAATATGTAAATAACTGGACAGTTACATAATATGGTATCTATAACATGTGTTTTCGTGGTCATATTTTCGTCTTCTTCTTCTTCTTCTTCTTAAAGATAGAAACTTTAAACCTATTTTTTTGAGACTGTTTTTGAAAAAAGAAAAGAAGCTTTAAACAGATGTTTAGGAAACCCAACATATTGGTCAACCAGGTCCAATATACTGATTACACTGATCAAAAGCAACTTTTAATCAGCGAAAGCTATACAGTATGTGTCCCACGTATTTTTGATGCAGATTTAAAAAATGTGCTCATTTTTTTCACCAGCACATCAGGTTTTTGAGATGAACATTTTTTTGTTGTTAAGTGTGAACGGCAGATTTTACCATGCGTTTTAATTTGTAGCTACGTTTCAGAAAAATAAAAAATAATAATAATCACCTGCTGCTGGTCCTAACCCTTCAATCAAAATATGACTAAATACATTAATATGGTACATTGTGTATTTTTGTTATTATTATGATGATGATTATCAGTATGAAAACCTGACACGCTAGGGAAAAAACAAGAGTCGATCCGGAATCAGCATATAAAAAAAGTTGACTTGCATTTCTGATTAAACATTTTTTTCTAAATGTGTTAACCAGTGTTATTTTTAACTGTACCGCTGACTCGTCACTGTTAAAAAGACTCTGGCGCACAAAACCTTTCCATAATGTTACCGTGGAAACAAGCCCCCAAACGGCAAGGCTTTCACTTCAAATCCATTTCATCTCAAAGAGTATTTCCTGATTTAATAAAAGTAAGCGGAACAAAATCAGGAAATAATAATGCAGCATGTGTGTAAGAGCAAAGCAACTATCCACCCACACATGACTGCAAAGGCCAAAAGAGTGGTAAACACAAGCTGGTTGTTTCCGTTGCAGCTGAAAAGAAAAAAAAGAAAAAAGTCACAGAGAAAACAACCTGAGCCCTGCTCTCAATAATCCCCAATTCAGTTTTGTAATTTAGCAAATCAAGTGCTCTCTCACTTAACTGAAAAAAAACCATGCAGATTTTCACGTTTCCGTCATGAAAATCACTGACGACAGCATGAGAACAATGTTGATTCTCCAAAAAGCTCCCTGGCGGGCAGGACCAACACACTGATGTTAACGACATCAGCATTTGTGTGTGAAGTGTAGCGTGTAGGCCTGCACCGTCGGGCTTAACCGCTCCACCGAGCTCCGTCTCCAAACTCTTCATGAGCCTGCCTGCCGACGCTTTCAGGTTGCCGTGTGTCGCGCGGGCACCCAAAATCGGGAGACACGCCTGCTCATGCAGCAGCCGTCACAGCGCAGCGGACGAGTCGATTTTGTGTTGACTACGAGGGAGACAGTCTCTTTGTCTGCAGAAGAGGACAAACCCGCCAGGGTTGAAAGACGAATTCGACCAATTCCTCTCAGACAATGCGGGCCTCTGACTTTGGAGTTCATCATAGCGTTCCCTCCACAAGGACACTGGCCTATTAGTATTCACGTGCACATTTTGCTTCTGGTTTCTGCGCTGACAGACAAGCCGAGCGATCCTCGCAGCCACTCCGCCCGCAGCGTCATCACGCCACGTCTGCACTCGCCACTGGATGTTGAGGCTGCAAAAGGAGCTAGCTCATCTCAAGCGATCTTTACGCAGCATTAGCCGTCAACTTTTCTAATCATCCAAGTGAATTACGAAACATCTTGTCAAAAAGTTGCACCATGTGCTTCAAAACAGCAGTGTGTGCTCCATCCAGTACGTCCAGTATATCCCGGATGACCATGAGCGAGAGGCCGGCCGGGACTGGTCGCCGGCCAATCGCAGGTCACCCGTCTCACAATCACACCTTTGGCCAAGCTGGAGTCTTCAGTGAACTTAGCGTGCATGTTTCTGGAATGTGGGAGCAAACGGGGAAAACTTGCAAACGCCGCACAGAAAAAATCAACGATTCTGAACCCACAACTTTATGCACCAGCATTCCACCCGTAATGGATGCTGAATTTGTAAAAAATAAAAAAATCTAAATAAAATAATAACAATAATAACAAATAAACAAACAATCAAATACAGCTGACCTTATTCAGCCACTCCGCTTTTTCCACATCTGGGAAGTTGACCTGTGAAGAATGAACAAAGGTCAAAGGTCAGGCATGGATTCGAACATGACAAGGAGCAAGAACGAACCAGGAAGTCTCTATTTAGACCTCAGCATAGTTGCTTTGAATACAGCGAAAAGGCCAACGTCGGATCCAACCATCATTTTGGGGAACAAAGAGCATATTGTTGGAGACTTGTAGCATCGAAAAGGGTTAACTGCACACAGGTGTTTTGTTTTGCTTTTTATGCATTTTTTTCAGTGTGAGGTCTAAGAGGAAATTGCTGATGAAGCTTCCAAGAAATTCCTAGAAATGGAATGTCACACGCTTATTGGTACATTTGCGTATCAAAGTCGACCTGAATGTAGTGTTAGTTACAGTGAGGAACGTCCGGATGAGCACGTCATTTGTTTACTGTACTGCAGTTGGCTTATTGATGAACTAGTACGACCATTAAGGATGTTAAAAAGCATTATGACGCATGAAGCCGGCTCACCATCAGCAATGCCCTCTGCTCACTTCTCAAGGTTTAGCTTCATTTATGGTTATTACACAACGGTTGAAGTGCTTTTTACACTTGCATGAAATTGTTCAAAAGTGGCTTAAAGAACTGTCTGTGCGACAAAATCAAGTCGGGTTCCGTCCGGAAGGCTTTATACTGGCTCCGAATTAGCTGTGGAACAGATTTGAATTTAGATTCTGATACTGGTCTACACATCTCTTTGTGGTTTGCGTCCTTAATACATTAAAGAAATGTTGATTGAATATAAACCCAGTAGGGGTGGACTTGGGTCACTTAGTGGAGCCCAGAGTTCAAAGTAAACATGGTGAAGCTGCATTCAGCTGTTATGCTGCACACAAGTGGAATAAGCTGCCAACAAAAGTAAATTCAGACCCAAGTGTAAATTTTAAATTTCAAATCCCAGTTAAAAATTGCTTTTCCCCCCAAAACCTTTGATTAAAGAGGAAGTCAACCCAAACATATTTTTTTCCAGTTCTATGCAGGCCCACTAGTTGAAATAAGGCATTCTGATTACAATGGGTTTGTGGAATATAAATTAAGCAGCAAAATCCACCCGTTTTTTGCCATTTCTGGGTGCGGCTATTTTGCTCAGGGCTCAGATAACAACCAATCACGGCTCACCCGTTTTGTGAAGCTGAGCCATGATTGGACATTATTTGAGCCCTGAACAACTTCAAGGTCATTTTCAGTCGACAGTGACAAAATGGCCGCCCACTGAGCTAGCTAAAAATGGGTGGATTTCCCATATTCCACAAACGCAATATTTATCAGAATGCTGTATTTAGACTAGAGGGCCTGCATAGAACTGGAAAAAAATATTATTTGTGTTGACTTCCACTTTAAGGTCATCTTAACAATTTGAAATCATTTTGTTCTTTTACTTATTTTAGAAACCTACTTTTCACATCTTTACTTTTAAATTTTTTTTTTAAAGTTTTTTGTTTATATATTTAAATTGGGTCAATGTACATTCTGATCATTTTTGTAAGATCCTTTTGTTTTCTCTGTTTAGCTTCGGAATGTCGTTAGCTGTAAAATTTGTAAATGCTTGTAGGTGTTGTGTCTTTGCTTGTGTGAAGCGCATTGAGTTGCCTTGTGCATGAAATGTGCAATAAAAAATAAAACTGCTGCCTTGCCTTGCACCTCTCCGTTCCCGAGTGTAACTCCTCTAAATACTTCTCTGAATGCTGATATGGTGACCGTTAATTCTGATGCAATTCGTCAAGTAATAATGGCATGAGAGTGTCTGAGAAATGGCAGGAACCGGAGCCAAAAACACACTCTGAAAGCAGTAGATCATCACACTGAAGGCGACAATGGATTTTGCACCCTTGACACTTGATGTTTTACAGTTTGGGAACATGTGTACCCTTTTGGGTGCTGGAAAAGCTCCAAGCAGCTACTTACACATTTCATTAATTAGCCCTCATGGGAAATTACACCTTACTGAGCTCATACTGTCGTCCTATGATTTCTCACAGCGTGCCTGAGATCATTTGGTGGAGCTTTGCTGTCTTTTTCTTTCTAACACAAACACACACACACACACAGTTGATCCTAGCTCTCACGCTCTGTGTCCAGATATGGTGGTCCACGGCCGATAAATTCAAGAGCTGCTCCATGCATGCAATTTTTTTCTTAATGTGTAATCTCCAAATCTGTCCCTCTTTTCCCACTGCAAAACTGACACGCGAAATCCCATTGAGTGCAAGACGAATTAACCAGGCACTGCATACTTGGAATGTGCTTGTCAGGGGGAGGAGACTCAGACTACATTAAAAGTAACTTATGCCGGCGGTTTTATGAAGAGATAATAAGCAGCCAATAGGCGATACCCAGTGCGGGCTGCCTTTGACACACGAAACTGCGGAGCTCGGCCACGACGGTGTAGGAGTTAGTTGACAGTCCTTACCCAAGGAGGCAGTTCCCGTTTGAATCGGAAGATCTTCTCGGTGGTGAATTCCATCTCGTTTTCCAGGAGGTACATGGCCGCGTTGAGCCTCCTCGCTTTATCCTGTCGGCCGTGCTTCCAGCCCATGTAGACCACGAGCCCGACCAGGACCAGGGTGATGCTGAAGCCATAATATCCAGCCAGGTAGACGGGCAGCAGCGCGCCCAGACATTTGGCGAAGGACCACAGGGCGCCCACCGCCCGCTCCCCTGCGGGGGCTTGGCCCGGCGGCGAGGTGCGGGCCGTCCCCGCTGTGCCTCCGCTCACGCCCGCCCGTGCCTCCTCCTCCGCGGATGTCATCGCACGCACGACCCGTTGGACTTGTCCGCTTTTGACTTGAGCTCGCTCCCCGCCCCCACGCCTTCGTCTTGTGTTTTCTTTCCCTCCGCAAGAGTTCGCTCACGTCAGCATGGACAGATGGCCGCTTGAGTGACGACCAGAGCGGATTAAATCATGATGAGATGCGATTCCGCTCGCCTCGGTTCCGCAGAGCGCCCAAAAGGACCGATTGACGTTCGGTGGACGTGTCTTCTCTCTTCTGCATGAGGCAGCGCGCATGCAGTGAGCTTGAGGGGGAGGGCTCTCAGCTCCCAGCCCTCTTTCACGTCAAAGTCGGCAGATTATTGACGCGGAATCCCACAATTAAGTCACGCGCACGAATGTAACACTCCCGCGCAGGCCCATCGAACTAACGAAATAGGAATCGCGCGCGAACGCGCACACGGCCCCTCAGCAACGGCGGCCCGTTAGCTTTAAACGGCACAGGAGCTGCATGCCGCCTGCATGCGCAAGTGATCATCTACTGCGGCAACCCGCTGGGCGCGACAACATCTTTTTAGAATGGAGCGATGATTTAGACCATTGGTGTCCAAACTTTTTGCAAAGAGGGACAGATTTGATAAGGGGGACATGTGTGTGTGTGGGTAGGTAGGGGGGTGGCGCACATAGCAGCTAGTTGCTTCCATTTTTTAGGGCGTTCATTACACTCACCTTGTCGTAAATTTCGACTGGCAGTGAGTCTTGACATTAAATTTCTTGAAAACAGCTACAGTCTCTTAGCGGACTAGGCAGACACAGTTGTTTTGTATTTCAGTAGGGAAAAAAATGCCAATTTCTACTTGGCCTGGAAGCAACGGCCTTCTCTGTCAACTCTCGACAGTCTCTATTTTAGAAATGCGTTGGAAAAGGCCACACCAAAGGCACGCAGAGAGGGGTTCTCGAGGGGTTCACTCTGACACCTAACACGACTTGAAGAGTGGCGTGGTCGGGGAGGTATTTACGAAAGCACCTGATGCTCCTATCTAGTGGTGAAATATTAAATAGCTTTTTTTTTTACATGTGTATTTTCCTCTTTGGTCAACAGTATTGGCTGGCCACATGTTATTAATTTCATGGCAGAGGCTGCGGGCTGGTGGAAATTTTAACACGGGCCGCATTTGGCCCCCGGGCCGGACTTTGGACATGCTTGAATTAGACACACAACGTTTGCACGATCTGCATCCAACAAACTTATGTACTGGTCACATACACACTTTCCAACTCCCTTACCAAGAAAATGATAGAATGATGGTAGAAACCATTTTTAATATTGGAGTTATTAAAATTATAACATGATGTCTGAAATGGTCCCATGCCATCGAAATCCATTTCCTCCCATGGTTTATTAAGTAATGCAATGTAATAATTGTGTTTAGTCCAACTTGACAGCCAGGACCAGGATTCAGGTTGGCGCGGTGGCTTTAGAGCGCCTCGTTGTCAAGGCATGGAAAAGCCCTGCGACAACCCAGTGGGATATACTTGTAGTGGGTATTGTCTTGCAGCTCAAAGATGTCATTATTTGTGCATAAGAAAGATGGCAGAGAGAGTAGCATCCAAATTTCCTGTCCCGTTGCAGAGGTATTTGATCAACATTTGACAGTTGAGCAGGAATGGTTTCAGCACTTTCAGTGGGCACGCCCAAAGTGCCTGCAGGGAGCAGATAAAATGGCTTAATTTGTCACAATTTTAATGGCTCATTTTAGATTTAGCTATATATTTTTTAACCATTCAAATTTGGCAAGGCTGATATCAAAAGTCTTCTCGGTGATGTTTCAAATGCACAAGACATTATGATTTTCACTTGGCAGTTTTAGTTTAATGTTGCTCACTAGCTACATCAGCTGACCAGTGGCATCACTGGCACTAAAGGTCAGACCATCATTTTTGCCCATGTCAGTTTAATAACTTATTTTAAATGATTGTTCGACCACAAAAATAAAGGAACTAGATGGCTAAAAAGGGGTGGATTTTGATGCTTAGCTCATATTCCACAAACGCTAAGAACCAGTAAAAAGCTAGCAAATCACATCATGGTTTGCTACAGCGTAGCAACAGTTGCATGTCATTCGAGAGACTACCTTGACTTGAGGTAGGGAAGGCTCGAGTCTCTTAACAGTTGCCTGGATGCAGCCAATTAGTGGTATTTGCTCAGAGGGTGTAAAGTTTGATGAGTTCTCGTGTAAACACCAGCATGGTGATGGCCTGTTCAAGACACACACAGAATTTGCAGGATTTGTTTCGGAGAAAGTGCAAACAGTAAGTTGAGGGAAAATAAACCACACACTCAGGTAAGGGGAAAAAAAGGTAGGTCTACTGTAAATGTAGTACTCCATCCCTGCACATGCAATTTAAAACACACTGTATTGAAACGATGCTGAAATGCCATTAAGCCACAGTTACCCAGCCAATCGAAATTAGAAATAATTGACTCACAATTTAGAATACTCTTTTGCTCAAAGAGTCCCGATTAAATGAGTGTGTTTAAAAGAGTAAAGCAACATTTGAAGCACTGACCGAAAGTTCCAGTGTGCACGCATGTTTTCGCTGTGTCATTCGAATGTGACTGCCTCTTGTGAAAGTTGCACTGGCAGAACTACTCACATGGTAATGTCACCATTGTCAGATGAGCAACAACAACTTCAAAGGACAAGAGAAGCAGAAGCAGCAGTCACGTCACGGATCTTATGATTTGACTGTGAGCAGCTTCTTCCGATGAATTTTACATCCGTGCTGCAAACGTGTGTGCGATGCTTGTGAGTCTGTGTGTGCCTTGTGATGATTGGCTGGCAACCAGTGCAAGGTCACGCGTCCGCCCCTTGGCCAGAGTCAGCTGGGACAGACAACAGCTCACTCGCAACCCTGATGGGAACTAGCAGTAGAGAAAATTCACGTCTGTGTACAGTACATTGCAGGTAGAAATCATCTGTGTAAATACCGAGAAGAAAGTGAATTTTGTGTGGACGCGCAACTAGTACAGCCAAGCTAGATTCACATTGAGAAGACACGTGGAAACTATTCCTAAGGGGGAAAAAAAGAAAAACTTTCATGGCGAATAGGCTCTGAACGAAAGGTTGCGAAAGCTATGCAAGTCATGGGATGAGGATCACATCGGTAATGTTTTTCCCCTCCCTATTAAAATTAGAACTTGACCAGTGACCTAGCTGTATAAAACTGCACACCATCACGATGAGTTTGGGAATAGTCTGGATTTTCAATCTGATACATGCCATTTGTTTTTCGTGTCTCTAAAAATGAATCACTGGATGTTGCTCAAGAGGTTTAAATTCAATGACAAATAATGCATTTCCATGGATTTGGAAAATAACCATTATGACATGTATTAACCAGTTTTGTTAAATTGAGTCTAGTGGTGGCAGCTCAGGAAAGCCATCAGTCTGCACGTATTGTATATATTTTTGTTGTTTTAGACATCAACACTCCTTCTAGAGTCGAACATTTCCAAACAATTGACAATGTATAAAAAGTGAGGAAAAACACTTAATGTAATCAATACTCATTCATTCAAAACTCCAGCTGCAAAGATTCAATGCAATATTTGAAATTAAATTGTTACTGTACATACCTGGCTTTTAGAGCCATTCGGAGATTTAAGCATCCAAGTACATTTTGTCAAGCGATAGCCCTCAGGTTACTCAACGATGTGGACACTTGTTAAACTTGAAATGACCCCTGTACATAACAGAGGAGGTTCTGGGGCTGCTTTCCTACACCGGCTTTTACATTTGCGCAAAGTGCGGTGAAATCGCAAGCTTAAGTCATTCTGAGGGCAAAACGCGCTACCTCATTTTTCATGTCAGAAAGATTGGTCTCATCATAGTATCAGACTACTTTGAGTCCTGTTCTAAATTCTTTAGAGCATATGTGGAAGGCGCTGAAACAGTCTGAAAATCAAGCAGTGCTTACCTCAGTGTTCTTCAAAAAATATTAAGTGTACCAGTTTTTCCACCTCAAATAATTCTTTTGAAGCAACGAATAAAGCAACACATGACTTCCGATTACTTCATTGTTAGTATGTATGTATGTATGTATGTATGTATTTGTGTGTCAATATGTATTATTCGCATTGCATGACAAGTACTACTACAACCAAAACATAGTATAGGGACATGCAAATGTTTTTATACCCAAACCTTTAATCAACACAGAAAGAAAAGTTTGAACAATTAACCAAAGTTGAGAGAACAGACAAGATTCCAGGAAACTCCAGATGAAAAGTCCATCAGCCTGCTGGCGTTAACTCAGTCCGACGATCGAGGACACGCTGACTGACGTCAAGACTCCCACATGAGGGACTCCTGCTGCATTCTCCGTCCGTCCGTCCGAAGCCGGCAGCCCAGAAGTGCATAACTGCCTTTCACGGGACATCTTACTTGGACCTCTGCCTCATCTTTCTCCTTTTGCGCTTCAGTCTATTAAATCATATCAAGGATTAATTATGTGGGGCGACTTGAGGAAAACGACTAATAACTCGTATGACTGCAATTGCTCACCTGCGCATGCGCTTCTTTCTCCACTGCAGAAGAAGAAAGAGAATCTTAGTAAATGTAAAGGTTGGCCATGTATTATAGTCAACAGGGATTCTTAAATTGGAATGAAAACCCGCAACAACAATGTACGATGACATTAAAGACTTCGCTCTACATTCTGTTGTACTCATCTTGATCACTAGCTAGCTAACAAGCGTTAGCACCACACAGAAAGTGATTTTTATCATATGAGTGAAAAAATAACATACCTTGGCTCGCATAGCGAATGGGTCAGTCTGAAAAGAGTCGGAAACGGGTGAAAGATTAGTTAAATTTCATTAACCCAAAACGGATTACCTCCGATTATGATGCAGACATACGATCGTACATACTAACCGGGGAAACGCTGATTCGGGACTGACGTCATCAACAAGCGTTATGAAGAACTGACTGAAACGTCAGAGGCGTGGTGCATCCTGGGAAAGGCTGTCCAGTGGCTCTCAAAACGTCAGTTTTTATGATTTAACGCAACAAAGACGAATACATGTATTGCAATACAGGTTTGATAAAGTATATAAATCGTAGCAAGGATTGTCTTACTGTTGTTATGATGCATGTGTTCTGTAATTTAGCGCAATGAATTATAATATAAATGTTTAGGTAACAATCAATGTTGCAGACCTCATATAAACACATTTACAGTGCTATAATATATGCATAACAATTCCCCCCAAAATAACTCAAAATTGAATCTAGATCAGATCAAGATTAGGAATTTAGCAGCAATGTAAAGTACAATCTAATTTAACTTCCATATGTGCGGCTGTTTAAACAGCTTTGAAAATCGTAATCTATGAAACTTTGTCCACGATTGCATCCAGAAGACCAAAAAACAACCTGATATATTCATGTAGCAACTAAGGCTGTAACAATGAGAGGTGGGGGACTGAAGACTTGGATACCAGTTGATTTTTTATTTAAGTTGCTAATTATTTTATGACTTGCGACTTGCTTGGAAAAATCTTATGATGGACTCGACTTGAAGTGGCATCCATGAGACTTGACTTAATTTGACTTAATTCCATGACTTGAGTCTCTTGTTCAAGTCATTTTGTTTAAAATCTGTTTTTACTTCTCGTACTTATTGAATTTAAAGTAGTAGTGAGAAACAATTTAGTTTGTGAAGAAGAAAAAAAAAAAAAGATTTTCTTTGACATTTTTTCGTGCCATGCATGCCACCAATCTGACAACGACGGCCACAGACAAGGGCTGCGGTTAACTCCTTGAGCAAGTGTCATCAAAGAAGAATACATTTGGATTCACAGATTGTCATCTTGATGAGCCGGGAAAAAGAAAACAGCAACATGCACGGTTTGAATCTCGAAGTTAACATCTATGAGGTGTACTTTCATCTGTCAGATGCAGGTAAACCACTGACGTCTCAAAAGAACCTGGACTCACTCTGGCCTCTAGCGGCTGAAGATCATCTTGCATTGCCACTAACAACGACTAACAATTTCTGTTAGGTTTTGGCTCAAAACAGTTCTCAGTTTGTGTGTTTTTGTGTCTGTATGGAGTCACGAGAGCCTCACAAATAATTCACTGACTGATAAAATAGCGGGAATGTTGTTGCCACCACAACCCAGTCAAAGAACAACTCGAAGTGGTCTTCAAAGGCGAGTTGTGTGGCTTTACATGATTATGTAAGATGCTGTCTTGAGTTGGGTCTTTGTCATGAGTTCACTCAATTAAAGAGAGGGCGAATGACTCCAGAAAGGTTGAAGTCAGAATCTGGGCATTATTGTCCGAAACCTTTCCTCCCTTACTCTTCAGCTCTTTTAAAATAGTTGTTAAGCTCTCCACCTTTTTCCTCAAACGTCGCGTTTTCTGATGAGAAACCTTAAGTTTTTTCTGCAGGCTTTTGATGGTTTCCAGCGCAGTGTCAAGGTTCTGCTTGGCCTTTCGGGGGTTGGGGTCAAGGCAGTAGTTGTGATCTGGTGAACAAAGGCTGACTGGTGACTCTGATGCGGCTGTCAAGGCTGGTTGAGGAGGTACGTGTCCGTCGGCTGCTGGGTTCTGTTCCTTCAGTTTCTGTTCCTTCAGTTTCTGTTCCCTCAGTTTCTGTTCCCTCAGTTTCTGTTCCCTCAGGTTCTGTTTGAAAAAGGGACAAATTATATGCAGGTCGAAA
The DNA here is from genome assembly GCF_054856515.1 of Filicampus tigris. NCBI lineage: Eukaryota > Metazoa > Chordata > Actinopteri > Syngnathiformes > Syngnathidae > Filicampus > Filicampus tigris. The sequence goes on from NC_141217.1 coordinate 38,016,294, forward strand.
TTCCATATGAATTTCTATGAGGAGAGCGGTGTTTCTCGAACATTTCTCAGATGAATTCAATACAGAGACCGCACAAACTGCTTTGCATAGGACTTCTGTTGATTAGCATTCGCATACATTCAGGGACGCGTGTCAAAAAGGCCACTTGGGTGACCCAAAAGGGGCAATTCAATGGATGGATTTGAATTGACTCCACCCCCACAAGATGTTGAACTGAATTTGAATACAAGAAGTGGAATTGAATTCAATGCAATTCAATGGAACTCACATAGTGTATCGGTGAGAATGAGACGTTTAACATACATTTTTCTTCCAAATGGAAGTACAGTACAATGTTTTTGAAATAATCATTTATTGAAATAGTTTTGAATTAATGAAATGAAATCATGTTTTTGTCATACTCATTTCTGAAAGTACTTTCCAGGGTCAAGTTGTTGCATCGAATGGTCAACAGTTCTTCAAATGTTTTGCCATTGAGGCAGCATCGTTGTGGTCTGAATAGCTTGCCTGCAACACGAAATATCTTCTCAACAGGTGCAGAGGAAGTAGGTATGGTATGGCCAGATATGTACATACAAGTACAGCTAGGTTTGGGAAATGGAAAAGTTCCTGAATGATTTTCAGTTCATATGCTGATCGCTGAATTGTAGAGTGGAGCTCAGCATGGACATCATTAGAGGTTTTAAAGAGCACGTCAACCCCAAAATCTTCTTGACAATATGTTCTATTCAGTCCCACTAGTCTAAATACGGCATTCTGATTGATATTGTGTTCACCAATCACGGCTCAGCTCGTAAACATCACATGACCAAACTTGGACAACAAGCTTCATTGTTGAATATACATTCATTTTGCATCATGAATTTATTTGCCACCTAGAATTCAAACTCAAATTCAAGAATTGAATTGGAACTTAGGGGTCATTCTGACCCATGACCCAGGAGAATTTATATTCTTAAACAGAACAAAAATGGCAAAAGCGAATATCCTTCTAGAAGAATATCTTTTTTCTTAGAGAAACAGGCTTCCTTTGCGAACCATGCTACCATTCCAGATTATTGAATGACCCCACTCAATGTGCACACCACAATTGACTGGTATGTACTGGATAAATCGCGGATACCAACCTTTTGGACATGTGGAGGAAATTTAAAGACGCTAGGTATGACGCCTTGCTTGATCCGAGTCGTCTGGCCACTTCGGTCAAAGTCGACCTCCAGGAAATGGTCACTACAGATTAATGTGACACCGGGCTTGGCTGTGAAGTTCCTCCTCCTCAACGCCTGCACCCATTCTCTGAACATGTTTTCATCCTTAGGGAATCTGTTCAGAAAGACCTCAAATTTTAGACAGACCCTGGGGCCGACCACACAGATGTGCAAAACTTCTTGTTCTTCTTTGTGTTTAATGGCAGCTGGCAAACTGAAATAGTGCATTACTACCACCCAATGATCTATACTGATTACTGCTCTGACTTACATTCTTTTAAATAAATAAAACCTCCTTTAATTCTTTAACATCGAGTTCTCTCTGTTCACCGCTGATTTCCACCAGTACTTACTATCCTATATTTATACAATTCAATGGTTACTATTTATAATTACTTTTAGATATAATATTCAAAGTAACTTTAACGCTCCTAGCGTTCCATTTGATTGCAAGATTGAGTTTCTACTTATGTTTCTATCATTTCCCTGTTCCTCATGTATTTGTTCCCAAGTTATTCCTTTGATATAGAGATATTTTGGGGCACTTTTTTTTTTTAAATGACTATCGCAAATTTTTCCTGCCCCGCATTTAGCCTGTTGGGTGCAATTTATCTTCATTTGGACTTGTATCATTACAGCCTTTATCCTCACTTCACTGATTAGCCGTTTCTCAATTTGTGTTCTTGCGTCCTTATGATTAAAGCAAGAACGCACTGAATAACCGAATATTGTTCTTGTCTGGTCCTCGAGGACCGCTGTCCTGCCTGTTTTCCATCTCTCGCTGCTGCAATACACCTGTTTCAAATGATCAGCTCATCAGAAAGTTCTGCGGGCCTGTGTTGCAGGAGGAAAGCATCACCCAGTATGCATCAGTTGTACTTATGAAGGCTCGACTAGGAAAATGTCCCAAGATGCATTTCGGGTTATTCGAAGAAAAAAAAAACAAAAAACAGACACATAGTCATTCCGATTTACAGAGCCTGACTCGCGCTCTGATGAAGAATGTTATCGCACACGTTCAAACCCGTACTTGGCGAGTTCACGAGACCGTAATCTGCTTTCTTCATCTTGAGAAACTGCCAATGATCTCCTTAGTCCGCACGTTTTGCTTTTTTCCAAATGCACAATCAGTCACCACTCACCTGCACATATCTCTCACGTTTTTCTTGACAAAAAGATGCTATGTGACCATGTCTGGATTTTATGTACATCTGACTTGCGAAACTTCAATCGAAAAAGAAGCATTTAGAATTGCATTCTTACCGGTGAAATGTGCACGCACATCCTCTTCCCGACTTATTGTTACAACCGTACGCCACACACTGTGGCATTTTCGCCGTGGAGATAGAAAATCACGTGAAAACGCCACCGAGAAATCAGTCTAGTTCGAGTTTTGTTAGACGCACTTTAGCTAGTGGCAACGTACGATGGCCACCGGCGCATTTCCGGCCACAATGACGTCACTATTCTTCATTTAAATTTTCGGCAGTGTAGACGCCGCTTTGCGAACTACTGCCCTCTTCAGATATGATGCTTCAATTACAACTTAAAGGGCTTCAGTTCTCGCTATACTGCGACCGAGTCCTGGTTATTTTTTAGACGCCCGTTCATGTAGGCAGGTATTCTGCAATTTACTGTATGTATGTATGTATGTATGTATGTGTGTGAGGTATAACATTTTAAGTGCTATAATAAAATTTGCATAAATGGAAAAGTGTCAAATGTTACACGATTTCTAAATCTATTTCTGTTATGTAGTATGTATTCATCAATTTAGAGCTTCCAATCAACCTGAACGTACTATGCATGTTTTTAATGTGGGAGAAAACTGAAGTACCTGGAGAAAACCCACACAGGTACGGGGAGAACATGCAAACTCCACACAAGAAGGCCAGGACCGTATTTGAACCCACGATCTCAGCACTGTGGGACGGAAGAGCTACAGGTAACCAGTCTACTACCGTGCCGCCAAATGCATTCAAAACAATAAAAATTCAAAAACAGATCCAGATCAACATTAGAAATTTAGCAGCAATTAAATTACAATCCAACTTCCATATGCACGGCTGTTTAAACAGCTTTCAAAATTATAAGATATGAACATACTTTGTCCCGCATTGCATCCAGATGAATATACCAAAAACAGAAGAAAAAAACCCCGGATATAATCCTTTAGCTATTAGGACCTTCGTAGCAAACAAACCATACACAAATGATGTCAGATGGCTTTTTAATGATTCCAAAAATAGTCTCTGAAATGGTGGTTGTTTTTACAAAAGCATCCATACCTGGACTTCTTATGTAAACACAGACTGTCAGACCTGCTGGAGGCACAAGACTGAATGCAGAACCTGCAACAGGTTGGAGCATGCACAGTTGAGAGAAAACACATCCGCTCAATTGATCCTCCTGTTATTCTTGCGATCGATATTGCCTGCCAAGTATCCTCGATGCCTTGAAGTGTATACAAAGACGCAGCAGCATAACATTACGCTCACTGTTGGTGTCAGACCTTAGTTGCATCATGATTTGAGATTTCGACAACATCATGACCACACAAATTGAAGTTCCGTTTCTTTGCCGTGATTCAGGTCAATCCTGGGCATCTCAGTCAAACTCATTTTATTTGACAAATGTGGCAAAGTAGGATTAGGCTCAAGGTCAAACGGCAAAACGTTCCTGTGAGAATATGCTCTGGATGAGTTGGGTCCACTGTTGCAGACACAAATTCTCTTTCAATGACAGTAAGATTTACTCAGGGGAGTGTCAGTAAAAAAGTGTGTGTTTTAGGTCAAATCAAAGAATTTAAGAGCAACCTCATCCCAGACTGACATCTGTTGGATTTCAGCGGCGCCACCTTGCCACAAGGTCCCCCACAGCCGGAACACGAGCGAGTATGACGTCTGTATTTGGGTTGCGTCACAAATTGCTCAATGGGGATATTCATTCTGCAGCTTCCGTCTCCATCGACTGTCCCGTCGCGTTCTCCGCGGTCTTTGTGGCCTTGATGAAAGGACGGGAAAATGTGTTTCCATCAAAATGAGAGGTGCACCAATCAACCGCAGCAAAATCCCTAAATGACAAAACTCACCTTCTTTTTCTTTTTCTTCTGCGCCTTACGACTGGCTGAGCTTTGAAGCAAAGTCTAATTAGAAAAAAAAAAAAAAGGAAAAAAAGATGAAAATGACTGATAACCTCACAAGGACCAGGACACGGTACATCAACGTTTAATGTCTTTGAAAATGCACAGTCAGCTCTACGAGGGTCCATTAGTCTGGCTTTGTTGTCTCTGGCAGAGTATGCGGCTTCCCATTTATCACACGCTTCTTACCTTCAACTCCGCGTCCTCCACCTCGTTCTCCGACTTGTACATTTCGGGTTCGTAGAGGCTGTTTGTAATTCGCAGCGGTCCGTTGGCCATGAGCAACACAGTGAACTTGAACTGAGCTACAAACTCGCCTGCATACAAAAGAGGGCTTAGCTCGATTGCCCGCGAAACACTTGTGCAAACAAGATGGCGGCTCACCCTCCTTCTCCTGGAGAACATTGAACGGCTGCAGCAGCTCGTGCTTGGTGCACTCCACCACGCCCAGCCTGGCCTTGCCCTCATCCTCAAACGCCCTGAGGTGATACAGAAGAGAGGAAAAAAATAAATAAATCAGATGGTACAAATTTACTGGGTTTAGGACACAGATGGGGTGGACTTGCAGCAAAAAAAGAAAATAAAAAGGAAAAGGCTCAATCTCCTCTGAGCCTTCGCTTAGTCCTCGCTATCTCCAGTAGTGTCCGCTCTGCTGACCCGAGGCAGAGAGCTAAGGTGGGTAGGACTTGACCAATTCAAGATTTGAAAACAAATGAAAGTATCTTAAAATGAACAGACAGTGTACCATTAGAGACATTTGTTGAAATATCCATTGCGCAAAGCCCTTATCCTCACGAGGGTCGCGGGCGTGCTGGAGTCTATCCCATCTGTCAAATGCAGAAATTTTACTGCAGCTTACTGAGTGACACAGTTCTTTTTGGTCCGCATGACTGTATTATACTGCCGCCTGGTGGCCCAGTCCCAGAAGAAGCCACGATCAATCAATATTGATGCAATTCTTTACATTCTATTTAATGTTTTTTTTTCTCTTTCCTCATGGAAAAAAATGCATTGATTATTTTTGTTGCATTTTTAGGGAGACTGGTACAGATCAATAGCATTTTCATTCATTTCAATGGGGAAACATGATTTGAGATACAAGTGTTTTAAGTTACAAGCATGGTCCTATACAGTGCAACTCCCAAAGCTAAATAAAAAATTCAGGAAAATATGCCAATCAAAAAAAAAAAAATGGAGGTCAAAACCGTTACATGTTACTGACAAATTGTGCTCCACCTTCTTTTGCAGATAACCTTTCAAAGAGAGAGCTCTGTCTCAATGTGTATTTATTTCCTAGTTTAAAAAAAAGGGTTTGATTAATTGATTGAATTAAAAGGTGACATGTTTTAAAATGGTTATGGATTCAGTCAGGAATATATTTTATGGAAATTGATCCCTGTGGTTAAATTGGTGTTGAAGGAATTCAATCAGAGTCACACAACGGAAAGCTTTGTCCACCATATTGGGTACAAAATGTAAATAAAAGCACCTGAGAGTGAAAGCCATTTTATCAAACCGCCTCTCCATCTCACTGAAGAACGTGCGTGAGGTCTTCATCTTTAACCCGTACACCTTGTTGGGGTCTCGTTTGTAAACAGTGGTCCTCAGGCCGCCATCTTTTGCCTGATTTGCAACACAAAGCATTGTTTTGTTTTATTTTATGTTATTTTAAAAACTGCAAACTCGGAAATACTCTTGTTTTTTTTTTTTTTGTCTCACCTTCCCCTCTCCGGTGCTGATGAACACATCCACTGCATACACCTCATGCACCCCAAACTCAGCCTTCTCATGGTCCTTCCTGCAAGTAGACACAAAGTGAAAGTCAACCTGTTTTCACAAAACAGAGAGGTTCAATTCACTGCCAACATTTGGGAGCGGTATCAAAATGACTTCAACATGAATATTGAATATTACATTTTATTTACTTTTTTTGAAGTAGCAGCAGCAGCTTGATTCAAATCTTCATTGTGGATTAATTTCAGTTTCACCGTTGAATACAACGATGAGGGAGTGAAAAGTTGTCAGACATTTTACCGTCTGCAAGTGTTGCTTGAAACAAATCCTGCATATTTGAAGGAGATGCAAGCAATATGACCAAGCTTCTCCTGTGTTCATATCCTGATATAACACTTTCTAGACACACAATAGTCAAATGGCTCGAAAAGCTAGCACCAGCCAAACAACAAGTGTCTGTTAAGAATACTTTTGTACATACCTACTGCGCCACTTCTTGAAAATAACCTGTGCAGCGGGACTAATTGAGAAATATTTGCGGCCCTTTTCTGTGGTTGAAGATGTGTGGTTTGGTCACTAAATGAAAAACCTTGACCACAGTATGTTGTGCATTGCCCCCCAAAAATGCCATTTCTGCTGACAAGCAAAATAAAGAGATGATTTTGAGCATGAAAAAAGCTGTTCTCTATTTGCACAAAACACCAAAAATTTACCTAACTGTGGCCCAAAAACCGAAATACGAGCCTGACCATGCATTACCTGTACCTTCCCACCCCAACTATTTATGTAGCAGAATAACTGTAGCTATGACAACCCCACAGTAAAACGACAAGTAGATCATGGTCCAAACAAACTGTACAACACAGCTTAGTGCAAACACGACATAGCTTTGTGCTCAGCGAACGCACCTTTGTTGGTCTGTTGGGTTCTGGATGATAGTTTTATCTCCATCGATGACATGCTGTTTCAGCTGATGGGACAGCAGGCCTATGAACAAGCATGTCAAATTCGGCGCGCCAAATGCACATACATTTCAGAGCGCAGACAGGACACTCACCCTCAATTGGCGAGCACTTGAATGACTTTGCGATCTTGTTCCACGCCTCGGTGACCTGTGTGTTCTGAGAGGGAGGCATGAGAGTGATTAGACCAAGCGGAAGCCGCGCGACCGTCGATCGTAGCACGGGCGATGTTGTGACAATGTCACCTGGTTTCCGGGCTTGACAAGACGCAGGGCAGCCTCGGCGCACAGATGAGCCGCGATCATCACGTCCGCCTTGCGGCCTGTCAGAGGCTTTTCCTGTAGAGACGCAGCAACGGGTGAACGCATGCAAGTTTAACAGTGTAAATAAATGCAATTCTTTTTTTTTTTTAACCTTGGTCACGCCAACAACAAAGCTGTGAGCCACGTTGGAGATAAAGCCGTCCACGTGCACGCCAAGATCACTAAATATATACAAAACAGGAAAGCATGAGCAGTATCTTAATATGAATGCCAACATCTTTGTAGCAGCTTCTTACACTTTGACGAGGTCTCCGTCCTTAAGGACGACATCGGGGTCGCTTTTGAGCGGAGAGTGATGGCACACACAATTGTTAACAGACACACATGTCGGAAAGGCGATACCTGGGGGGGATGAGAAGTGTTTACATTTGATGACAGCGCAATACAAGTACACCCAAAAAGCAGAAAAGAAGACCTTTCTTCATCTCTTTCTCCTTCTTGAAGATTTTCCCTGTTTCTGTCATGATGAATGCATCTCCTTTATCACACAGGCTGAGCACCGAAACGCCAGCCAGAGCTGCCTCGACCACCATCTTCAGGGCCTCTGCAAGATTGACAAAAAGGCCTGGCAATTAAATGGATTGTTCAGCTGGACAGTAAAAAAAAACATTTGAATGGTGTGCATGCAGCATACTCACGCGGAACGAGAGAGTGGCGTAACAACTCTTACAAAATTATACTACACATACTCACTCGATTAATTCATTCTATCCCAATGCCATATTTATATGTCATTTCACAATGGGTCTGAAAAAGTCTGGTACTGAATGGTAGCAGCTAATGCAAATCGGCAGTTACAATGCCCTGGTGGAGCTGCACATTACACTACATTAAAATGTACACAAAAATGATGAATTATTTTTTAATTAGGTAAAAAAATTTTTATTATCAATATTGACTGATATGAAATACTCTTATGGCTGACCATATCGCTCATCTCTACTAAGCACATTATATTTAAAAGGGAGTTTAGGTAATCCTTATATTGACCAGTGTATTTGACTTTTTCATAGTGGTGTTCACTTCTTCAAGTCGTAATATTAAGTATTATATGTAACAATAAAAGTACCTAAATTCAGCCTTTTTCTTCAGGTCCTTATTTTCAATAGTAAAATACAAATAAATAACAAAAATCAATATATATCAATACACCAATATCAAATACATATATTGTGATATACTTTTCAGTCATATCGCCCAGCCCTACTTTGGACTATGGGTTGGGGAAACCACAACCTCTCCCCAACTACTTATCATTATTACAACACAATTATTATCATTATAGAAAACTATGCTATGATGAGAAATGAGATTCTAATTCTAAAACAACATTTCTGAAAGATAGTAAATCATCTGCAATTGTTGATATTTTTCTCTGAATTCCTGTGAGTGTTATTAAAGTGGAAAACATCGCTTATTGTTTCATTTGAAACGTAAACACGCTGTGCTCACAGTAGTAATAACCGTGCATCCTTTTTTTCTGGCAAAAGGGTTTATAAAAGTGTAATTTCACGACTTCTCCACAAGGTAGAGTAACTATACAGTAATTGTCAATTTTACTTGTGCATTTTGAAAGCATGTGCAATTCCAGCAGACGTCTGTTTAGATGCATTGTGTTTGTTTATTCAAATGAAGCTCTAAGCACATTATTCAAACACTAGTACGGGGACTGAACTGCAACACCATCGACATCTATATTTAAATTAAAGACCCCGTATCTGAGCTACACATAGTAAATAAAAACGTATCCGATCAGGTTTCTAATCTTATTCTCAGTCTGTGTTCCATAAATTTGACCCAGTTGAGTTTAAGAACAAAAATTAGCTCATTTGAATGGGTCTTGCCTGTTCCGCTCATCACGGGAAGGTTTACGTGCACGCCTTTACAATGTTAGCTATAAACAACTTGTTGTATAATGTCCCTTTTGAAGCTTACACTTGCATGTTTGTTTACTTTATCAACGTTAACTGTTAGCGCTACCTAGCTTGCATTACTCAGCCATTTAGCATCCGAGCTAGCTGTTGCAAAAGAGACGGCGGCATGGCGACAAACTACTCGTCACGTTACCAGAGAAGCTCTGGAAAAATCAACTGAACTTGGTCTGGTTCGGTTTTGACGACGGGGTCACTTCGAGGTTGGCGCATTTGCTGCGGCTCATGACGGGCACCCCGGCGTCTGCCATAGGCGACTAGCGACTGGCTAGCCGCACGCCGAGCCTCGGCTAGCTAACATTCGGCAGCTGCTGTCACGTTGAAGTGTCCTGAAAAACTCACGGTTAGCGATCTCGGCTCCCATCTTATACTTGGTCACCACCAAGTCATCGGCGACCGTCTGCTCCGGTTTTTCTTCGTCCCCAGACATGTTGGCAGTATGTCCAAGAAGTCAGAGCAACTTTCTTTTCCCCCCACAACAATCCTCCCGGCGAGCGTTAGTAAGTCGCACGATGGCCAAAGCACGCAGCAAACCCACGACCATGAGATCACGCCCCTCGCCAAAGATGCGTTCAACTCAAAGCAAGATAGTCAACGCCACGCCGCTCATGTTTAGTTTCCATACACTCAACGATCATCTCGCCGCGAGCTTCATGTTGCGCGTTGGTGAGCGTCTTCCTATCAACAGACTTGTATCCATCAACTTAGATTTTTCTTTTTGATGGATATGTACAAACAATGGCCCCCAAGCAGGTATACGCGTATTACATTACTTTATTTAAAAGGACGATATTTATAATTCAGTGCTATCTAGTGGTCAACTAATAGAATGCAGCGACGTAAAATGGAAGCGCGTGCATTTTGAAGGACACGCACTACGGTGCCTCAGAGACACCAGATGTTGCAAGACTACTAACAGAGTCTTCAGCAAAGGTGCAAGCACAATGTCATCACAAACGACTTCTAGGCATTCCCTCTCAAGTCATGAAGTAAATGCATTGCATTCGTTACACATGCTGTAGTCATGATGCTTAGGAACTATGTGCGCTAAGTTTGTCACCTTCGAATATCCGTTTTTAAAACGAATTATCATTGAAAAATCAAAACATTCTACACATTGTCCCTTTATTTTAAGGAAAGGAGGGAGGAAAGAAAATAGTAAGGAAGGATAAACGGCGGGTAGAAAGGACGGAAACAAGGATGGTATTAAAAAAGTAAAGTACGAAAAAAAAGAAAGGAGGAAGAAAGGAAGTAAGGTAAGGGCAGGATGAGGATGGTAGGAAGGATGGAAGGATTGTGCAGAGAGGGAAGGAGTGAAGAAAGACTGGAAGTGGAAGGGAAGAATGAAGGTAGGGAAGAAGGAAGAAAACAAAGGGAGAGGAGGGAAGACAAGGAAGAAATGAAGGTGGAAAGGGCAGAAGCAAGGATATCAAAGTAAAAGGAAGGAAGCAATGGAAGAAACAATGTCAGGCAGGATAGAAGGAAGGTAGGATGAGAGAAGGAAGGAAATGAAGGAAATAAGCATGCTGTGTTGAGGTCTTTTTGTATAAAAAATGCACTATTGAGTGCTCATTTTAATGTATTTTATTTCATTGTACTTTAATGCTTATTTAGACTTGCTGTATTTTTACCTGTATAAAACACACACGTGCTATATTTCAAGGGTAATGGAAGTGAAGCATGCAGTTGACTTCAGAAGCTCTTATCAGGACAAAGCTCAGTCTGAATGTAACATTTGAGGTTATTGCTAAGTTTCCACATGATTTGTGTTAACCACTTCTCTCAGATGCAATGATTAGACATTTGAATGTCAATTGGTACTGTTCTTTAACAATTTAAATGAAATTAGGATTTTGTAAAGAAATCAATGGGCTGATCATTTCTGGAAGCCAATATTTGGGTTTCATTTGACAAACGTGATAAAACAGTGTAAAAAAAAAGTGTAAAACAGTGTAAAAAAAAAGCAGTCTTTGTACAGCAATCAGTGAAACAAAAAAATGACGGCAATCATCCATCTATGTAATCATTCAAGGTACAACAATGCCAATATACACAAATGCTGTTTGTTAGCTCATCTCTGCAAAATCAATATTCTGTTCATGCTCGATTTGATCTTGATCGTCTTACGCAGCGTCACAGAGTGAAACGAGACTTGACTTTGATTCCATTTGTTGACGCTCCGACAGAAAGCATCACACTCAAGTGCAGCATTTGAGGCCAGTCCACATGATTAGGTACGCACAGCATCTGGCTTGAGGAACAGTCTGCTGTGCCAGTAGTCGGGGTTGTCAAACGATGACCTGCCGCCAGGCTCGCCCGTGCCCGCGCACACCTTGATGTATCCCCCGATGCCCGCGCACCTGCCGCTGCCCACCTGCCCCTTCACCGGCAGCTTCTGCTCCCACCCACTGGCTGTGCCTTCAAATGCGGCCATATCCTCGTATTGGCCCTCTCCCTCATTTGTGAGCACATCTGGCTGCTGCCAGCTACTGACACTCCCCGGAAGTGTTTGTTGTTTGTTTGTGTGATTGCACTCCCGCGCATCTCCTAATTGAGCCCCCTCTTCCTCGCATGTTTCATCCGGCTCCGCTGTAGATGTTTCATGTCTCCCCTGCGGAGGCGCCTCTTCCTCTGTGGAGTCCGAGCGGCGAATGTCCATGTACTCGTACCTGCCTTTGCCCCGAGGTGCCTGCGCGCGCTCCTCCACCGCTTGGATCTGCTTGTCCGTACTGAACTGATGTTTCTCCGCGGAGTCTGCCAAATGCTCCCCGCGGCCGTCGTTTACCCGCTGACCCTCTGTGGCTGGGACCAGCGTGGAGGTGTCCTCGTGGGCAGGCGAAAGAGTGACAGCAGTCGGAGAAGGTGGCGTTTCATGAGCCAGCGACGGGGTATCACCCTGCAAGTCGTCTTTTGTCGAGCAAAGTCCAGTTTCACATTTGTGGCTCATCACCTCATACTCCAGGGCCAAATTTTTCACCTTGCTTAATCGCGGGGTGACTTTTGCAGCTGTGAGGCATGACAAAAGCAAAGGGAGTACGTCGCATTTTTGCCAATCAAATCACGTGCGTCCTTCGGATTTTGTATCTTACCTCTTTCTGGTGTGCTGGGTGATCCAGGAAGGACATAACCGTAGCGGTCGGCCTCCTCCTCCCCCTCCTCGTCTTTGTCCTTCTCGCCGGGTGTCCACGCCTTGTATGAAGATGGACTTGATGCCGTGGAGAGCTTTCTGTGTCTGCTGCCGGGTACACGAGGGGCAGCCCTTTCAGAGCCAAGCCGGGACCTGTGAGGAGCGCCAGTCCTGAAGCCTTCGTCACGCCACTCTGCCTCCCTGCCACTCCCTTTGACCTCTGACCTTTCCGGCAGCGTTCGCACCGAGCTTCGGCGGGACCTTTGGAAGCGCAACTTTAAAAGAAAGGAGAGGTCGATGTAAGTCTTAGAAGGTAAAACGAAAGTGTCCGCACATTCTCAGGATTCAGTAGTAGAAGAAAAAAGTTGAGCGCTACACTGTCAATACTATAGGTGTCAGTAAAGTCACAATTTCACATGATTACAAACAGTTAAAGAAAAATCCTTAATAATAAATAGACCTGGGTCCACTATCCAGTTTGGCAACAAATGATCATGGCTTCTTTCTCCCATGGAAAACTCATTGGCTGGTGTCAAGGGAAAATGTTTGACAGTTTGTAAAAGTAATTAAGTAAATAAGATTCATTAAAAAAAAAAAACAAAGAAATGTCTGTGAGAAAGGAACAAGGTCTCCTTTCTTGTAGTCACACTAAAAGAAAAATGATCTGAGATTATAATTCACATAAACTACACATACGTGCAAAGGTAAATACTGTATAGTTTTTTAACGTGACCCATAAACATTTTAAACGAAAAGCATACATCTCCCTCTGACAAAAATCATAAATGAAACCTTCCAAAATACAGAGATACATATTTTCACATTTTTGATTAGATAAAATGGCATTTTTTTTCTGTAAAGCACAAACATGACACACCGTTATTTGAATACATTAGCCCAGATCATTTTCATTATTAATCAACAAAATACACAACACGGGAATGTTTCTTCATGTGTGTTTTTCCCCACATTATTGACTGCATGATGTTTAATCAAAATGCTTACCAAATTCTCGTGCGTATGCACGCAGCCAACCTGACGGACACTTTCCACCGGACTCGGAGTCATCGGCAGGTATCCGACGGGTCCGACATGAGAGGCGCCGCTCTGCAATTGAATGAGGAAAGTGCTTAGTTACCCGGCGATGACAAAGGCCCCGCCGATGAAACGCACTCACTTACCCTGTAGGAATTCATCCTTGAACGAGCGACACTCCATGAGGGCGAATGTTGCAGAGGGGGCGTGGCCAAACCTTCCTCCAGGGCGTCTTCATCTTCGTCCACCAAATCTGGGTCAAGCAGCCCTCGCTCAGAATCTCTGCGACGGGCGTCCCGCGAGGTCGTGTCCTCTCCTTCCAGCTGCAGAATCAAACCAAGTGGAAATTTGAGGCTTTGGTCGATTCAAAGTGTGTGTCAATCCAACGATGAGCGCCTCACCTTGATGACGAGGTATCTGGGTGGGTCTCTTGCCATGCGTGTGAAGTCGCTTGCCAGCTCTTTGAAGGTGGGCCTTATGTTTTCATCAATCATCCAACCTGGACAGGAAACGGCTCGCTTTCACATCCTGCACGCATGATCGTATGCGCTTGAGTGGCACTCACATTTGACCATCACCATGTAGACGTCGATAGTGCAGATGCGAGGTTGTGACAGACGTTCGCCCTTCTCCAGCAGACACGGCACTTCCTGGGCCTGTGCCCACCCGTAGGGCTCGGCCCCAAAAGACATCATCTCCCACACTGTCACTCCTGCGCCATAAAGAACAAGAGAGACATTTTTGTTTGTTTTTGGAGAAAATCACATCTGCTGATGAGGGTGGTGAGCAACATTAAATGAAAATAAAATATGTCCGCTGATAATAAATATGTCTTGTAAATTTGGCACCCCACAGAGAAGAGTATTGTGAACAACACTGCCAAAATTGAATGGTAAAAATATGAATCAGCAAACATAAAATGAGGCTTCACAATCGTGAAAAATCGAGCCATTCTCGTCACTCTCAGGGGGTGTGTCCGCTGAATGGGCTGAAACCCCGCCCCACTCATCTGTCAATCAAAAAACACTGCTTCAACCTGAAAAATTAGCCTCGCATAGTGTCATCTAGCGTCTTTCTTATGCCTACACATAACCACATGCTTAAGCCCAAAAAATATACCTGCTTTAAAAGCCTCTAGTGACTGGAATATAGCTCACCAGGTCGGCGCGATGACAACAAGGCGCTCTAAAGCATCCACGCTGGCCTGAATCCCTGGTCCACACACTAACTGTCAAGTCAGACTAAAAAAAAAAAAAAAAAAAAAAAAAAAAAAAAAAAAAATCTCCCTTCACTCTTCCAGCAGTCCCTGCATGATATGCGTCCACTCATGGTTGACAACGGGGCGCTCTAACGCTGACAGTGTCAGCAAACTATCTGAAGAGAAGATGCATTATTATGGTGTGGGCATAGCTAGGCAGCTACTGTAAGTGCATATCACAATTGCGCCGTCTAATCGAACAAATGTTGCGATGCAAACAAACGCCCTCAATTTCTTATACAGTGGTGGGGGGGCACAATTTTAGCCACACCCTCGAATCAGAAAAACTGAATCGTGGGAAAACAGCTTAAAATGGAAACTAACCCAAACACATTTTTTTTTCAAGAATATGTTCCCAGTAGGCCCACTAGTCGGAATTTGGCATTCTGATTAATTTTGCGTTTGTGGAATATGAGTTAAGCAGCAAAATCCCCCCCGTTTTTAACCATCTCAAGGGGCTCACCAAAACTCCACACGTCACTTTGATGAGTATATCTTCTGAACAAGATGCTTTCCAGAGCCATCCATTTGATCGGAGTCTGCGGCAAGGACACAATAGCAGACGGTGTGATGCCGTTACCAGACGACAAAATCGGGCGACGAGAAACGGACAACCACCTTAGTGTTGGTGTAGATGAATTTCTTGTCGTCAGGGAAAAGGAGATCTGCTACGGCGTAGTCCGAGATCTGGACCTGGTAGTTGTTCTTCAATAGGATGTTGCGTGCCGCCAGGTTCCTGTGCACCACGCAGTGCTCCTCCAGGTAGTACATACCCTGACCCCAAAACATGTCACCACCGTGCACTCCGGCCCGCTACATTGAGTGGACTTAATGTGAGCTTACTTTGGCAATTTGCACACACCAGTTGAGCAGGCGCTGGGGGCCCAGGCTGTTCTTGTGCTGCCTGACGTGCTCCAGTAAGGAGCCCAATGAACTGAGCTGGGTGACCAGCTGCAGACCGGACCCCGGACAGATGCCCAAAAGTCTCACGATGTAGGGATGGTCCAGGCTGCCCATGGACAGCATGTGCTGTGGAGTGCATGGAGACAGCACACGTTGGACTGCGACAGTCGATCGTCAATTTGTCAGCAACGCCAAAACGGGTCCTGACATGTGATTCTCACATCCGTTATCTCGGTGAAGGTCTGGCGGCCGGCGCTGTCCTGGATGGTCTTGATGGCCACCGGGATTTTCACCGTCTCTCCATCTGGAGTCCAAAACCCCTTCAAAACAGAAACACGCAGCTGTATTAATACACTCTGCATCCATCACCTGTTACTCCAAAGGACAAGCGGATGATGGGTACCCTGTGCACTGTGCCAAAGACACCAGAACCGAGCACTTTGAGCTTTTTTAGCTCCGACGGCTTCAGGATGTGGGCGTGAACTTTGGTTCCTTTCTCCCCGGGTCCCAGCGGCTCAAAACTCTGCCAAAGACACAGGAGTAATCCTCGCGTGAGTGTATATTTATGGAGGCCAAGGCACCTAATGGGACCTCGTGGGACTGACTCACCTCTCCACTCTCAAGGTACCTCCTCATGGCTCTCTTGCGGCGGATGGCCAGGCCTCGGTGGTACAGCACGCCCAAGAAAAACAACACCAGGCAGAATATCAAGCCAGCTGGCACACCTAAGGCGATGCCTGTGATCTGGCCACTTCAGAGCGAAGGAGAGGGTGAGATGATAGGGTGGGGACACGGGGCAAAAAGGTCAGAAATAGCGCAGAGGAAAGTTGGATCGTGATGCCATGGTTTGGTTCATGTGGCAGTAGCGACAAGGAGACCAGATACGATCAAACGCATGTCCGTCACGCAGCTGCAGAAAAGTTACACAAAACTCAAAGAGTAGCTCACATTATGTACGCTTTGACAGGGGGGAAAAAATGTTTAATTTACTCAATTTTATTTCATCAGGTGGTTGCACAAACTAAAATCATCTGAGATCCAGATACATTTTTTTAAAGTAGATGTATACGTGTCTACTTAAATTAATGACATTATATACAAACATGGTCTACTTAAAAATGTACAGGATCTGGATTCAGATTATTTTATTTTGTGCAACCGCTTGACGAATTAGAATTGAGTCAATTCAATGCAGCATTTTCTTCAGTGGATTTTGACTTCATCAAGTCTAATGTGATTACGTTTTGGTTACCTCTTTTGGGTAGTCAGAATATTAGACACAACCCTCACTATGATCTTCCTCCCATGCGGGACAACCTTTCTTGACTTTTGATACATTTTCAGTATTGGATCTTTATTCAAAGTCACCATCTGTCATTTTGCAATGAAAAGGAAATGCACAGTACACTGAAAAAAAAATGGTGTGTTGAATTTGCTCTATTTTGTGTCATCAAGTGGTTGCACAAAATAAAATCATTTGAGATCCAGATACATTTTTTAAGTAGATGTCTAGTCTACTTTGTATCCGGACCCAGATGATTTTATTTCATGCAATTATGTGACGAAATGAAATAAATTCAACCAAAAACTTTTTTCAGTGTAGCTCCATGCAAGGGGAGAAACCCACCTGCTAGCAGCCAGTCTCACAATCTCCAAGCAATCATTCAGTCCAGGGCCTGAGCATCTGGAATAGTCATGCATGCATTTAGTTTGGGAGGTGCTCATGATATATGAACAAAAAAAAATAAATAACCTCAGCGTGTCCAGTCTCACCCTTGGGTGCAATTGTGGTGACACGGTTCACAGTGACCTTCCTTGTTGGGATACTTAAAGATGAGCCCCCTCTGGCCATCGTTGACCCCAGCGGGGCAAGACGACATGCAGTGTGGACCGTCCCGAAGGTTGGCGCATGCCGCACATTCATGTGCACCCTAAAAGAAAGAGAGGTGGCAAAAGGGACAAAAATGATGGGAACCCAGTGAAATTAAGTGGCTGCGTATACTCTATGTGTGAGGAAATTCCCACACTAAAAAAAATGATGGTTGAATTGACTCAATTTTATTTTGTCAAGTGGTTGCACAAAATAAAATCGTCTGTATCCGGACACATTTTCAAAGTCAACGTATGGTCTGCTTAAAAAATCGATATGGATTCAAATGATTTTATTTCGAGCAAACACTTGATGATGCAAAATATTTTTTTTTCAGTGCATAGGCGTGGTTTGCAAAATGCAAACACAGATTTGTATCATGTTTGATAACTAGAATTCGATTTGCAACTTGGAGTTCAATCCATCAATCCAGCAAAGATGAAAAGTATGGTGAACCAGAAAAGGAACCTCCTAAAACACATGAGGGAAGTTTCTGGTTGTTCATATGATTATCAATGAATTAATAAGAGCCTAATTGAAGTTTTCCCTTACTGAGAATGGGCCACATGGCACAACACTTACTGATTTGAGAGATACCTTTGAAACGCCAATAGGTGTTACACTACCCTTTGCAAACACGTCTGTGCCCCTTCTTAAAAGAAGCAATTTGACTTTATTTGACATTTATATTACTGCGGTTATTACTTTACAATATTATAACAGTTAATGATATCTTTAAAAAAATGGCCTATGCATTTTATGAAGGCGAGTTTGTTCCTTGAGCCTGTAACAAAATAATACTTCATATTTAGCATTAGCAAAATGCATGGTTTTAAAATGAGATCAATGTGGAAGTCAGCCAGTGTGACAGAACAGATGAGAGGTTCCTCTGCATGGAATCTAGCTTTTCAGCTGAAGGTTTGCCGCCATGATGGATATCCAGCAAAAGCGCCTACCGGCCCTGTGCAGCTGGCCTTCCCATGCAGATGTTTACACTCGGAGTGACACGCAACACATTCTCCGTCAGCCCTCGCAAATTCCCTTGAAGATCTGAAAAAGTCCAAATTAGGCAGGTAGGTTCATTAACGACATTACCCGGCAAACACTAATCACAAAAGGTTTGTTGTGATAGTTTGGGGAGAAAGTTCAGGCTGACCCTAAAATGCATTCTAAACTTTATAGGTAGACTTCATAAGCAAATGTTTAACAGTTCAACGTTTCAATAGTTATTGCACAACATGCACTTCTCTAACTACAATAAAAAAGGTTTTGGTTGAATTTAGTCAATTATATTTCGACAGGTGGTTGCACAAAACAAAATCATCTGGAACCAGATACATTTTTTAAGTAAATGTATAGTCTACTTAAAAAAAAATGTATCTGGCTTCAAATGATTATATTTTGTGCCACCACTTGAAAAAATAAAGTTGAGTAAGCAATGCACAACATTTTTTCAGTGTACAGTGAAAAAAGTTTTGGTTGAATTTACTCAATTATATTTTGACAGGTGCTTGCACAAAAAAAATCATCTGGATCCAGATACATTTTTTTTACATATATTTTAGTAGATGTAGAGTTTACTCAAAGTAGACTACACTGAGAACAATGTAATACTGTATTGAGTGTACTCAATTTTATTTCATCAAGTGGTTGCACGAAATATAATCATCTGAATCTAGATAGATTTCTTAAGTATTTATCTATACATCTCCTTAAAAATGTATCTGGATCCAGGTGATTTTATTTTGTGCAACCACTTGACAAAATAAAATTGAGTAAATTCAACACCATTTTTTTTCAGTGTAGGAGCTGAATGCCAAAATTCACTACAGGCACAAAAACTAGATGAAACATTAAAGCGTGGAAAAGTGCACAGAAGAAATGTTCAGAGAAGATCAAATTAGCTTCACATTACAAGGTTATTATGCATTTTATGTTCATTATGAAATTTCTCCCGAAAGCCAATATCCCAAACCTTTTTGGGAGTGGTGTATACATGTATGTACTGACCCAGCAACAAAATGACAGCTGTCCACACATGTGCCATTTCGGCTGTAGTTCCTACAGGAGAGACACTTGTCCGGGCCCGGGCCCCAGCACCCGGAGCTTGAACACAGCGCGTCACACACATGGCCCTCAGCAACTGTAACGACAAAGAATGCCAAAACATTTTGTTCCCCAATGATCGAAGAAGACAAACACAGCCACGCAGCCGACTTCACTCACCGCATTCTGCCAGTGGCCTATTGCTGCCGATGCTGTTGACTCGGAGTCGGCGCCCCGTGAACAGCTTGGCCCAGTTCACCGTGTGGTGGTAGCACAGCTTGGCGTTCTGGCTGATGTACACGCTGCCGTCGCTGATCTCTCGCAGGGAGCGCAGACCCAGCGAGGTGAGGGTGGAGATGCGCATCACCATCAGGGAAAAGCGCCTGGTTGGAGGAAATATTTTGAATTCATCAAATGTTGTGTGACTGTTTTGTGGATACTGACAAGAATTTTGAAGGGCATAATGGCAAAAATATCAGCTACATCATATGAAGTAGACTGTTTTCGGTTTTCTTACTGCACTAACATACAGTGGTGTGGTGCACTGATGATCGTGATGATCATTTCAACATGGTTGGGGCAACAGTTATTTATTAATGTTCATTTGCATGCAGTATATTTATTTAGATCCATTCCTCCTTTCCACCCTTTCGCAAAGATTTTAGAAATGTTCTATTCACGACATAATTCATTGTAAATCAACCCAAACATTTTTTTCAAGATTATGTTCTATGCAGGCCCCCTAGTTGAAACAAGGCATTCTGATAAATATTGCGTTTTTGGAATAAGAGTTAATCCACCCGTTTTTAGCCATCTGTGGGGGCGGCCATTTTGTCACTTCTGTCGATGGATAATGACATCACAGTTGCTCAGGGCTCAGGTAACGTCCAATCACGGCTGACCAGTTTTCTGAAGCTGAGCCATGATTGGTCGTGACCTGAACCCTGAGCAACTGTGATGTCATTTTGACATTCCACAAACACAATATTTATCAGAATGCCGTGTTTCAACTAGTGCGCCTGCATAGAACATATTATTGAAAAAAAAATGTTTGGGTTGATTTAGGCAGCAAGATCCACCCATTTTTAGCCACCCCGGCGGATGGCCATTTTGTCACTTCTGTCGACTGAAAATGTCATCACAACTACCCAGGGCTCAGGTAACGAACCAATCACGGCTCACCAGTTTTCTGAAGCTGAGCTGTGTGTGATTGGTTGGGAGCTAAGACCTTAGGGTGTGTGACGTCATTTTCAGTCGACAGAAGTGACAAAATGGCCGCCCTAAGAGATGGCTAACAACGGGTGCATTTTGTTGCTTAACTCATATTCCTCAAACACAATATTAATCAGAATGCTGTGTTACAACTAGTTGGCCTGCATAGAACATATTGTAGAAAAAATATATGTTTGGGTTGACTTCCACAACCAGTTGTGCTTTTCCTGACCACAAATGATGTCATGTGTCACGCACACATAGAAACACCCTGTGACATAAAAATGTCAACAGCACTTACTTGTAAAGTGACCTCCCTTGAATGGTGGTGAGACTCGAAAAAACGGACAAATCACTGAGCTCTTTTGGCCACGACTGGATGTTTAGGATATCTGCAAATTCAACACAGACGCCCGTTGTAACCACATCACAGGTGGTTTTGTTTACGCAGTGTACCTGTTATCTCTCGAACGGTGCGGAACACTTCCAGCTTCTTAGCATCCAGAGGTGGGATCTTCTTGAAGTCGTCTCTGAGGAGGCCAAATAGAAACACTAAAAGAGCCACCATCTTGTTTTTCTTTGATAACCTGACACAGTACTTGCATCGCGGCCGCGAAACACATCGGGACGTACCCGAGGATGCCTGTGACCAAGAAATGAAGACTTCCTTGGATTTTGGTGCAGTTGATGAAGCTGTCTATGTTACTGGAGTCCACAGTCTGCCGGTGTTCGGCACCTGTGCCTTCACATACTGTCAGGAGGCAGGAAAACACCATGACAAGATCACCACGTTTTCTTGCCCACCAGGCAATTGGAGTATTTGTCAGAGTCGAACCTTTAGGGCAGAGTCCAGTGCAGGGCTCGCAACGTCTGTGTCCAGATCGCTCCACCTCCATCTTGTCTGGAGGACAGACGCTCACACAGGAGCTCCCGTCCACCACAAAATGAACTACAAGTGGCAGTGGTTGACATGAAAAGGGCACAATCAAAGTCGGACCAAATAATGATTGGTTATGATGTTAATTGCGTATATCACAGCGCACTCACTGGGGCACTGAGAGACACAAATGGATCCATATTGATATTTGGCATTGGGGTTGGTCTCCATCTGAAAAGTCTGCTTGTTATAGATGAGAGCTTGTGGACACTGAGGCACGCAGGCTCCAGAGTCGTTGAAATGGCGACATGCCTACGCACACACAAATGGAGAATAGACGCTCACTGGACACGTCATTTACGGCACAATCTAATGATTGAATTTTCAGGTATGCTTAACACTGACATGAGAATATTTTTTATTTTTGTTGTGGTGTAGAAAAGAGGTATTTCTAACATACATAGCTACATGAGAGGGTCTAAATACACCTACAACATATTTGTAAACAATAGGCGCCAAGGTACTTCTGGGTGGCAGAAAGTGATGGCCTTCCACAGAAGAGGACCCGGAATGATGACCAAACCTGTTTTGTTTGGGTTTTAGATATATGGTTCAAGTATTTTTCAATTCCCTTAAAAAAAAAGGGAAAAAATGAATAAACAAATCCTGAACAATCCACATGTGAGGAGAATAAATTGAGTAGCTGTTGTAAAAAGTTGACGGCAAGACATATGGGACAAAAAGAGAACTAAACTTCCATCATCACATTTGTGGCAGAAATGTTCTCACATGTACAGGATGTCAACAACGGTTGGTTGGATTGTCTCTGAGTAATGTAGCAAAACATAGTGACTAGCATCTAGCCTGTTAGCTTCATCTGTATTTGAATGACCTTAAGTTGTTGACATGTAAATTATGACCACCGTTTCATATCCCATGGAAGCAATTTCTCTGCCATAATGTCTTCTTTTTGGCTGACAATTCAAAAAGTGTTGGGGAAAAAGGCTAAAATAATCATTCAAGGCATTTACTGTTTGCCTTTGTTATGTAAGGACTTGTGGTGCCATCAGTGATCGCTGAGGTTCTTGCCACAATTAAGTCATTTGTAAGCAAACTATCATACTGTACGTCTCATAGTTTGATTTCCTTTAAAGAGGGAAATCAACCCAAACATGTTTTTTTCAAAAATATGTTCCCAGCAGGCTCACTAGTTGAAACACGGCATTCTGATTATCGCCTCTGTAGAATATGAGTTAAGCAGCAAAATCCACCCCTTTTTAGCCATCTCGGGCGGCCGCCATTTTGTCATTTTTGTCCACTGAAAATGACATCACAACTTTGCAAGGCTCAGGTAACGACCAATCACAGCTCGCATGTTTTCTAAAGCTGAGCCGTGATTGGTCGTTGAAAATGACATCGCAACTACTCAGGGTTACCGGAGCCCTGAGCAGTCGTGGTGTCATTTTCAGTCAACAGAAGTGACAAATTGGCCGCCCCAGGTAGTGACTTCAACACTTACAAAACAGTCGACATCCAGAGGGCCTGTGCATCCTGCTGCACACTCAATGTGACAGCAGTCCCTGGGGCTGGTCCCAAAACAACGGCCATTACACTGCGGAGCGCACACCGTCTTGGTCACTGAAACAAACAGGAGGGGCAGCCAAAAGTTGACGTGAGCTCAGTAACAGCCGTGTGTTCCGCCTTTTTGTAGGAATGCTATGTATGCCCTTACGAGACGAAGGATGCGGTGGAAATGGAAGGAAACCCGAAAGGTCACCGGCAAGGCTAAAAAGAGAATGGGAGCAATTGTGCACTCACAGATCTGACACTGCTTCTCATTTGGCCCCCAGCAATAATCCCCACAGGATTTGTGGCATGGCCCTGAGACAGCGAGAAGCACAACCATGCACTTAGCGCACAATGCACACCAATAAAACCAGTTCATTTCATTTGTTCAAAGAGCTGTCCAAACCTCTCTGGCCATTGTAGTAGATGTCAATAGGAGCATTGCTGTCCCTGATTATATCTTGCCAGTAGACCCAGGGACTATAACTCAAGTATTTATTGTTAATGATCTGAACTCCTCCCTCCAAAATCTCTGCAAGAAAAGAGCAGACTGGTTAACTCTCAGCATGTTGTCCTGTCATAGTTGTTGCATTCATTTGGCTCTTGTTTTTTTCTCCTTATATGTGTCTATTTAAATTGAAATCTTCTTTTTGCGTTTCTTTTGTTTTTTTTATTCATCCCATTAAACGTGTTCATTGATTTATTTTAAATGAAAATATTTAAAAATAGATACCGTACTATATTTAACATAGGGTAAATAATATAATAATAAAGTAATATTAATAAAATAACGTCACATATAGTCTACTTTTAACATTGTTACTAAATTACTTACAAATGAGATAAATAATAAGCATGTATTATATATTATAAAATGAATGCAGATACAGTATAGAAGAAGGTGAAGAAGGAAGGCGAGTAAGAAATACAGTTACTGAATGACATCAGAGCTACAATGGCGAAACCAAACCTGGTACGACCTCAAACTGACATAGCCTAGCTTGTTCGCAGAGAAAACAAAAGCCAGATGTGTTTTTCATTCTTGTCAACAGCGTTTAATTGGCACATTGTGTGCTTACTAATATGATGGCGCTTGTTAATTGTTTGATACAATCATTGTCCTCACTGGAGTGCATTAAACCTTATTTTAAAACAGCTCTATGTTATATTCGGAGTCTGTGCTTCCTCCTTCACCACGTGCCGTTTCTGTTGTCACCTGTCAGATTGGCGAGGCCGAGCTGGCGCAGGCCATTGGAACCGTCCTTTGGATAGTTGAAGAAAACAGAGAGGGCAAAGCGCCTTTCGTAAAGGCTGCTTCCTCTGATGACCCGCAGTTGCTCCAGGGGAATTTCCCGGAAGTGATTCATGGCGATGAGCACGTAGCCAGTCACCTCACGGATTGTCTGCGTGGGGGTAGAAAAGGCTCGTGAAACAAAACAGCTGAAGACAAGACAGCTTGATTTACAGTAGGCCTGCTGTCTTTTGGGGCATAGTCGGCAGAAAGGAGGCACCCAGGAGAAGAGTGGCAACCATTGTCCTACACCACTCTGCATTGTTTTCGTACCTTAAGAAAAGAGAAGTCCCAGTTGCTCTCAATCTGTGTGACTTCGAGGTTCCCCATGATGATTTCACAGCTGTCGTAGCGCTCCTTGATCAGGTTGTATTGATTCTCCTGTGAGCCTGTGGAGCTCAGTCCATTCTGGGTACCAAGACACACCACTAACACACACCATAGAAAAAAGACACACATGCATGATGCATTACAGGACAAAAATCTAAATCAAAGCAAACAGTGCTGCACATCTGAGCAGTTTGCGGCAGGCAATGCCTTGCAAAAGGTCACTGCGATCTCTCACAGTCAGCCCCAAGTCCCATATTTTCTCCATCTTCAAGCCATGTTTTTATTGACTGAGGTACTGCTGCCTCCATATGTAATCATCCATCCATCCACTTTTCAACTGTTTACCCTGTTCAGGATTGGGCCGGGTGCTGTAGTGCTGATGGGGCAATGTGTGGGAATTCATGAAAATCAGATGCCCAACCACTTCACTGTACCAATGAAAACAGTGTACACTATGACAGTTTTAAATGTATGAAAAAACACACAGAGAGTACAAACACCACACTTTCAACAAAATATGCACACACACCGTTTGGTGTCCCACAAGGTTCAACTTTCGGTCCTTTCCTTTTTTTCCGTTAACTTCTGCCACTGAGTCGCAGCAATATAGCATATCACATGTACGTGGACAACTTGCAACTATATTTCCTCTTTCAGTCCACGTGATCCATACAGAAGATGACCAAGCTTCTTTCGGCCTTCATACTATACTGTACTCAGGTCAGTTGTTTCCTTTTAGGAAATGGAAATGCTACATGCCGTATAGAACACAGCTGCGCATTTTTGTCACAAAGTCAAATCATTCACAGTCTCCTGACTTCGAGCACAATTTACAGTAAGTGTGGGACCCATTGATGAGTGCGGTATTTTGTTGTGAGTGCCGCTGCTGGTTGAAGAATATGCAGAAGAGTAAAACCGTAGTCCATCACTTGGACACACAGAGTAGTCCAGGCCTCAGGCTGACGGAATCGAGGACTCAGGGTCGAGAAGAAAGGGCTTCTCTCATACAAAGTTCTTATTGTGACGAAGCTATAAATGTGGACAGTGTCTCTCTCTGTCTCTCTCAGCGCAGTGACAGTACTTGTGTGTGTGCGCACGGGGCTCCATACAGTATATGTGTGGCTGAGATGACGGGCTGTGCTGCTGAGATCATAGCAAAAGACAAAGGCGCGTGTGTGAGTCGTCTCTTCTGGCAGTGGGGAGGGAAATATCATAAACGGAAGAAGACACACGCAAACAATCTCTTAGCGAGCAGCAATCATGTCTGCGCAAATATAATTGCATCAGTCAAGAAAAAGCAACATCTCCTGTCATCTTGGGAGAGATATTCTAGGTTTGAAAATCCAAGCTAGACAATCTGCTGTGTTTTTTCTATATTAAGTACAGGCGCTTCTCAACAGACAGTATATTGATTGGTTTATTGTCATATAGTCTCTGTCATCATTGATTAAAGTATTATTTATTTATACACTACATGGACGAATGTTTCAAGGGACATGGCTTAAAAAAGCTGCAATAAGTACAGCATGTTTTGATACTGAAATACTGCCTGAAAAGTGTCTTGATGAAGCCTTTCCAATTTGTAGGTGAAACCATTATTCCATGTATGAAAAGCAATCAAATAATAATGTCATCTAGCTGTCACCACTTTGTAAAGTAAAGAAACTATCACTGCTAGATCGCATGTTGTCTGGTTAAAAAGGACGAGTTGCCCTTGGAAATTCTGCACAGGGGGATTTTTTATTGCTTCCATTCATCACTAGCAGTTTATCAAGGGCTGGTCGCATTAGTGCGCTTGATTAACGCTGAGTAATAACAGCACAAAGAAGCTCAGAGGGAGAGCGCAGAAAAGTGCAATGGCATCTAAAGTAAAGAATATGAAAGAAGGTTGTCAGTTTAAAGGGGGAAAAAAACAGCTCACTTACCATCGTGTGTTTGAGTGAATGTTGCTTGTAAACTCCACAGCAATGTCACAGACACTAAAATGACTAGCCACTGGCTCATGTTGATACTGTTTACTAAAGTATCACCATATCACATCAGTCGACGTAAACCTAATGCTTACTTGACTTCAGAGCGTTGACTTCATCATTCGTCTCCTCAGGGGAAGTCCTTCGTGTTAACGGTCGAATGTGTAAAAACACCAGATAAACGCGCCAATTGAGTTGATGAAAACAGCCAACAAGTGTCATTCTATTTTGAGCAGGAACATCCCTCCCAGAAGGGCTGACGTGATTGGCCGGGGCATGGAGTTCTCCACCAATCAGAGGTGGATCCGTCTTTTTATTGTTGTTTCATTTATTGACTCCAAGGACAAACGCGTCACTGAATAAGTAGCATGTGTAAAATGAATGAATACAAAATGATTGTACGTCATAATAACTATCTTTGTGCAATGGGCAAATTGTCAAACGCAGACACAATGAGGTGCATTTGTGGCCTTTTTAGTCAACTTTTCCTGATGGGAAGTGTAATATATATATATATGGACTGCACTTGTATAGCGCCATAAAATAAATCGACTGCAAAGTAAAACCTTTTTGTTTGTATCAGCACATGGCTTTAAAGCGCAGATGTGTCTCACTTGTCCGAGCACTGCCGCGGCGCAGTGAGTGACTCCTCTGTTCCCCCTGTAAAAAGCAGTATTGTCCCCTTGCAGCCTGCAACTTAATCACCTCTTTGATGCGCATGGAGCAGCCGGCCACAATGCTCACATTGTCACATGGTCAAGTCACTCCTCAGCCCCATAACAGGCTTCATTTGTAGTAGCCCAAAGTAGTCGAGATTCCTCAACACAACGTGATTGCACAGTGAGTGAAACGACTCACAGATGCGCCAACCTCTGTCATTTTTGCTTACAAATCGTGAATCATGCTGAGCATCCTCATTGTTGCTGGATTTAAGGTCCCTGTAAAGTGAACATAAATATCTTCTAAATTTCACACACCATAGGAAATAGTGTTTTTATCATTCCCGCCAACTTTAAAGGGGAAGTCCAGAAAAATAACTCTTTACAATATTATGTTCTATGCAGCCCCACTAGTCTAAATACAGCATTGGGATTAACATTGCATTTGTGGAATTTGAGTTAAATCCTTCCTGTCTTTTCACCTAAAATGCTCACGTGGCTAATCTGTTCAAGATTACTCAATCAACAATCAAAAATATGTCAAAAATATGGTTATTTGATGGAAATTTGCAATGTTTGCGGCAGCATATAATGTGGTTATATGGATGTAAGGCTCGGTGTGGACTAACAATTTTATTAGAATATTTTTACAGGACCCCTGTCGACTTAATAGGACCATTATTGATGGATTGACATTGCCTTGGAAATTTTTGGAGGCTGAAATGTTGAGTTCCATATTTTTTGTGGGTCTGACTTAAGTGCTCACTGGGCCTGCAGATATAATTGTATCTTAAAATGTTGGGCATTATTCAAATCTCCAGGAACTCAGCGTTTTAACGGTGCCCGGGCGAGTTTCCAGGTAGTGACGTAAATGTCCCGGTAAATAACTGTCCCACAGGCAGGATGCTGGAATGTTTATCCATCTCAGGGGGCGGTCATTTTGTCTCTTGCTGTCGACTGAAAATCACATTGAAGTTGCTCAGTGCTCAGGTAACGACCAATCAAGGCTTAGCTTCAGATAGCAGGCCTGCTGTGATTGGTTGTTACCTGATCCCTGAGCAGTTGTGATGTCATTTTCAGTCGACAGAAGTGACAAAATGGCAGACCCTGAGATGGCTAAAAACGGGTGGGTTTTACTGCTTAACTCATATTCCACAAACACAATATTAATCAGAACGCCTTGTTTCGACTATTGGAGCCACATGGGGGGGTTGACTTGCCCTTGAAATGACTAAAATAAACTGCAAGCATAACAAAGGAATCTTCTAAATTGGAAAAAAAAAATGTGGGAAATGACATCCCACTGAAACAAATCTAACAACCTTCCTATGCAAACACATCTGAGCCACGAAAATATATCGCCTTAATATGTCCCACAGTGCGACGAGAGGCGATGACCTCCAGCTAGCTTGCGAGCTAACAGGCTTCCTGAGCTCCTCCCAGCCAGCAGACGGGCTGAGAGGAGCTCAATGGTTAATTTCAATAGCGACACAAGATGTTCTGTAAATTGTAGCATCCTGGAAAGATGGGGTGAATATTATTTCTTCAAATAGATAAGTATTACAATTGTACAGAGTTTTACGTCACACAGGAATTCATTAAACTATGTTTATTATCACCCTCAAAAGAATTCCTGAATATTCCGGAAATGGTTGATCTTTGTCATAATCTACAATTAAGGGATGACTGAGTGATGGAAGGAATTGCTCATAATCCATTGCATACCACATCATGTGTCAAACATGGCGGAGGAAGTGTTGGCACGGAATGACCCCGTTGGTGTTTATTGTTGATGTGACTGCTGACAGGAGTAGCAAGATGTCTTGTGAGGAGATCAATCAACTCTGTTCACATTTACACAAATGCTACTTCACTTATGGGATTGGTGGCTAACGACACTGAACACGCTGTGCGAGCAATTGAAGACTTTTTGAAGGCAAAGGTACCTCATATTGGTCAATGGCCTGATCTCTCTGCTTTTCGTTTTTCTTACTGACGAAAATGTGAAGGCAGCAAGACCCGCAAACAAGCAACGGGTGAAAGTGACTGCAGTGAAGGCCCAGCAAAGCAAATTTCTCCGCAATTTGGACAGCTGCCAAATAAATGAAGAGTTCAAATGCAAAAGCAGTCCGTTTTTTGTTGATAAAAAACTGTTTGGGGTTCTTGGTGCCAGGTTTAAACTCATAATTCATATAATTTAGGAGGAAAATCTTTTCAATCTTTCATCAGGGATGGCTACACTGAGGCTAGGCGCTGCAGTATAGCCCTGTGTAGCCCATGCAATGAAGCCCCTCCAGCATTTTATTTGCTATTCTAAAATATATTGATAGATTATTTTCTCAGCCCTCTTATGAATCGGTCAAGCCTCCCTCTAGCCCGGGGCGACAAAAAATGCCGGAGCTGTGTCTGTGTCATTTTTTGACTTGCATTCATGACTTACTTCATAAATTGTTCAATGAATAGTCAGTCGTCTGTCAATGCGAGCATTACTGTCGTGTTCATGTTCTCTTTGTAAAAGAGGTCAAAGTCTCTATTGTCCAGCAGGAGGAGACAGAGTCTGAATGAACCTCAGGATAAAGTTGAAACCCCTTCACTTGCTACAAATCCCTTGGCAGCCACACTAAAATGATAGCAGCCAAAATGTCTGCAAAGCAACACAACCTCATGACGTGCCAAAAATGCAACAAAAACAAAAAAAACACTTTGGTTTTTGAAGGCAATAGAAAGCAAGTCCTCCCTTACAAAATAGCCGTATGCGTAGTTGTCTGGTTGACTCTTGCGACCTTGATGATTTGGTGCACTTTGAGGTGTCATGGTGTCAGCCATGCAGTCTCCCTGGTGGCCCCTTCCAAGGAGAGCTGTGGGGGTGACTGCCGTGGCCTTTTGCGGTTATGTCTCCCTTCAAAGATTGATGAATTGATTGCGGGGCTGCTGCCAGTGTGTCTGTGCCCTGGGCGAAGGCGTCCCGGTTACGGGTGGGAATCCCAGCTATGGCATCTGCCCTGGGGCGGCTATTGTAGCTATCCCGCAGGGGGCCGCAGAGCTGGTGGCCCCGAGAGCAGTTCTGCCTCACATACTGCTGTCACACCCCTGGAGACACACAGTGGTACTCTCCCATGCACGGACCTCTCATGATAGTCGGTGGAGCGGAGCTTCAGGGTGTTGTGCCAAACGCCAGTTCAGTGAAAAGCTCCATATTCACCTCTATGTTTTGGCATACCCCCATTTTGCCTTCATATTTTGCGTAGTTGAACGTTTGATTTCAGCGTGTGCACACTTGTGTTTTTCTTATTCACTATTTGGCATTTCCTACAGTATATGGACAAACGGATGTGGACAACGTTACTCATGGACCTCATGGACATAAAATAATAACCTGCACTGCTAATGCTGCGTTACTGGCCGCTGTGAGAAGTGAAGCCACCAGCGGCCATCTTACGTTGCCACTCACTAAGTCACCTAAAACCCGAATACATAGATTTTTTTTACCGTGGCATTTTCACGTTATGTTCTGTTTCTGCGGTGAAAATGACACAATGTGCGGCGTACGCTTGTACTAGTAAGTAGCCGCGAATGCACATTTCATCGGTAAGAATAAAAGTACAAATGTCTTTTCATTTTGTCAGCGCCATCAACAATGAAATGAAAGCAAGAACGGAAGGAATCGCTGCGAGATGTAACCCGAACTTCAGTAAGTCACCATTTCCGACACTGAGATAACATACTCTGAATGGTCGATGCAGCCAGTAAAGTTCACTCCATACACGGACCCTGGCGTAGAAATATGCACATATAAATGTGTTGTCAGCGAAAAAAATAACAAAAGTTGACAGTTACAGAGTCTATTAGCAGTCCAGGTAATTATATACGTCCGTGGATGACCCTCACTAAAATGGCTAATTTTATCATCATGTAGTTGCTATTGGTGACGACACCTCAACTCAAGTACTACAACTTCATGCAAAACTATTCAAATGAGCGACAGTCAATGATATCAAGTGAGACAAAGTCATGTTCATTCACTTTATTGGTCAGGTGACTTGGAAACAGAAGTATTGCAATTACTTGATTGAACACTCTAGCCTATGCTGTCATCCTTACAATTCAGACATGTTTTTGTGTGTCATCAAGGTAAAGTCGATCATAACAAAATGTGATGGACAAACCTGCTTGTTAAAGGGGAAGTCAATCGCCCCAAAATTCTTTGCAATAATATGTTCCATGCGCCTCCACTAGTCTAAACACGGCATTCCGATGAATATTGCATTTGTGGAATATGAGTTAAGAAGCAAAATCCATCCATTTTTATCCATCTCAAGGGGCGGCCATTTTGTCATTTGCTGTCGACTGAAAAGGACATCAAAGTTGCTCAGGGTTCAGGTAACAACCGATCATGGCTCACCTGTTTTGTGAAGCTGAGCCATGATTGGTCGTAACCTGAGCCCTGAGCAATTGTGATGCCGTTTTCAGGCGACAGAAAGTGACAAAATTGGCGCCCTTTTGAGATGGACAAAAACAGGTGGATTTTACTACTTCACTCATATTCCCCAAACACAATGTCAATTTGAATGCAGTGTTTGGATTGGTGGGGCTGCATAGAACATGTTATTGGAAAGACCATTGTTGACATGACTTCCTCATTAAGTATTACTTAACCAGTGGCAATGTAAGGTCACATAATGCTTGCACGAAAAAACAATGAAGTTGAGAACACCTCACACCCACATGCACACACATATACACTCTCAGTCAGTAATGATGCTGGTACATCAACAAAATGTTTGATCCGACCATAAATGGCTTGATAGACTTTTTCATAAATAATGATATACAAAGACATGCCGTTGCATATTAGAAGGTAGTAGGGTCTGTACCGTATTAAAATGCCTCATTGTGCTCCTCTGCCTGGTTGTTTTTTTTTGGGGGGGGGGGTATGATGTAAAGCTTTTAACAAATCAAGAACAAAACTAAAGCAAATGGAAAAAAAAAAAATTTTACAAACATGTATATTGTAATAGTGTTTTTTTGTTGTTGTTGCAAGACGGTACCACAAGCGACACAGAAGAAGCACACAAACTGTTTGGCCAATTTGTGAAGAAGTGATGACAGCTGCTCTGACAGATAGAATGCAGCCGCTTGCACAATGGAGCTGAAAAACGTAAACATTCAATCAATATCCGTCGGGGGCGACGCCAGCCGATAGCAGCTTGTGGTCTGATATGGCCGGCGCCTGCGCCACCTCCTGCATCAGTACAACGACAACGCCTCACCGACGCGCACACGTGAAGAGAACGCTTTGCGAGCACGGCAAGTGAACCAAGCACACATGTTGATTTACAGCGAGTCGGCAAAATCTATATTTTAAACTAACTAAAGTCAAATCTTTATTTTACTCTGTTGCACTGCATTTTTTGGGACAAACAATGATGAGCGTGTGACGACAGTGGTCTTAACAACTTGCTAGTCCAACAATGCTAATAAAACATTTGCTATCATTTACATCGAGTACAGTTAGGTAACATTACTCCGCCAGCAACAAGTTTCGGCCGTGACAAAATCATCGGTACGGCGAAGGAGGCAAAATACATGTGCCGGGATATGATTCACATTGTACATCCCAATTTATGTATCCAGTGTGTAGAGAGCAAAACACTTAGGTCACATTGGTTCGCACATGATTCAAAACTCTCACAGCAGATCCAAACAAATTAACAAATCCATTCAATATTCAAGTAAAAGTACAAGAGAGAAGTTTGTTTTGGAGGGGGGGAAAGGCCGTTGAGTCACCTGGTAGGCGCTTGTCAGCACCGCCTCTCCATGTGAACTCAATGCATCCAAAAGGAGTACTACCTGGAGCTGGCACTTCCCCGCTTGCTCTTCACTTTTTGTTCTTCAGCTGATTGGCCAGCCAGTCCAGGCCCTCATAAAGGCCGTCGCCGCTGGTGGCGCAGGTGGCCTGAATGTACCAGTTGCGGTGGCGCAGGGAGTGCAGGCCCAGCTTGTCCGTGATTTCCGCCGCATTCATGGCATTGGGCAGGTCCTGAAAAAAAACAAAGCAAAACGCTCATTTCAGTAGGTGATGTATCATGCCGTCATCGAGTGCCGATGAAGACGCACAAGCAAGTCTATACCTGCTTGTTGGCGAAGACCAGAAGAACGGCATCCCGCAGCTCGTCTTCGGCCAGCATCCTCATGAGTTCCTCTCGAGCTTCGTTCACACGCTCGCGGTCGTTGCTGTCCACCACAAAGATCAAGCCTGCACGGTCAGGACGAGATCTCATTAAGCAACATTCATGAAAAGTGGAATGGCAAACAATGCATTCCAAGATGCGAGTTGACCTCAGATGTGTTCTGATGTTCGTGGCTGTCACATAAAAAAACATTATCAAATGAGTGGGAACTTTGTGAAAGTGTCACAAGAATTTTAACCGCTGGTAATCTGTAAAAACCACAAACCACTTCAATTATCCAATCATCCCTTCTCCACACAACGTCTCTTGTTCAGGGTTACAGACTTGTGCTTCCTCGATCCACGCTTCTTTGTTTACATGTTAGCTCCTCCCCTCAGAGGAGTTGAGGAGAGATGAGCGAGGGACAAATGTTTGGAGAAAGAACACGCTTGCTCCTTGGTGGTGTCATCGCATGGAGACGTCACATCGTTGAGGTGTCAAAGGTCAACGGTTTCGGTGGTTGAATTATGACAGTGGCAACACGTCCGTTTCGTGCTTTAAGTGGGATTGAATGAAAGTTCCAATTGATCAACATTGTTGGTCTTCACAACTCTGGTCATGAGTAGGCTTCCCGCATGCACTGATGAAACTGATACGAAGGATTACTGCAATTTTATAACAAAAGGCGGAATATTACGAGAATTAAATTGCAATTGAATTTTGCATTGGCACCACTGAGAAGGAGCTAACATGTTCAGTGTTAATGTTTAGGAAGAAGTAATTGATAACTAGCTACTAGTTTCACAGATGTGGTATGACCGAGCTTTCTGTTCTCTTTGTAGTAACATTAAACAAACAAATAACACATTATAAAAACATACGTTTTCAGTCACGGTGCATTGCAGTTACTAAAATGCATGGGGCAGCTGTTATGCTAACTGAGCTAATGCTATAGCTGTGCAGTATTGTGTGTGCCTCAGTCATGTCAATTGGATCAGATCGGCATGATAAGTATTTATATCCTTACTATTCTTTGGCCCGTTTGTACCACTGCAGCAAGCGAGCTAATACCTACCAGCCAAAAATGTTTCATCCCAGCTTTACAAAATTTGCAGAACAGCTTGGTGTCGCTATTTAAAATCCAAACGAAGAGGTCGACGTCACAGACGAGCCAACCAAGAGGACGCCTGTTAGCTTGCGAGAAAATTGGTGGCTAGCACATCTCTTAGCGACCGGGTGGAATATTTCCAGCGCCCTGAGGCTTTTATCAAACATATTTTTATGGCTCAAACATGTAGGGATGTGTAGGCATAAGAAAGGTGTTGGATGACGTAGCCTCCAGTTTTCAGCGGCCTGTGGTTTCACACAATCAGTGGATACACCCATACCGTTTGGGAGTGGAGAAAATGGCTTCATTTTTCACTAATTCAAAGCCTCATTTTATATATTTTGCAATTTTTTATTTTTTTTATCACTCAAATTTGACAGCGGTGCAAACAACACTCTGCTGTGTGTCAAACTCAAAGCACATTTTCACAGGGACTTAAGCACATAGCATTTGTCATTGCTGACTTGCATTTATTGTCAATTATGATTAATACATATGTGGGCTACGTTCAGGCACAGCTCCAGGACTTCCTCTCTGCAGGTGCTAAAGGGGGCTTGATCGATATGAAGGGGGTTGAGAAAATAATTTTTTAAATAGATTTTATAATATCAAATCAATTGTTGGAGGGGCTTGACTTCATGGAGCTACACAGATTTCTGACGGGGCTCTAGCTCCCCCTGCCCCCGGTGTAGCGTCAGCCCTGGCTGCGTTCAGCTGTAGTGACCGAATCGAAAATATGAGTCTGCACACAGCAGCGTTGGAGAACCAACATGGCCACTTACCCTGAGTGTTTTGGAAGTAGTGCCTCCACAAGGGACGAATTTTGTCCTGGCCGCCCACGTCCCACACGGTGAAGCTGATGTTCTTGTACTCCACCGTCTCAACGTTGAAGCCTGAGCAAAAGGAAATGATAAAGAAGTCACACAAGCTGGAGTCAATGAGAGCTGTTTTTTTCCGTGGTTCTCGCCTCACACACCAATTGTGGGAATGGTGGTGACGATCTCGCCCAGCTTCAGCTTGTAAAGGATGGTGGTTTTCCCGGCGGCATCCAGCCCCACCATGAGTATCCGCATCTCCTTTTTCCCTATCAGGCTCTTCAATAGGTTACCAAAGATGTTGCCCATGACGACCAACGAACCGCTACTCAGCAGCAATAGAACTATGACACAAGAAAGTTGTAAAGCCCACATGTGGCACACACGACAGAAAGGCAAAACAAACAGTGAACCGCACATTGAGGATGTCTAGACCGCACAAGAAAACATGTGGTGGGGACACTGCGGCTCTTAAAAAACAGCTCTGAACTTTATTACCCTGTTACACGGCAGAGCCACCTCAGAAGAAATCCAGTAAAAGTGCTTCACACCTCAGAAGGCGGCGGACCGGTAAAGTGCTTCGCACAACAGCAGCTTGGTGGAGAAATCAGTCACAATGCTTCATTTTATTTTATTTTTTAACGTGGACTGACTTGCCAAATACCTCCTTTTTAGCTACTGGGCTGCCCAAAATGCAGTGAAGGTCAGTCTGATCAAAGACACATTGCCTGCACAGCAGATGGAAGGTTTGAATTGGTCTCATTTGAAGCCCTGACGCCAGAAGTATCAAAAGTAACTTTAGCAATTAATTCAGCAACACTTGTATTATG
Organism: Filicampus tigris; assembly: GCF_054856515.1. Lineage (NCBI taxonomy): Eukaryota > Metazoa > Chordata > Actinopteri > Syngnathiformes > Syngnathidae > Filicampus > Filicampus tigris. The sequence continues at coordinate 38,052,661 of NC_141217.1, forward strand.
TATATTCATGGTTTATTCATTTGTCACTGGGCCTGTAGTGCACATTGTGCTGCTCATTCTAGAGTGTGCAAGCCTTGGCCACCTGGGGTGGGCAGTATAAAACACGCATGCGGATATACTGTACTGGAGACACAGCTCCTTTCTCAGCTTCTCAGTGCGGCAGTAGTATTAGTTGCTCGCAGAGGATGAATAATTTATGCCTGTGAGTTTTGGTATCTGTCCATGTGTGTTGCTGCACCGTTTGTGTTCAGCTATCTGTATCTTAAAAGGTAAGAACCGCGCAGCACAGATGCTAATTGTTAGCCTGTGTGTCTGTGGACTTTGCCATTGTATGTTAGCACTAAGGTAGTTATGTGGTTGTTTGTTTTAAATACAAAATTAACAACTTGAATGTTCCAATCAACAACTTGAAGCCTCTTTTCTGAAGAATATTTTAGAATTAGGCCAGCCGCGCCCATACAGCGCTTGTCTCTCAAGTTTGCACTCACAAGTCAAAACCCCAAAATTGGCAGATCCACGGCTCGTATTTAAAAAACAAAACAAAACATGTACGTTAGGTTATTCATATCTCAAGGCACCACTGTATTTGAATCCAAAGTCTGGCCCATGGGCCATTAGTGGCCGGCCGTCTGTATTTTAGCGGCCTGTAGGATCAACTAAAAGATGGAATTGGACACAGCCTGTAATGCTATGTTTTAAGTGTTATATTCCTGGTTATGTTTCTGTTTGTTGTCTTGCAGTTGCCCTAGTGATTGCTGATGGGTGGAGCCAGCTGCTGCACACCTACTGGAATTCGTCATCTTTGGTAGCGGCACTATGTTCTGTTCACGTTTGGTCTTCGTTGTATTCCTGTTTATTTTGTCCTTTCTGCCACAGTTCGGACCATCAGCACTAGCTTAGTAATTTCTGTATTTAGTATTTTCTTGTTGTTGTCATTGTTTTGTTTTTTCTTTTCTATACAGCATCGACAATTTCTTTGTCATAGGTTTTTGGTTGTTTGGTGTGGTTTGGGATTCATCGTTCACACCTCACTTGACTGACAAAAAGTGCTATTGTGAAAAGTGGGGGTGTTGAAAAAGTATGTGGGGGAGACACCCACCTCCACATGGGTGTGACATCCCTGACAACTACCATGACTACGACTACTAATAATAGTAACAATGTTTTGAGAGCATTTCTAGATGCATGGAAACTATTTACAACGAAATGTCTCTTCATAATGCCCAGTGAAAGAAGATAAATCGGTTTCACTAGCAAAAATTTGTTTCATCCACTTTTTGCTTGGTGTGAAGGTCCAATTTGTAAATATATAATAATGTATAATATTAATTATCTTCAAACAGACTCTGCTTTAAAGATTGTCCACTTGCTACAGCTTGTTCGTATTTTGGTTCTAGGCACAATATACTGAGATCCAATACAAAAGCTGCATTGAAAGTTCAAACAAGTCCTGACACTGCCGGTTACTTCAATTAACAATACACTAGTGGCTGAAGCGTATAAAGTGTATAAATCTACACCGAATAACAGCTTTTTCAAAATTGTACCCCTCTTATCTTATAGCCCAAATCTGCGGTGCAAATTTCACTGCATATAATACTAAACATATAGAGTGGATTAATATATACCAGATTGACAAATCGTACTGGTGTACGAAATGCTGAGGCAGGTGATTAAATGAGTAAATGCGTGGGATGAAACAGAACCAATTGCTGCCACAAAGTAGAAATAATAAATAAAATAAATAAAAAGCACCTTCAAAAAAAAAACGTGATTTACGTGACTGGGGGTTCATTGCAAGACTGCTGCATTATGCTGCAGTCGCTGCAACCGTGTGTACCTAATCAATTGGCTCGCGAGAGATCGAGATGTGGTTGGTGATGATGACGACGATGATGACGATAATGAGGCAGGCGCCGTGTTCGAATGGCACACATTAAAAGCCCATCTTTCCTAATTACAATAATATTATGTGCCCCATAATGTGTCTGTGCGCGCGCGCGCGTGTGTGTTTGGCGGGTGGGGGGGGGGGACTTCGCTGCAATCGCCGCATAGAGTCACGACTAGAGCACACCGGACGGCTTGATGTCGTCGATTCAAAAACGTCAGTTCAGTTATATTTATTAAGGAAAAAAACGCTTGTCGTATGCCAGAGCAACGTGAACACAATCGTCACATGTCCTCGTCCAAATGATGGCGCGTTTTACCGCTGACATTTCATTTCCACTTACCCGTCAACTGGAGGCTGCCAGCCAGCTGGATGGAGGCGAGTGTCAGGCTCGTCGCATATCTCGCGATGACAAGCCCACGTGATCTCGCGGTATTTGGGCAGTCGCGCACACTAGCAGAATTGCAGCAGTCCAACGAGCGTTCTGTTACGAATGGAATGTCTCTTCGTAAATGGGATAACAGACATCGCTTTTTTTTTTTATTTGACACAAATCTTCAGATTTGCACACGCAATACCATTTCTCAAGGATTAATAATCTAACGAGTATGCTGTTACAGCAGTCAACCGAACCCACTGGGATACAAAGAAAGGATATAAAGGCAAACTTGCTTGAATAATTAACACTGGGATCGTCTTAATAAATAAGTAAAGTGCAATAGGATGCCTGTGACTCCTGCCATGCGGGTGTCTCTTAATAAGATAGAAAGTGTTTACACTTTACAGTATTTGGCTGAAATGTGATATAATAACAAAGAAAATGGGGGAAAAAATGGGGATCGGAAATCATGTGCTGCAGACATCATAATCAATCTTAAAACTTACAAATAAACAACGTTTACGTACTTCATTTTTGAATGTATTGGAATAATGGAAGTAAACGCTAAAATAAAATTACTTGTACATGTGCAAATCAATACCCAATGGCACTGTGGCATTATGGGAAAAATGCTACGTTCTTAGCATTTAACCTATAAGTACGTTTGAACATATTTGCAAACACATACAAAACGTATTTGCCCATCAAAAATGTTTCCTCCACATTAGGAGTTCCACGCTCCCACACAGATACAACGGCATTGGTGAATAGATGTTCCTCATGAAAATCCATGAAGCATTTTAGAATGTTTGCGCACTAGGGAAAAACTAAATTTCAACTTTTCGTTTTGAGCAAAGGTTTGCACTTGTGTGTGAGTGACGACGACATGTTGAAAGCCATTTCACACTCTAAAAACAATTGGGTTAAATATAACCCAATTCTGGGTCAAAAATGGTCCGATCCACTAGTTGGGTCAATAAACCCAAACACTAAACTAAATTTCTGTGTTGTTTTTGCAGAAAACAACCAAAAGAAGATAGTTTTGTGCAAAACAATGCAAGCAAGTGGGTCAGATTGACCCAATTAGTGGATTGGTCCATTTTTGACCCCAAATTGTGTTATTTTTAACCCATCTGTTTTTAGAGTGCAGTACTCAAACCGCCATATGGAACAAAACAAACACTTCGAGTCAATCTTGAATGTGCTCAAACCAACAGCAAACAGGAAGATGAAATTGGAGCCTGTCGCTGCGACCTCGGTGGCGTTTTGCGCTAGTGCAGCGCTAGATGTGTTTATCAGTGCGGTGGTTGACGGCAGAGGAATAAAGCGGGGTGCAGATGTTTGCAGCTGCACAGCAGATTACGGGGTGGAGCGGATGGCGGCGGGGGCTCACGGCGGGTTTTGTGTGAGCCCAGAGTTTTGGTGAGGGCTACAGGAGGGTTACGGCGGGCCGGGGTGGCGGCAACGGAGGAGGTGGAGCGGCAAGTTATGACTTAAAGGAAGCTCTCCTCTGAAGTGTTTGCCAGCGTGCACCCCAGCAAACACAATCACAAGTCTGGTGGCTTCTGCTAGCTGAACTAATGAGGGCCTGCATGTTGAGGGCAGGGGCTTTGATGTTCTGGGTAGCTGCTTCCTCGTGTTTTCTCTGCCGCTCTCCTTCCCGGCCGTGTCCCACATCAAAAACGAAAGGGGAGTTGAGAAGCAGATGTTGTCAGGCTTGTATTTATACAGTGCGCACGTTATTCATCCCTTCCCTATAGCCCCCGTTTGTCCTCAAACTCCTGCGCCGCAGCGTGGACCCGCTCTCTCTATCTTTGTATCCAGCTAAACACATTCAATCGCCTCACTCTATACATATAATCACAGTGTCAATCATTGCGGGTCACTTTTATCTCTCCCGACTTCCTCTCTGGTTGCCTCTCTTTAATTTCAGCCCAATCTGGTTGTCATTATTGGGCCAGTGTGTTTCTTTGCATGTGTCTCGCTCCGCAGCAACGAGGGAGAGATCGGGAAAGAGAGAAAGCAATTCCGGTCCGTCCACCAACCTCTGTCTGACACATGGCAGAAACGGTGACAGGAAATTCCGCGTTTCAGCAGCTGCGGGGTGAAAAGATGAATACATGCAAACCAGAAATCCTGGACTTTATCATTCCGTAGCACTCCCCGTCTCTTTTCCGCGCACTAATAACCAAACAGGCAGAGTAGCCCATTCAGCCACCGGCACGGCCATTCCTCAGGAATCAAAAGCTATTGACCCAAATCTGCACCAAAAGCACATCATGGGCATGCAATCCAAGTTTTCCGTGCAGACATCGGACGTATTACAAATGATGGCAGCCAGGTGCTGACATTAGCATTTTGCTGAACATGCATGACAGAGAAAAGCAGGTCATCAAGAGGACAGTGGCGCAAGGACACATGTTGAGTTGTTGGGAGCTGCGGTTGTTGTCTCTCAAAGATGTTGACGGAATATGAGTTAAGCAGCAAAATCCACCCGTTTTTAGCCATCTCAGGCGGCGGCCATTTTGTCATTTCTGTCGACCAACTGTGATGTCATTTTCAGTCGACAGCAGGTGGTAAAATGGCCGCTCCCAAAAATGGACAAAAACGGGTGGATTTTGGTGCTTAACTCATATTCCACAAGCACAATATTAATCAGATGTTTCGACTGGTGGGCCCGCATAGAACATATTCTTCCTTTGATTGACTGACAAGCATTCCAGGCTGTCTCCTGTTTTTTTCAGCTGGGAAGGGCTCCGGCTCACCTGTGATCCTAATTGGGAAAAGCAGTATAGAAAACGGACATTGCCGCTTGTCACCTTGGCAGCCGTGTTACCGCATCTCAGCAACACGTTGCAGTCAATTTATGAACTCTGCATCGATTATCCTCCTCTGATGCAGCAAAGTCTGCTCTCTGCTTTGCCGTTGCTTCCCTCCAGTAATGCTGAAAGTTATACAGTTTTCAAGTCAACAATATAGAGCAACCATTAAAAGCCCCTCTCACAAAAAAAAAAAAAAAACTCCAAGATGTGGACTGGCTTGAACCCTCTTCCATACAGCTAGAGGCGCACACGCTCATGCCTGCGGTACACTGCAGACATGGGACTAAATTGGGACCATCTCACAAGTTCAGAGTAACAAGCGCGCATTCAGGATTTCAAAGCAAATAATCACACACTTAACATCAGAACTGTCGTCGCCAGCAACATCTGCCATGAGGCAATTGCTCCAATACGCAATTTATTCAAAATGCGTCAGCTTTCCAATCTCCATTGGGGTGTATATTTATGAGATGTCAAATTGATCCTTAACTTGTATTTGGAAAAAAACCCAAAAGAAACACACAAAAAAAGTTGTTGTGTGTCCAAAGCCACAGGTGCAATATATACAAACTATGTAGCGAAATGAAAGAGCATTAGCAGAGACAACCAGGCTATTCCGCCCATCAGTCCTCAGCCAATGACAACACAGTAATAATATTAATAAAAAATACATTTACAAATATACATGTAGACTTCAACTACATCAATGAGCAGGAGTGAAAAGAACGCCCAAACCCACGCGCACCATGTCACCAGTTGCCTCTTCAGTCTCTGACTTGGCCTTGTGACAAGACCGGCACATAAACACACACAAGACGCCGGGGCGCTCCAAAGCTGTCCGCTTGAGTGTCACACGAGCCCAAAAATAATTGCACGAGCAACAGCGCAGGGTGGAGGACTTTCCGTGGCGAGTGGCCCGTACCGTCCGAACGTTAGGGCCACGGGGACCGGACGGCCGGGACTCTATTTGCACACGCTGACCCATTCGGTGACGCGGCACTCCTCACACAGAACGTAGCAGCACCAGTGAAACCTGCAGTTGCAGCGCTGGCTGTGGCTCCGTTTCAGTATGTTGTGCCCGCGTCCGCAGCACAGCGAGCCGCAGCTGTCCGTGCCCTGGCTGGTTTTGTTGCACATGCGGCCGTGCGTGCCCAAAGAGTCTGCGGCCGCGTCGCGCTCACAAAAGTCGGGGGACTTCTCAAAGTACACCAACTCTCGGGACAAGCCGCCGCCGCCGCCGCCGCCGCCGCCGCCGCCGCCGCCTCTGGTCAGGCTCGCCGCCCTCCTGCGGCCGACGTTCCCGATTCGCCGATTGAAAACGCCATTGTTCTTGTTCTGGGAGTTGACCAAGACGGCGGTGAGGAATTTCTCCTTCAGTATTGAACCCACGAGCCGGAACTCTGGCGAAACGTGCCAACAGGTCTTGAACTGGCAGCTTCCCGACGTGCCGTGACACTTGCACCTCCTCTTCATGTTGTCAGCGACGATCTGTGTGTGGAAAGACGAATAACGGGAGCAGATCAGACGCGCGCGGGCATGGATAAGGCGAGAATGACACGTTGAGTGTGAATTGAGCCGTGAACTTTGCGAACCACTACACTACCGGTGTCCAATAGTGGGAGCAAGTTATGTACAAGTATGTGCAAATCATCAAGACTTAAACTTCACATTTCAAACAAGTCCACCGTAATTTTAAGCAAGTCATTACAGTACTTGGTTTAATAGAGTGTTTTTTCACGGATCATAAGATAAAAAAAGTTGACACCCACACATGAAATGAACACGATCTGAGTGTCATGTTGTGTATTGTGTTGACTTTGTTTTGATTACATTGAGTTGTGTTTGATGTTTTCCCTGTGTCCCTTTTTTCATGTCTGTCTCGTTAGGTTGTTGTTTGCAGCTGTTCTCGTCAGCCTGAGCCCTTGTGTAACTCTATCAGCTCCCTGCAGCCGCTTGCGTCTAGTCCAGGTGTACCTCCATGTCGCGTCACTTTGCTTGTTTTGTTCCGTCTTTGTCGGCTCGTTCTGTCAAATTTCGGGGATTGCGTGGTAGACTTTGGGAGACCTGAGTGCGGCGAGGCTAGGAGTGCAGGAATCTCACGATGTGTTATTAAAAATGTAGTGGGGGGAAAAAGGCACTTTGGAATAATCCAAAATACGAAGTAAACAAAAGTGCCGAAAGCTAGTCTCAAAGTAACAAACAAAAACTGACCACTGTGGGGGAAAAGACATGCCTATTGGAAACGTGACTGGAAAGAAAGCAGGGAACCAAATACAAGCCATCAGATGAGACAACGAGCTTCGCCTGGACAAGACACAATTAAGTGGTTGGAGCTAACTGACCGATTGACACGAGAAACAGGGCAGATGACAACAAGTGGAAACAAAAAAATAGTGAAATAAAATGACGTTATTCACACGTTTCCATAACATGTGAATTATATTCACTTTGACGGAGCAGCCCATTCATCCATTTCCAATACAGACAGCAAACTGAACCGTTCAACATCATTGACACAGCTACATGGTAGCCAGGGCTGGTCACGAATCATATCTGAATAGACATTTGATAAGCATCAAGAAGAGAACATTTGATTCGTGGAGTCAATGGCAATTATATCCATTATTTTATATCATAGCAAGCAAACAACATGGCTGACAAGTCAGTGTTTATCATATCACCCTCGGTCATGGTTTCATGAAGTCAAACGCACACAAATGGAGAACCTTGCTCAACACGTTCCCAATACAAGCAGGAACCATCTTAAGTAAAGAGCTGTGTTAAGAATTGTGAAGAATTAAGAGATTTGCGTGTCACTGTGCTTTTTAGGTATGATCTGAATGAACGGGCCATTAATTGTAGAATGCAAAACAGTGCTAGCTCTGATTGGCTGTTAGCTAGCAAATGCATGAGCGACAAGCACACTATAAGCAACGTAGCGGCAAATAAAATGTCATGATTTAGTCAAGCTCAGCAAAACTGTTGCTTTTCACTTGGATTTGATCCTGCTTGTTTTACGGCTGTGTTGAGCAAGGCGTCTCGGTTACAGAGGGGGCTGTGAGCATGCATAGGTATGTGCGTGCCTGCACATGCACGTGCGCGAGAGCGAATCTTGGTCAAAATGCCAGGGCCATTTTTTTGTTGTTGTTGTTGCCAGTCCAGCCCTGCTTGCAATGCTGACCTGGCACTAGAACATGCAAGAATGTCCAGCTCCGGGTCTTCGAGGGCCGCTATCCTGGCTGTTTTCCATCTCTCCCCGCTGCAACACACCTGATTCGAATGATCGGGATCATTATCCAGCTTCTGCAGACCTTACTGATCGTCTGATCATTTGAATCAGGTGTGTTGCAGCAGTGAGAAATGGAAAACAGGCAGGCAGGACAACGGCCCTCGAGGACTGAGTTTGGACACCCCGGCGACGCCATGTAGCTAGTCTGCTATGCTAACCACTCCACCCAGCTTTGACCGATTAATGAACAGAGGTGGGCGTTGTTCTGTCAGTACCGACGGAAGGGCCGTCAGTCCGTCGCCGACGGTCCAGCCGCTGACGGATGACAAATGAAGGGCGGGCTAAATTGACTGACGTGCCCGCCTCTGTTCATGAAATGTGATTCCATGAGACCAAAGTGACATGAAGACGACCGTGCGCTCACCTGTCGTCCGACGCGGTTGTTATGTATCCTCATACGAGCGTGGATGTCTCTCGGGGATCCGCGGGAGTCCAACCACTCCCTGGAGAAACGCTCCCCAAAACGCAAGTCGTGGTTGCAGCCCCTCCACTCCCACGTCTCCTGCATGGAGGTGAGCTCATCTGGAAAGGGCTTGAAGTGCGGCGAATGGCGGGAGGAGCGAAGGTGGGCGGGCAGGCCGCCCTCCTGCAGCGTCTGCAGCTGCATCTGCGTGAGCTTCAAGCGGAGATTGTCGTCGTCGCGCCGACGCTTGCCCTCGCAGCCGCATCCCCCCAGCTTGCCCAGGCTGCAAGCCGAGGCCACGGAGTGCGCCACGCCCGCTGCCAACAAAGCCAGCGAGAAGGCACTCTCACGAAAACCTTGCGGGAACACACGCGGGGCACAACGTAAGGCCAGACCGATCACAACTCACAGAATTGCGCGTTGTGTATTTAAAACAACCACATAACTTTGCATCGAAGTCTGCTAGCTTAATGCTAATACACGATGGGAAACGCCGTAGCATCGATGTGGCTGTGTTATAACACTTCAACAAATGTTTGGACACAAATGGTGCAGCAACACATGTACACAGTCAATATGACATTACCCACAGGACAATATTGCAATATTTAGCAGAGCTGGGCATTTTACTAAAAATTTGTGGTCCGTTTATTGCCTTCTGCCTATAACTGGGGTACCCTTCCGTCGTCCTATCCGCCATTTTGTCCGTCCGGTAAAAATAGTACCCGCCTATGGGCCGGTCCGCCTTAGATTTTAAATCTCGCTTCTGTTAGCATTTCCGACTACAAACGGCGACCAATGATGCTTTTGGGATAGCTGCTATAGCGTTGCGGAGGTCGTCTTTTTTTCCCTGCTCGTGGACTTTTGGGCATGCCAGTTCTGTTGCTAGTATGTATTCTTTGTGTTTGATTCTTCTGGGCGTGATGTCCTAGTTTAGGCCTCTTGATAATACTGCTTTTTCTATGTCTGTGAGTGTGCGTTTTGACAAATTCCATATCCATTGTTCCATTTTCTCATTTGTCGTTGTTTCGTGATGTTGAATTCCTGTTCGTAGACTTGTTTTAAATGCGTGTTTATTGCTTCTTCCACGTTGCGGTGTATTGTGATCCGAATGCCTCCCGTTGTTCCTTAATTTCCGTGTTGATGATCTGATGATCCATCTTGATCAAAAGAACACGAACACCAAAACAGTAAGCGCACTCTGTTACAGTCAGCTGCTGTCAGCCATAGCTCACGCTCGGACAACTTCTGCAGAATCACCGACGCGAAACGCATCCTCACCAGGCCCCGCCTCTTATCATTTATTATTTATTATAATTATTTTCGCACAACACACCCAATGACCTTTCATGACACACTCCTGTCAGTTAAGGCACTCCAGTTGTGAATCACACGTTTAAAGTGGATCGGATCTGGATTTAGACCACCTTGTCCTTCTGAAGCGACAAAAAAAGTGCAGTTTTCATCCAGAGCGCACTCCGAACGGATTCTTTTGTTGGCCTCGTCCCTTTTTTGGCGTCGCTCACCTCTGTTGAGGATGTTGCTGTGGTGCAGCAGCTTGCCGAGGGCCTCCAGGGACGAGCAGTTCCAGCGCTGGTCCCGCAACTGGTGCTGACACTCGTGGATGGCCACCTGGATGCCCTGCAGAGCCGAGGCCGTCACGTCGGGTCGACGCACGCACATCCTCATCCGACGCTTACTCAGGCCGGCCAGGCGCAGGCACACCGAGTTGGGAGTTAGGACCGGATCTCCTGCCACCTTCAGGCTCAGGATGTCATTACACAGCACCCTGCGGACCACACCAGCGCATACAGTCAACTTGCACCCATGTGCAAATCCGCCGGGGTGATGATCATAGTACATTGAGTGCATCACAATCCATTCAGAAATGTTTCAACTCATTCTACACCGAGATAAGGAGACGGATAGCTACATAATTAACCAGACCATTAGATTAAAAAGATTGATTTACAGTCAATTGAAATCCAGTTTTAAAATCCCTGTGCGTACACATGATGTGTGTCTGTCTTGTCAAACACACGTTTGTGTGACATTTTTGATCAAAACTGACATTGAAAGAATAATTTAAAAAAAACCTTGAAACAGTTTTGAAACGTCAATTTCCATACGATAATGTGTCTTAAGGCCGACGGTTTTCGGATAATTTCGAATAGCTCTCAAGTGCACTTACGTCAAGGCAGGTAGTAATAACAATGCTGCCGCCAAAATCGGCCACCGGTCCAAGCGGAGTTTGTTTGGTAGTTCCATTTTCTGTCGCGCCGTGACATTAAATCACTGCTGAAGTTGTCCCGTTTTTATAAAGACAATGGATCGAGATGGGGATTTATTATCAAGGCAGCGGCGCCAATCGACAGGAGAGTGAAGACGGAGAGGAGAGGAGCTGAAAGCAGACTGCAGCAGCCGAGAGGAGGGGGGTGTGGAGCGCGGGGGGTGAAGAGGAGGCCCCACAGCCGGCTGTTTGCAAAATATTGCAGGCCACTATTGAAGTTGGACTGAACGATTATTATGTCATAACATGCTCTGCAAAATAACATTTTTGCAGATATGAAACAATACTGCGCAAATTGAAATGAGTAACCTGCGCATTCTCGTGTTTCAAACCGGGCAAAAAGAAATTACTGACTCAGATCAACAACAGGAAATTAATAAACAAATAAATAAAAAATAAAAAAACAGCACAGCTTCAGCTGTGAAATAGAAACGCATGACTGACCCGGCTACAAAAGCTTCAGTCGGCTTGCATTTTTTGTGCATTAAAAGAGAACGACTGCATTAATATTGTTACAATGATCTTAAATGTAAATTTGCAGAATTTCCTTTGAAGAAAAAAGTCTTGTCATTGTGTTTTGCTATTTGGTTGAGGCTACCTCACATTATATTTGGGTATACAGCTTCATATGAATGATTAAAATGTTATCGATGAAACAGGCTTTATATCTCAATCCTTACCGCCAGACTTTTTTTGTTACCGTACATGCAGGATTTGGAATTTTTTTTCCACATTTCTTTCATTTCGTTTTATTGTTGCATTTCGAACGAACGCTTTTCATAGCGTCTATAATTTATGATATAGATATTTCCTCTATCCTAACTTGAGACGCCTTAGCTGACGTACGTTTGACCAAGGTGATTATTACTTGAAATTGAACACAACTCCATACACGTGGAACAACATCAAAACCCGAGTGACAGTGTTTGACTTCTTGCGCCTGCGTGTGCGTAAAGGTTTGCTGCCCCACACTCTCATTAAAATCTCAAACAATAAAGCAAGAATGCATGTGGATATACGTTGTCCTGAAAGAGTGAGGCAGCGTCATTGATGGATGTGGATTGTGGAATGAAGGAGGGGGGAGGGGGGTGGTGATGGTTGAAGTTGCCACTGTACGAGGGAGGCAGCAGCAGCGGCGGCGGCAGCAGCAGCAGGCAGGCGGCTCCTCGCAGACAATGCAGCACCACCCGCCCACCCGCCCGCCGCCGCCGCCGCCGCCGCCGCCGCCGCACACCCCCAACCACCTCCATCACAGCGACAACTTCACTTTGTCATCCCAAAGTCTTTATTTCCCAGAATGCATACATTAGGCAAATCGTGTCGTTCTGCGGCTTTTGCGATTGGTTCAAATCCGACCGCGGCGCATCACTGGATGTGTTGCCATGGGAAACCAACAGGTGTCTTGATGTAACGAGCCACTTTGGCCGCAGTGATGACGAGCAATTATAAGCAAACTCTTGAACTCACAATGCGCGTGCTAAAAGTGAGGGTTTGAACAAACCCAAAACGGAATTAATGCGCAATTTTCGCTCCGACACCCCCCTCCGAGCACCACTCGCATAGTGACACCAATCCATCTAATCTCCTTCCATTCCCTAAGCTGCGGCAATGAAAAGTGCATTAGCATTCTGCTTTGGCGTGTATATCTAAGTGGCTTAAAAGGTGATTTGAAGTTGATTTGTATATAAAAGGCTCCCCCTTGATCCGGATTGCGGCTAATCTGCTCGGTGTCGCATGACTGCTCCAGGAAGCCCCGTTTGGGCACCTTCATATAGGAGCGCGCTAAAAATGTCGCCAAAGCCTCTTTGCAAAAGCCTACTTCCCTTTTACTGTCATCACAGAGATTGTTCGACTACTTCTGTGTAGCACTAATATGGAAGTATGCAAATTGGCAGAGAAGTATGTCACACGCACACACGCACGCACGCATCCTATATGAAGAAATTTGAGGACACGGCCATTGAGGGGACTGAAGAAATGGACTCACGCATGCATCGGGGGAGGTCTGCAGGCCAGATGTTGGAATGACTTATTCACATCAAACATGTGATTGCATTACATTGAAAAAAGTTCAACACTCGAGCAGGTTGCACGTGCACGGTCACTTGTAGCCTTACTTGCTTCATTTTGTGGCACCGTGCGCGTAAAATCATTCACACATCCAAAGTGTGATTCCATTAAAGCCGCACCAAAGCGAGAGCCAGGGAGAGTGCGCGTGTGTTTCAGAGAGGAGGAGATGCGGTAAGGGAGTTGGCGAATCCAACCACTTGGGTTAAAAAGGGCATTTCTCCCACCCCCGTACGCCCCCTCCCAAGGCTCATATTGCGCCGAATGACAGTGTGCACCGTGACAGCAGCTCGGGAGCACGGACGTCACCTTCGCCGCCAGCCTGCGTGCGCGGAACAAAACATTGGAAAATAGATTCTATCGTGGATCGGATGATGCCAAGGAGATTCCGCAAATGCGCAACGCTACGGATTGCCTTAGCCCCCCCACCCCACCCCCTTCCAACGCCCCCCCTCCCACACACCTCCTCCTCGTCTGTCTTTTCTGCACAGTTGTGTTTCCTTATTCATTGTGCGCCCCTATGAAGAGCATTAACTATCCCTCCCTCCAATCCTATTGAAAAGACTCCGAGGAAGAGAGAGAGAAAAAAAAACACAGAGGGAGATGTGAGCAGCAAATCCCTTTTTTATTCCCCCCTCGTAGCACTCAATAAGAGAAGAATGTGTTGCATATCTGCTGTCACCGCCGAGGGGATCAAGTCTGCGGGACTGTCCCACGCGCTCCGTGCACCGCGCAGAGCATCACTCGGAGCGACACAGTGAGGAGCTGTGCAGCATCCTTGCACGCGTGGACTCGTCAACGGCGCCAGCTTGCAATCTGTCTCACGTCGACAGCTCACGTTCAACTTATCGTCCGACTGGTGAGTTGATGCACCTTGCAGAGAGATGCATTCGCAAGTTGCATCGTGGTATTTATGCAATTCGCCGGAGTGACGAAATAATGGGGCCGTGTCATTTTTGCAAGGTGAGCGAGAGCGCGATGAGGAGTTTGGCGCTTCTGCTGGGAGTCAAAGCCGCCTGCATCCTGCTGGTGTCGTCGCTCTCCGGCACCGGTGCCGTCAACAACAGTGGCCGCTGGTGGTGAGTGCGTGCCCACGTTCGCTCTGTGCGTGTAGAGGGAAGGAAAAAAAAAAAAGGCAACTAATTTGCCGGTGCTGCGTGCAACATGCTTTTATTACAGGCTCCAATAACGTGAACCTAAACACGAGTCTGGTTCCGAAGTCAAAATGTACTGACATTGGATGAATTGAATATACTGTTGTTTCCCACCCTGACATTTTGATATGCTTTAACAGAACGTTGATGTCAAAGGTGGATCCAATTCGAATTTATTTAACCGCCAAATAGAATCCCACAAAAAGACTTTGCAGGCTCATCCCAAAAAAAAAAAAAAAACTGTCTTCTGAAACAGCATTTTCACACAAAAGGGGCATTACATAGTTTGGGGTTAAGTTTTGGTTTTCTTCGCAATGATTTTTTTTATGTGCTTGTTTAAATGTCGATTAATTGTGGGTTGGGCACTTTTTGGACAATAGATTTAAACCGTTTTGGAAGCGCCCTTGCGGTTTTTATATGCACAAAAACATTGAGCTCTCCAATCAATAAAATGACAGCTGACATTCCAGAAACATATGAGGCTTCAAAACAATTCTCTGCACTCTCTCTTAAAAAAAGAGAAAATAAGTAATACTATACTCGTTCATTCTTTTGTACATAGACAACACATGACACAACTGACGTGGGGCATTTGAGTCAAAATGAAAAGGCAAAAACATGAACAAAACAATGAAAAAGACTCGTATATTCTACTAAGAATAATGAGTAACTCACGTCATTGTTTTGAATTTATGTCAGTCCCTGACAGTGGAGTGGAAACTGTCAAATTCGTCAGGAGTCTGTAAATCAAATTTATGTATGTCTTATCTGAACAAAAGTTTTGGAATTCCACACCACGACACCCATAGAAGCAAATGAATCGTTGCTCCCTCCTGTGCAGTGATGTGGTTTGCACTTTTCTGGGGAAAGACTTTCCACATGATGTAAAGTGCGTCAGCAGGAAATGTCCATTTTTCAGCACAATATGATTTCTAGTCCATTCCAAATGCGTTTCATGGGCTTGTTATTCCACACAAAGTACAATGTGCCCCATTGGTGTGCAATGGGGCACATCATTCAATGTGGTCTTCCCAAAACTGTTTCCACAAAGATAAAATTGCCCAAAATGTCTTGAGAAGATTAAGACTAAGATTCTAGTCCAACCATCAGTGGTGTGTCCCAAGGTTTTCGTCCATAAACACTACTGAAAAGAGACGGTATTTGGCTTCCAGGTGAAATTTTAGGATCAACCTAAAATACAGTCTGGCTTTTACAGGTGAACATCACTAAAATTTTGAATGCACATGTCCAACTCTTCGGTGTTTCAACATTTTTGCACAACGTGCGATTCTCTAACAAGAAGCTGAACGTGTCACAGTGGCAGGTTGCTGTGGTGGTGGAAAATGGTGGAGCCAAAATAATTTCATTTAAATGCAACCAAACCCGAACAAGGAACTTGAATCAATCAAAAACACAAAAATAGGGGTCTTCAATCCTGGTCCTCGAGGTCTGCTGTCCTGCCTGTTGTCCATCTCTCCTTTCTCAAACGATCAGATAATCAGCCAGGTTCGCAAAAGCTGGATAACGATCCTGATCATTTGAATCAGGTGTGTTGCTGCAGGTACGGATGGAAAACAGGCCCGACAGCAGTCCTCGTGAAACAGGATTGAAGAACCCACAAACAGAAGCCCAAAATGACTAAGTTGAAAGTATGAAAGCAAACGGTAAGGAATAAGACTTGACTTGGACAGAGACGGCGAACACAATCAATGAACCGACAAGGTCGGAACGAAACCGGGAAACTTGAATACAAGCAACTAACGAGACAACGAGAAAGACCTGGACACGACAAAAGTGGCTGAGGGAGCTGATTGGTAAACACTGACCAGCACAAGTGGACCCAATAACGTTACGAGACAGATATGGATAAAAGGAAAACATGACAAATATCAAATTTAATCAAAACCTAAATCGACACAAACCCAGATCATGACAGAATGGCAAAATTCACTATAACTGGTGTTTGCACTTAACCCATTGTTTTCAATTTTCGTATTTTTAAGTGAATGGTATTTCCGCGTGACAGACATTGCAATAACGTGAACATTTGAAAACATTCCAAAATTGGAAATAAGTGTTTTTCACAGGACAGCAACACTTTGTGAGTAGAGTATACTTTTTAAAATTTTTTGAACAGAAACTAAACCGAAACATGATGCGTAAAGTCTGTGCCTGCCTCTTGATTGGACTCGTCCTTCTGCTTGCGCCAGGGGCATTGTCAACGTGGCTTCCTCATCCAACCTTCTGACCAACTCCAAGAATGTGCAGTTGGTCCTGGACCCCAGCCTGGCCCTACTGAGCCGTCGGCAGCGTCGACTGATTCGGCAGAATCCTGGCATCCTGCACGCCGTCACTGCTGGACTGCACACAGCCATCAAAGAATGCAAGTGGCAGTTCCGCAACCGCCGCTGGAACTGCCCGACCACCCACAGCCCGGCGATATTTGGCAAAATTGTCAACCGTGGTAAGTCTCTCTTGTCTTTCCCTCCAGGCCATCTTTGGAAGAGCTTGAGGAGGATGAAACGGAATCCCTTGTTCAGATTAAAACGGCCTTTTCATGAAATATTTCTCTGATGAAATGAATTTGGATGGGAGCAAAGTGATCCCGTGGTTAGCGCCGCTGCCCCACAACGAGGGTTCCGGGATTGAATCTCGGCTCAGGCCTTTCTGCGTGGAGTTCGCGTGTTCTCCGAGTGGGGTTTTCTATATGTATGGTCTTGGTTAACTAGACCGGCGATGAACGGATCCACCCTGGATTCTGATGAGAAGTCTTGTTGTTGTTTCTTAGGTTGCAGAGAGACGGCCTTCGTGTTTGCCATCACCAGCGCGGGGGTGACTCATGCGGTGGCTCGGTCGTGTTCAGAAGGGGCCATTGAATCGTGCACGTGCGATTACCGGCGCAGGGGTCCCGGTGGGCCAGACTGGCACTGGGGGGGCTGCAGTGACAACGTCGACTTCGGCAGGATGTTCGGTCGGGAATTTGTGGACTCCAGCGAGAGAGGGCGAGATCTGCGCTACCTCACCAACCTGCACAATAACGAGGCCGGCAGAATGGTACGGATCCACGCAGGAATGGGCAACTGGTGTCTTGCGGGGCGTCCCCGCCAATAGCGACTTTGGTTTGTCTCATTGCAGACGGTGTCCTCAGAGATGCGTCAGGAGTGCAAGTGTCACGGCATGTCAGGCTCGTGCACCGTACGGACCTGCTGGATGCGCCTCCCAAGCTTCCGCGCCGTGGGAGACTTCCTCAAGGACCGCTTTGACGGCGCATCCCGAGTTGTTTACGCCAACAAGGGCAGTAATCGCGCGTCCCACCGTGCAGACCCACGTCACCTGGAACCGGAAAACCCGGCACACAAACCCCCGTCCGCCATGGACCTGATCTATTTTGAAAAATCGCCCAACTTCTGCTCCTCCAATGGCAAAAGTGGCACTTTGGGAACTTCGGGTAGAACTTGCAACAGCTCTTCGCCGGGCCTGGATGGATGTGAGCTGCTATGCTGCGGACGTGGCTTTAAGGCCCGGGCCGAGAGTGTCACGGAGCGCTGCAACTGCACATTCCACTGGTGCTGTCACGTCAGCTGCCTGAACTGCACCAGTACTCGAACATTACACCAGTGTCTATGATAACGGGAGCGGCGGCGGTGTTTAGTTAGGCCTTTGAGAAGCAGAACTTGTTAGAAAGGACGTAGCGGACAAAGACAAAGTCACAAGTGCTGTATACAGGCGGTTGCTGGGTGTAAACTGACAGGGAACTTTATCAACCCAAAAAGTCAATCAGTGGACAAAAGCACAAACGTATGAACAGGAACAGGGTACAGAAAATGATATGTCTATATATGCTTGCTACTTACATATAATGCTCAAAAGCATTCAGAAGAGGGGAATGGGGTTGGGAGGTTAATATTGTTAATCTGTTAAAAACATGACAGTGCTTCACATGTACTCCTAAAGGGTTGCGAAGACTGTTAATTCCTTTCCAACTGTTTCAGTGCTTTTAGTGAGGTCTCTTGGTTACAGCCCAATTGAAATAATTCCCCCGCCACATTGGCCGGTCTTACTTAGATTCCATATGGAGCAGCACCTACACCTCAATCCGATCGCTGATCGCTGCAGCGCGGTCCAAATGCTAAATGAGTGGGACAGGTACGCGCCAAGGAAAACAGAAAGTGAGCAAATCTCACAGAGGCAATGGAATTTGAATGTATTGCGGTTGCACTGAGTATAACGCTATCACAAGAGTGAGTTGGAACCAGCTGAAGAAGAGTTGCGAGCAAATGTGACCCTGCACAATCGCAGCATGTTTCGAGTGAGCGCCAAATAGACACTCAAGCCAAGCGGACCAGATTAAAACCACAAGGACTGAGAACACTGGGTGTTTGATTTTGAAGAAATGAATCCGACATCATACTGTGCACCAGCTAAGAGGACCAAAATGTTGTAAATAGCCAAATATATGAATATATTTATAATGAAGTCATTGCTGAATGATGTACGCAGCTGTCAAATGCTGGAGAAAAGTTCTTTTTTTATTTCACTGTCACTGTTTTGTATTATGATCCTTTCTGGAGTAATGTAGCTGAGACGAACATTTTTACAAAGAACATAAAGTAACATTACCACTTATTGTATTTTGCCATGCACTGAATACATGCCTGTTCTTATCAGTGTAAATAGAAAACTATTTATTTCAAAGGGTTTCTGTGCTGCGATAGTAAGGCGTGAGAAGCAATGCTCTTTAGGGAATCCAAGTGATGTAGGTGTTTTTGTATTGTATGATAGAACAATAAAGTCTATATTTTTCAATTGGCTCCCGAACGTGTCCGCATTACATTTTGCTTTTTTTGAATGCTCATCCAAGTGAGCAAATAAGTCTGTCCCTGGGTGTCCTGAGCTTAATCCTATTATCATCAGCAAAGCTCACAAAACATCCTTGCATCTGTGCTCTCTGCTGAAAAGAGCTCAGCTTAGCCAGCCGCATATACCTTCACCTCGCACCGCACCGCATTTCAGGGCATTGAAATGAATATTTTTGCCTCATTTTCATGCAGAATTCAAAATCATAAGAACAACGGCGCAAAGCAGAAAAGCTCCCTCCAACCACTGACTGGCAATGCGATGAACCACACGAGTTTGGAAAGCACAGCACTTTCTCCTTCAGTCGCAGGGTCAGCATGCGAAGCAGAGGCACCGACATAAGGGCAGCGAACGCGCAGCTGAACCACAGAGGAAGGAACAAGTGGTTGTTTTGTGAAAAAGCGATTGGATATAGCTCCACAGGTGGGGGCCCCGCATCAATATTTCCTGTAAAAAATGGGCCTTAATTGGTTGAGATATGTCATACTCCAAATTCCTACTTGCTCAAACATTTGATGGTGTGGGGGGGGGGGAACAGAAATGGGGGGAAACATTTGAAAAAGAAAGACGGGAGAAGGCAGAGTTCAAATGGCAGGCCTGAGATTGGGATGGGAGAGTTGGAGGAGGGTGCGTAGGGGCTGGGGGGCGGCGCTGGGGCGATGCCTGTGGGAGTGCTGAGGAGTCAGTGATAATTAGCTCAATTAGTGACAAAGGCAGTGTAATAAATACCGACTTAGTGTCTGGGTCCCTGCTGGCCTCTCCGTGCGCAGCCTGCGATGTGGCCCTGGCCTGATGGACAATTCATTAAAGTGACAAAATGCCCCACCGTCCAGGCGTGACGCAGCGAGTTAGCACCCTACAGGCCCGGCTCATTGTTCTAATTGTCTGGGCTGGAGTCACTTTGTGGCCGCCTCCTACTTCTGCAACCCCGCCTTTACACTCCAGCCTTCAGAAAAGCAATGGAGTTAATGCCCCTACCTTAGTGTGTGAGTAGGTGATCGGCAGGTTTGAGGGGTGGGAGGGGGGAGGAAAAAAAAAACCAAAACAGTGAGAGTTCCTCGGGGTGGGGGCGGTGGTGGGATTAGCGAATGGAGGTTGCCCGGGAGTGCTGGGAGCAGCTCCGATCGGAATGTAGGAGAGATGAGTCCAGAAGCTCGGATGCGGGACAAAGCGAGAGTTAATAAGGAAAGATTGAAGGGGCTGGCGACAATGGGCCGCCACCCGAGTCGAGATGAAATTGCTTCCGAGGATTATTGGGAGAGGGTGTGAGCCTTGTCGGCTTTGTATGTGTGTGTGCGTGTTTGGTTGGGCATTTGTGTGTTTGTGCTGCAGTGTGTGCACAGAGGCAGGGGGAGAGCTGGATTGATGGCTGCCCCTCCGTTTGGGGAGCAGGGGACCGGCGGAGGCTAACCGGCTGTTCCCACAGTCTGTTCTACTGCAGCCACCTTTGACACACGGGCCTGCCAGGCGGCGAGCAGGCAGTCGTGGGGAGAAGGCCGGCGTCCAAAACAACAAAACTGTCACTGGACGGCCAGAGGGGAAGTGCAGAGCGTGAGTAGGCCAAACAAATGATGAAACGCCCCCCCCCCCCCCCCCAAAATTGCTGCTTTTGGTTTGAATTAAATAGGCGGCGCTGTATTACGAGGAGGTGACAGAGTCCCATCCGCTGAGTGTGACATTTTTATATCTAAAGGTGTTTATGATTCATGCTTGAGCAGTTATATCACAGCTCGCGATGCAGCACAGCAGCTTGACATTAAAATTCCTCTCTGAATCACGGAAGGCCATTTGCCTGTTGGGTGGAGTGGCCTCCAATTTAAAGTGCGTATGGATTGAGAGAACGCCGAATTTGGCTTGGGCCGCGTCACTGAACGGTGGAAGGTGGTGAGCGCTGCTCGCGGCTCACCGTGGATGGGGATGACAGTGTGGGCAGAACAGGCGGGAAATGAAAACCTAGCTCGTGCTCAGGACGCATGAACTTATTATGCAGGCAGTGGTGTTACGACGACAATACCCAACGCTCGAGTACTGATGGAGGAATTGTCTGGAGTCGTTGTATGACAAAAGATACATGAAGTGGACGGATGGATGGATGGATGAGTGGGTGGTTGGTGGATGGGTGGATGATGGTTGGATGGTAGGTTGGATGAGTTTGGGTGGGTCCATCCAATCCATCCATTTATTTAGTGGATACATTAAAAATGTATCTGGATCCAGATGAATTTGTGCAACCACTTGAAGAAATAAAATGGAGTAAATTCAACAGAAACCTTTTTCAGCGTGGAAAGATGTTTGAATAGGCGGATGGAGTAGTGGTTGGGTGGGTGTACATGGGTGTGCGGATGGATGGATGATAGATTGATGGCTGGATGATTGGTGGATGAATGCATGG
Organism: Filicampus tigris; assembly: GCF_054856515.1. Taxonomy (NCBI): domain Eukaryota; kingdom Metazoa; phylum Chordata; class Actinopteri; order Syngnathiformes; family Syngnathidae; genus Filicampus; species Filicampus tigris. Next base: position 38,074,202 of record NC_141217.1, read on the forward strand.
ATGGATGACATTGGCGAGCGGGTGGTTAGGTGGGTGGGTCGGTGGAGAGATGTTTGATGGGTAGATGGATGGATGGATGAATGGGTAAATGCGTTTGTGAATTAGTGGATGATGGATGAACACAATAATGGATGTTTGAATGGATGATAATGGCTGGCTGGATGATTGGCGGAGGATGAATATAGATGGACTGGTGGAGTGACGAATGAATGGATGACTGAAAGGATGTATGACGCATAGATGTTTGGTAAATGGGATTTCACTTGTATAGCTTCAACACTGACAATGACTCCTCATTGACTTCCTGATGACGCAGCATCGGGAGAAACTGGGGGACACCTGACATGGTCACAAGGGCTGGGGATCGAACTCACAACCCCTGGGTTGGGAGACTACTCCCACCACTGAACCATCCCACCCCATGTTTGATGGAAGGATGGACGGACAGATAGGATAGATACACATCCATAAAAATAGATATTTGTTTGCACTCAAAACTCTGTTTGCACACAAAGTCAATGTTTGTGTGTCTTTGTATGTGCGTGCGTGCGTGCGTACAGGCGGCAGCTGCAAGGCAGTCCCAGTGCAGGAGAATGGCCCCCTAGCAGGTGACCTTTTGGGCAGATGGCAGTTCCAGAGCGAGAGTCACGCCTCGTCACAACGAACATGGCCTCCTCACGCCTCCATCACTTCATCATCCGCCGACCTGCCGCAAGCGACCACACAGGAAAGGCAGCGTCGCCGCTCAGGGGGGGGGGCATCGTGCTCCACCTTCAAGGACACCACGCGTTTCCGTGCAGCTGACAGTTTGGCTTCAAGCGACCCCGAGTGTGGCGCGCCAGGAGAGAAGGACGAAGAGTACCGATTGAGCAGGGATGCAGCCCACCCCTGCTGATGCGTGCAACGCCCAGACGCTGTCAAACCGCAGCTTTTCCATTGCGAGTGAATCAGACTGAGAATGTGGTCGGAGTGCACAATCACGCTGAGCAATCCGTACGACGTCTGTGGTCAGGCTCGAGTCATGAGGTGGACAACAACAAGCCGTGCAGCGAAGGTGACATGCAAGCTGGTGTGTGTCATGTCTGCATGAAATGGTCTCCATCACTTGACTTGTCGCTGTTGACAAGGCCAGGACGGCAACACGCCTTCTTCGAGTGGACGCACAGCACTACGCCGGCCGTGATCTTGAAACTGCTCAAAAGTGCAGGGAACAAAATGCAGTTTTCAATTAGGAGCTGTGTTTTACAGGAGGAGTGGGCGAAGACTCGGCACTGACACAGCAGAGGAGGAATGTTTATCTGCAGCACTTTGGGAGCCCAGTCGCTTGCAGGAACTGTGACACATTCCTGTGTCACTGCTTCTTCGGCTCGCAAACGCACAACTCCACTCACACGTTCGCAAGGAACGCACCTATTCAGCAATTTAGCACCTTTGCAACGCAGAAGCAAGCCCAAAATGGACACGTTCAAGTCGACTTATTGAAACATCATGACGCTTGTGTGCCAAACATCAAAAACGTGGAATGCGGCATCGCAATCAGGGATGACTGGATGAGCGGATGGATGGACAGATAGCTCGATAGATTGATTTCAAAGCTAGTTCGCTAAATAGCTAGCTAGATAGATCATAACGAATGACTGAATAGTTGGTTGGTTTAATGAGTGGATGGACAGACACAGACAGATTAACTGATTGATTATTAAGATAGCTAGCTAAACAGCTAGATAGAAAGATAGATCATGACAAACGACTGAATTGGTGGTTGATTTAATGAGTGGATGGACAGACAGACAGATTGACTGATTATTAAGATAGCTAGCTAAACAGCTTAGAATGATAGATAATGACGGATGACTGAATGGACAGACAAACAGATCGATAGATTGATTATAAAGCTAGCTACACTGAAAAAAATCATACTTGAATTTACTCACTTTCATTTCATCAAGTGGTTGCACAAAATAAAATCATCTGGATCCAGACACATTTTTTTAAGCAGACTATACATCTATTTTATGATTTTATTTTGTGCAACCTCTTAATGAAATAAAAGTGTGTAAATTCAACATACCATTTTTTTTTGTGTACTTTGTTGTGTTGTACTTGTACATGCTGGGCATTTTACAAAAATGTCCCCGGGTCTCACGCTGCGTAGAACGGGGCCTGAAAGATGCGTATACGCAACTTCCTGCGCAAAGTATGTGACCTCTCCAAAAAAAAAAAACTTGAAGGGAAAAATTGCGCAAGTGTACAGCGGCCGGACTTATCAAAGCTGCGTGCGCACAAAACAGGCGTGAAAGATGCGTACGCAATGTGCTGCGTTAAGTACGTGACCCTTTCCCTCAAAAATTGAGGAAAAAAAGTGCGCACAGTTACGGACGCTTTAAGATATCCATACGCACATTTTGGGGACAAGAAAATTCAGCGATTCAGTCGGTGAGGTACTGAATTGAAGATCATGCCTCTGACAAGCGTCCAGTTTCTCTAGAATCAATCGTACATCGCACAGATTATACTTATAGATTTGGCACTATGTGCAACTTTGTTCTTTAGGTTCTGTCCGTCCTTTTATAGAGACGCTGCTCATGCTTTTTAAACCGACCGCTTCACACTCGGCTGCGAACCGCTCCAGCGAGAGTTGGAGATCGCGGTTTGAAGAAGCCAACAGCACCACATCATCTGCAAAAAGCAGGGATGCAATACTGAGGCCCCCAAACTGGACCCCCTCAACACCTCGGCTGCGCCTAGAAATTCTGTCCATAAAAGTTATGAACAGAATCGGTGACAAAGGGCAGCCTTGGCGGAGTCCAACCCTCACCGGATACGAATCCGACTTACTGCCGGCAATGCGGACCAAACTCTGACATCGTAGGTACAGGGACCGAACAGCCTTTATCAGGGGGCTCGGAACCCCGTACTCCCGAAGCACCCCCCACGGAACTCCCCGAGGGACACGATCGAACGCCTTCTCCAAGTCCACAAAACACATGTAGACTGGTTGTGCGAACTCCCATGCACCCTCGAGGACCCTGCTGAGGGTGTGGAGCTGGTCCACTGTTCCACGGCCGAGACAAAAACCACATTGCTCCTCCTGAATCCGAGATTCGACCTTCCGACGGACCCTCCTCTCCAGCACCCCTGAGTAGACCTTACCGGGGAGGCTGAGTAGTGTGATCCCTCTGTAGTTGGAGCACACCCTCCGGACCCCCTTCTTTAAAAGGGGGACCACCACCCCGAGAGGCACTGTCCCCGATGTCCACGCGATGTTGTAGAGGCATGGCAAGCATGACAGCCCCTCAACATCCAGAGCCTTCATGAACTCCGGGCAGACCTCATCCACCCCCGGGGCTTTTTGACTGCCTCGGTTACTTCAACCCCAGAGATGGGAGAGCCCACCTCAGAGGCTCCAGGCTCTGCTTCCTCAGTGGAAGGCGTGGAATTCAGGAGGTCTTTGAAGTATTCTCTCCACCGACCCACAACGTCTCGAGTTGAGGTCAGCAGCACCCCATCTCCACTGTAAACAGTGTTAATGGTGCACTGCTTTCCCCTCCCGAGACACTGGATGGTGGACCAGAATTTCCTCGAAGCCGTCCGGAAGTCGTTTTCCATGGCCTCCCCGAACTCCTCCCACACCCGAGTTTTTGCCTCAGCAACCGCAAGAGCTGCACTCCGCTTGGCCAGCCGGTACCTGTCAGCTGCCTCCGGAGTCCCGCAAGCCAAAATGGCCGGATAGGACTCCTCCTTCAGCTGGACAGCATCCCTTACACCAGCGGGTTCGGGGATTGCCGCCACGACAGGCACCGACCACCTTGCGGCTACATCTCCGATCGGCCGCCTCAACAATGGAGGCACGAAACATGGTCCACTCGGACTCCACGTCCCCCGCCTCCCCCGGGAGGTGGGCAAGGTTCTGCCGGAGGTGGGAGTTGAAACTCCTTCTGACAGGGGGTTCTGCCAGACGTTCCCAGCAAACCCTCACAATACGTTTGGGTCTGCCAGGTCGGACCGGCATCTTCCCCCACCATCGGAGCCAACTCACCATCAGATGGTGATCAGTTGACAGCTCCGACCCTCTCTTCACCCGAGTGTCCAAAATATGCGGCCACAAATCCGATGATACAACTACAAAGTCGATCATCGAACTGCGGCCGAGGGTATCCTGGTGCCAAGTGCACATATGGACACCCTTATGTTTGAACATGGTTATGGACAATCCGTGACGAGTATGGTGACGGCTCAAGGAGGGGATGTCCGAATTAAATAAATCCAATTGATTTTTTTCACTTAGCTGATGGTGTTGCTGCGCAGTCCACCTGCAGCGCGACTATATACACTTACTGGGTCGGGCTTGGGGTTCGAAGCCGCACTCTCGCGCGAGTCACGGGCTGGGAACCAAATTGCACTGATTGCTGAGCTAAAACATCCCGGCCACCAACGAAGCAGCCAGCACTTCTCTATTTTTTTTGTAGATTTTACTGTAATATACAAGTTCAAAAAGTATCACTTTTTTACCATAGGCGCAACCAATGTACACTAATCACGTAAATTGAACAGGCTACTTTTTTCAGTGCAGCAACATTTGCAGCATTCCCAAATTGTGTCCCTCTGTCTGAGCGCACACATGCGCCTGCCATCCATAACGATGGAGCAGCAATTCAATCTCGATGGGTCGCACCATCGCAATTGTATAATCATCTCCGTTTGAGTCCGAGCACTTTGTTTTTCCTTCTGTCCTGCCGGTCGTGTTTGTTGATATTTTTTGTACGATGCCAATTTAGGCCACCTAACAAGAGTCAGTTCCTTGTTTCCACCCCACTGAAAAGCATTGTCGTCATAATGCATCTTTCACAAAGCATTGGCCAGTACGGCTCTTTCGTTTTTCATGTACTGCTTTTGCACTGACCATACATGGATGGACTTGGCCATGTAAAGGGCGGTACATTCGGGCTCCCAAGTTCAGTGACTGATCAAGGGAAAATGTCCTACAGGTGCGTGTACGTACGCAGGGTTTGATAGGTCGGATTTTTTTTCTACGCCATTTTCGGATTTTTTGCGTACATGCACTTTTAGTTTGAATCCTCCGCACTCTTTGATAAGTGACACCCCAGGTCCGTTTATCGCCTTCCGCCTGCAGCCGCGGTAGCCTTCCGCTGTCCGTCTATCCGCCTTTTTGTCCGGCCGGACCAAATAGTAATCGCCTATTGGCCGGTCCGCCAATCATTTTAAACCGGCTTCCGTTAGCGTTTGTCTAACAACGTCGACCAACTTCCACTCCATCTGGCAGACAAAGTCAGTAAAGAATACATTTCTTCTGGCAAGTCCTCTCTCAGGCCATGGAGTACAAGGGACAGGCAACCACAGGACCCACACATCATCCCAAGTGCACGCATGCCGGGAATGGCTTGCATAACAACTCCGCCAGTCTTGCATTCTCCCCAGCGCTAAAACACGCATATTTTCCAAGTGTCACATTGTCCGCTTTTGTCTGTGTGTATTAGACACACACACAAGCTTTTATCACTAATGGCTTCCAGAGCTACAGAGACGCTAAAAGCTCTGCCAGCTGTATTTCAATACACGCTGCACCCTTAGAAAAACAAAACAAAAAATGTGTTCTAGTCCGGCGACTAAATTTTTTTCTTGACGTGTAATACACATTGCTGAAGCCACAAATATTTGAATGCGTACATTTAGGCAATTTAAACGCACACTGCAGTGAAAACTTGAACATGTTTCATTAAAGGGCATTACTTGGACTGCTTAGACAATTTGATTCGATAAACAAATGTTCTGTCCATTTATAGCAAGACATAATTGGTAAAATGATACCTTGTTATTGTTGTACCACTGAACATCTCTGAAGCATTATTTTCCTATATCAATATTACAAACAAATGCCAAAATAGGAAGGTATCTAATACAACTGTACACTATTTTTCACATAAAACACACGCATTATGTACATGACTTGGACTAGAACAACAGGTGCACGTTCCTGTGCAAATGTGGTGGAAACACACTGCCAAATCTAAAAGTAAATTTTCTACATAAGTGGACTATACACTGCTTTTCATTGGCTGGGATCCGTTTAACAGGTGAGATTTATGGGTACATTCGTTTATTTTTCTTTGAGAGTTACTCATATGAATACGAGGTTCATCTTCACAGCAGATGCCAGTACTTGGGGAAACTGCATCTAAAATCTGACAACAGAGTTGAATTAACACATAAATGCTATGTTATGTTATGTTATAGTGGTGGGAAGTAACAAAGCACTAAAGTTCTTACTGTATTTACAGAGGGAGGTTGATTTTATGTATTCGTTTTATATAACTATGATTGTTATATTAATATTGTGCTTGTACTGTACTTTGCATGTTTTGCATCATACTGTGGGTATGGGGTCAAAAAGTTCAGTCACTTTAATTAGTGAAATGCGATCTACAAAACTTTACAAGTACTGGTATCGTTATGTTAAGTATGTTGCGGTGCAGTTTTACACCACTAAAAATGAACGATTTGTGAAAAAACGACACGGTTCTCAGTTGGGAGAGGAGCTGTTCGATGAGCTGTGTAAACATGACTTGATTGTCATCTAGTGGTGAAAACCTGCAACTACATATTTTCAAGTTTCATCAGCAGCCACGGCTATTTTCCAAAGCTGTCCGCGTGTGAAAAAAAAAATGTTATTTTTCATTTAACCCTAAAAGTTGGATCAAAACTGAATAACCCAATTTTTGGGTTCAACTTGACCCAAATCTGAGTCGGCCCTTTTTAACACAACAATAGGGTCAAATTTAACCCCAAAATAGTTATTTTTGACCCAACTGTTTTTAGAGTGTAACATTCTTCTCGACCGCTAGCTAGTTTGAATGTGTCAAGTGTCTGCCGAAAAGGAGATGATACGGGATGTAATTATTTGATTGGAAGAGAGACAAATTTGGTGAACAGACTTGGTGGAAATTCAGACATGATGAGGGATGAGCTAATTAATTGACTTTTCTGACATGTTCTCTTGACATGGAAATGGGTAGCGCCCTTTTGAGCTGATATTAGGTTGGGGGGCATTACATAAAAAAACGGATCTTTCTGTAATAAAATGTGCCCAATAATGCTGGCACTGTAAACATTAGTAATACAGAAACACATTTAACATCTGGGGGTGGAGCACAGCATCAAATTAGATGATAATCTCAAGGATTTGAGGAGAAGGGCAGGTGCCAGGGTCAGTCTTAAATTTTGTTTTTCGTCCTTTGTTAAATTTCATACATACATACCGTTTGAATGGTGTTTGTCAACCGATGTGTTTTCTCACAGCTTCCCTTTAGGCTTTGAGTTGTTCTATGGAGAGCATCTCAAATCAGCCTCCGCTTTCAACTGCCAAGCCCCAAACTATGCCCCCAGCGGTAAACAAATCAAACAAGGCAAGCCTCTGATTTTTCTTCACCCTTTTGTGCACGTTCCCTAAGTTCTTCGTTGTAGCACAATTCCCCTATTTTTTAAAAAAACAAACATCCATCCACTTTCTATTACTTATCCTCACTAGCGAGAGCTGGGATGCAGCCTGGACTGACCGCCTCTTGCCCAAAGTCAACTTCAATAGGCTCCTGTCATGGTCTGTCTTTTGAGTTTGGTCTTTGACTTTAGTTTCATGTTTTTCCTTGTGTTCCTTCGTCTGTCTCTCGTTAGGTTATTGAGTCCACCTGTGCATGTCATCCCAGTCCCTTGTGTTAGCCAACCAGCTTCCTCCTACCCTCTGTTGTATCTCCAACTTGTCTGTATTTAGTTCCCCGCTTCCTTTCAGTCCTTGTTGGTTCGTTTGTCTTGTCACTTGTCAAAGCCTAGTCCTAGTTCTAGTCCTAGTCCTAGTCCTAGTCCAAATCCTAGTGTTTGTTGAGTTTGTTTTGGTCCTTGTTGTTTTTTGGACTTCAACATTTGTGTTGTCACAGTATTGCTAGCCTTTTTGTTTTTTCTTTAATTAAATACCTCTGATTTTGCCTCCTGCGTTTGGGTCCTCCTCCACGATAACCTGACCGCTCCAGCTAAATATTGAATGCACGCATGATGAAAGAAAGCAAAAGCATTGTAACAATAAATCAAACTTTATTAACAGTAAAAAGTTTGCAGAATAGCAAGGGCATTTGTAACTGCAGAAACATCTCGGAAAGCAACAGGGCGTTTTGAAGTGATGAGGCAGTTAAACATGTTGAACTTTGAGGTAAATTGTTTTGGTCATGTACAAAGTAAAATCACTCACAAAATATTGTAAAACAACAGCGAAATCCACACAAGGAGACAAAAACCCATGCCTCAGTTTTCACTTAACTTCACATTTAACAAAAAAATAAAACTGTTCACAATTCAGGTCAAAGCAGGGTGGTGACAAGCACACATGCTGTGTTCCAGTCACGCACGGTTCTCCGTTTTAGCTTCTGTTTTTTTTTGTTTGTTTTTTTTTGGTCAAACCTTATTACATTCTGCATTAAAAAAAGACGTTCAACAATTAAAGCAGCAAACCCACAATAACAAGTCGAGAATACTGAGATTGGTCTCATTTGCGTTCCCAAAATCAACAGAAAAAGTCACTGTACTGTAGCAATAAGGTATTTGGGTGCTCGAAAGAAGCAGGAGGTAACATCTCTCACCCGCTTGAGGAATATGCTAGGTAAGATTTGGAATATAGCTGATTAAATACACCAAGGCTGAAACAAGCAACACTACCGGTAATAAATAGACTAGTGCGAGTGAACCTCAACATAACCCAAGTTTTACTTGGCAAACAACAACCTCGACGCCAATGAGCATCTGCGTACTCTCTGCCGCAAGGACCGTAAGAGTTTTAGCTGAAATTAAAGTCAATTCTCAGTCACACACTGCAGCAAACTTGACTGTCATAACTTGTGCAACATGAGGGGAATCTGAGCAAGGCAAACGATATGAGCATCATTGTGAGGATTCAACAGTTATTTCAGTGCAGGAGAAGGAGCACGAGAATGTAAAGCCATCAAGTGCTTGGGCAAAGACTTGTCATATACAAGCAGGGACTCTACAGGTGCAGTCCTGTAGATTTCCAAGCACCCCCGGGCTATCTTCGGTCGGGGTCTTCCTTGTAAGCCTCATGGCTCATGGTCTGATCTGCACCAGTATTCCAAGGTTCACTTTAAGATCCCAAATCCTGTGCAACTGCTTCCGGAGCCAATTTCTGACTTCAAACACTGTAAACAAGTTGGATTTAAGGCAGTCCTTTTTTCATCTTTCATCCTATGACAAAAGCCCCCCCCCCCTCCCTCCCCCCCAATCCCAGAGGCACAACGCTCTCAGTGCATATGAGGCTCACACACCTCACTAAGTCAACACCCTCGTGCGCCACGCAACACGGCTCTCGGTGCGTGCGCAATAGACACACCAAACGCAATTCTTCAAATGTAAACACGGTGCCTTCGGTTCTGCTTGTGCACACAACCGTTTCATAGAGAAATTGAAATCAAGGAGAAGATGGCTAGTTAAGATTTCCCAGCACCTGTTCCCTTCATTTTTTTTTTTTCTCGAGTTTGGAGGAAATCCCCCGAGAAGGCACTTTTAAAGCAAAATCACATTTTGCCAGATGATTCAACAAGAGAGTGCAATCAATCATATGACATAATTTGCCGCAATAAACTGGTAAATGCTGTTCTCGTCAGATTCATCACCGCTTCTGTTTCACTTGAATAAACCGGGTTTACATGGAGCCTTGATTTCCGATCGGAACGAAATAGAATACCCAAAGCAAAAGAACATGCTCCATATAAAACACCTCAATTCGAATAAATAGCCCAAATCCGAATGGATTTTAGTTGGGATTCACAGTCGTGGCATATTCCCTTTTCCAATCCGACCAGAAGTCATGCATATTTTTTTTATTAGGAATAACCAGGCTGCGTCCTGTCTGCGCATGCGCTGTCCTGGCGTCAGTGTGCAGTGACGCCGTCGTTTACACCCTTGATCAACCAGAGTTGATCTGCGGCGGGAGAGCTTGTTTTGAACTCTTGTAACTTGCCTTTATCAAGCTGTTGCTTTCATAAAAGTGTAAAAACGATCACAACTACTGTGCTAAATAGACAACTAACCTCCATCTTTATAAATGACGCGACTTACATCGCCGTGCTCGTCACACATCTGTAAAACGGCAGTTCTAATTAAACGCAGTGGCATTTGTTAACGCCAGATCGGAATAGATCACGTCACATGTAAACGGTTGACCAGAGATCATCAATCAGAATGACAAAACAGTCTGCATGTGAACCCGGCTGTACAAAATAATAGGACACATTCTTCATTTTACACTGGGGATGTAAAGCATGATCTGGTGCAGAGCAAAGATGAGCCCACAACGCTTCCAGCGACTCCTCTCAACCCTTCCCGCTCTCCTTAAAGCGGAAGTCCACCCTAACATGTTTTTTTCAAGAATAGGTTCTATGCAAGCCCACTAGTTGAAACAAGGCATTCTGATAAATATTGCATTTGTGGAATAAGAGTCAATACGCCCGTTTTTAGCCATCTCTCGGGGTGGCCATTTTGTCACTTCTGTGGACTGAAAATGACATCACAACTGCTCAGGGTTCAGGTAACGACCAATCACGGCTGGCCTGTTTTCTGAAGCTGAGCCATGATTGCTCGTTACCTGAGCCCTGAGCAGTTGTGATGTCATTTTCAGTCCACGGAAGTGACAAAGCGGCCGCCCCAAGAGATGGCAAAAATGGGTGGATTTTGCTGCTGAACTCATATTCCACAAACGCAATATCAATCAGAATGCCGTGTTTCAAATAGTGGGCCTGCTGGGAACATATTCTTGACAAAAATGCGCTTGAGTTGATCTCCCCCTTAAGCCAGTTGGTGCTCTCCACGACTCATGTGCGAGGAAAACTCGTAGCGGTCCCGGCTGCAGTGGCCACAGATGTTGCACTCAAAGGGCCGGTGGAAGCCGTGACAGCCCATGTGGATGGTGAACATGACATGATCCAGGAAGAGGATGCGGCAGTGGCGGCAGTGGAAATAGCGCATGGGCTGACCGTCCCTGTCCAACACCTGCACTTTCTGCCTGGAGGTGAGAGGTGAGCCGGTGCTCCTCTTCACCGGGGTGGGGGGTGAAGGACACACCCTGTCCCACTCTGGGTCCATCTCTTTGGCCTGGCCAAGGCTGGAGGTGGAAAGGCTGTAGGGCAGTGCGAGGGCTTGGTAGTGGAGGTGCTGGTTGTTGCTGGAGGTACGTGTGTGGACCGCAGCCCTTGTGCTGAGGTCTTCTGCTGTGCTCTCGGTGTCTGTCGAGTCGGGACATCCGTTGGGCGAGGTTGTGTGGCTGTGAACCGAAGGGTGAGCGTCGCACCCTTCGCCCGCTTCTTGGCCGGGCGGGCCGTGAGGCGTCATTGAGAGTCCACCCGGGGCTGCTTGAGGAGGCACGTTGCTGTTAGCGGAGCCCATGATTGTGTGCAGCTCTGATGAGAAGGCAGGATGAAGCGCACCGTTCCATCGCTTGCTCCTGGAGTCTTGCGGAGGCATCCCGCTCAAACCGGGGGAGTCGTCATCTGGCCGGGGGTTCAGATGCTCCCCTTCCCTCTCGGAGCCAGAGGACAAGTCACAAGGAGCTTCAAGCAGGTCAAGATGGATGTGCTTGTCAGCTGGGAACACCAAAATACGAGGAGAAAGTCAGTGGACCGGGTTTTTGCGCAACGGGATCTACATTTGTTGACAGCGCACTGGCGCGCGAGCGTGAAAACGGACATATCCTCATTTTTTTGCTGACACAAGCCACTCTAAAAACAGTTGGGTTAAAAATAACACAAATCAGGTCAATTCGACCCACTTTTTTAGGATTGTTTTGTACAAAACTACCCATTTTTGGGGTTGTTTTCTGCAAAAACAAATTGACCCAAGTTGCGGATCGGTCCATTTTTGACCCAAAATTGTGTCATTTATAACCCAACCGTTTTTAGAGAGTACGCTTCTTTGGGAATCAGGTGCCTCACTCTTTGCCATTCTGAAATGGCGAAGAGTGAGGCAAAAAATCAGAAATCAATTAATTGAATGCATTATTATTATTGTCATCATTGACACAGCTATGGAGGGCAGCGGCTAGGGTGTCACACAAAGGCATACGATCAGGGTGGAAGGCGTCCACTTCACAGATCTGGCATCTCCCTCACCAACTTTATTTCATCCGCCAGTGGAAGTCTCCTCGCAGTTTTTTTATAAACATACTTTACATGCATGTGTCGATCTGCCACAGGAGACGAGGAAATCAGTTTCTTCCGCCATGCCAAGGACGATCAGCTCGCCACTGACGCAAGGCACTCAAAGGGAATGAAAGGAGCCGCTTTGATTGGCAGGAAACTACCATACAGCTCTTGCTTGCGCGGGTCTCCGAACATACCAAAACTTAGTCCAGCCCGCCCCTGGGCAGGTTTAGACCCCGTCTCGCGACAGGCTTTCTCACTGGGCATGAAAATACAGCCCAATGTGTTTTCATACAAGTGATGTTCAAAGTGGGTGGCTGAGCAATCAATAAAAACATGTAGCCAGTATCTAACCCAACCTGTTTATTACCGTAAACAGTTTGCATTTTGGAACTTTATTCGCCTTGCGAGTTGCATTTGGGTCTTACGTCTCGTAATGGGCGGATTTTGTTTCATCCCACCGTGAGTGCGTTTTAGAGTCACGAGCATGAGTTGCAAAGCCACTGTTGTGCATCCCCGGATTGCGTAATTTCTGAATCCAGGAAACCGGAAAGCTGCAGAATAATTGGCTTTCGATTAAGCAGTCGCAGACAATTGCACCGCAATCGGAAACAATGGACGACGATCGACGTGCGTGGAATGCTGTCGTTTGGAACTTCTTCCCCTTGATCAAAGACGCTGGCTGAACCTGAGCCCCGGTGAAGGCGGAATCATGAGGAACAAGAGAGATTTCGTCTCATACTTGCGTGAGAGTTCTTGTAATTGTTGGTCATTAAAGTTAGGAGAGTCTTTGAAAAGCGTATCGTGTCATACTCTAGATATTTTTACCATGGCGATGGAACTTTAATTACTTCAAATATACATGTAACATTGCATATATATATAGTGTCTATTTTGTGGAATCAACAATGACAACTTACCCAGAAATTTTTGTGGCGTTGACCTCTTGCGCTTGGTGATGCTAACAGCTAATCTATCCGCAAACTGTGGTTTCTCATTGGACATGTCCTGCGTAGGTTTAGCCATTGTTTCCATATTTAGAGACTGATCATCTGCAAATAAAATCCACAATGACCGTCTTTGCACCTACCTCCAGGACTAATTGAATGGACTTAGATGAACTATAGCACGGGCACCTTTTGCTGGTTGTTTTGTACTGTATCTTACCCTGCCGTGCTGTCTTTGAGTTGACTGCCGCCTTCTGGTCCTGGTTCTTGAGAAAACTGTGGCAACGGTCAAAATGATCCTCCAGTGTGCTCTGCTGTTTGTAGCTGCGACTACAGTAGATGCACTTAAAAGGCTTCCCCCCCAACGGCGAAGAAACTGCAATTAGAAAATGCCAAACCAAGAGTAAAATGGCCTGTAACCTACATGACGGCGAGTAAAATGACAACAAAAGTATGTCACTCTGAACCCTTGCGCTGTATGTCATTTTGGAAAAATGGTTCATAATGTGCTCTTAGTGTCACGATGAATGTACACAGGAACTCTTGCTTGCAAATTATCAACACTTGAACAGGTGTTGTTAAATATTTCTTACACACACACGTTTTCTTACACAGGGTGCCCCCCTGTGCCGCCCCTTTTTTTGCCCCCCCTCAAAAAAAAAAAAAACGGGCCTTGAAAGAAGAGAGTATACAGTTTTAATGTGACGTTCAAAACACAATAAACTAGTTATACCTCAAGTTGCAATTGATTTCCGAAAAAAAAAATCAAGAAATGATGTCTATGGATAAAAAGAGATTGCAAAGATAGAGACTGCAAATAGACCTTTATAGAAATACAATAAACCCGTTGTCAAATGAACATTTAGTGTGAATCAAAAGCGAGCATCTTTACGTTTGCACAGCTCTTGTATTCGTCGCTGACTCGGTGCCCACCTGCATGTGTACGTAGATGTCCAGCGAGGGCGTCCCTCCTCCGGCAAGCGTAGTTGCAAATGGGGCATTTGAAAGGTTTCTCTCCAGAATGCAACTTGATGTGGCGCAACAAGTTGCCCTTTTGGGTGAAGGAAGCTCCACACTGGTTGCACTGGAAAGGCCTCTCACCTAACAACCAACACGTGGAGGCGTGAAAACCTTCACGCCCGATGCCCGTTTTGAATTCCCACGCGCTAACTGTTTGCTAGGCTCTCGTCACCTGTATGGCTTCGCTTGTGCACCATCAGCACGTTGGGTCCGATGCAGATGATCCCGCACACATCGCATTGGAGCTTTCCACTCGGAAGTCGGATGGGCCCGGGTGAAGAAGTGCTTTTGGAAGTGGCCAACTCACCGAAAAGATTCCCATGGCCGAGCCCAGCATGCTCTGCGCTCGCTTCCTCCATCAGCTCTATTCTGTCACTATCTGTGTTGTTTGGCTGTGGTGATTTCTCCTCAGTGCACAGCTCCACCTTCATGGAGTTTTCTGGGAAGGGAAAATCAAACGTGCCTTTCCGTATGCATTCACAGATCATATCAAAACTGCCTGCGTGGGAACGTTGGAAACGAACCCGCAAAGGAGCAACGAGTCAGGGACTGCTGACTGCCGTTTGTGCTGTAAAGGTCCTGCTCTGTCGACGACTCTCGGCCACTGCCTGAAAGAGACAGCAAAGTAAAATTCTGCTTTCTGCACACACATATGGACCGCATGTTTACATTCTCATGTAACGTTACCTGATGCATGAGAGCATCCATTGCAGTCATCAGCATTCATTCTGCATCTGCACAACGAAAGAACAAAGGAGTTGCCTCATGGCAAGTCCAATTTGAATCCTACAAAGCATTTAAAAACACTCGCGGCTTTCAGGATATCATAATGTCTATTTAGGGCAGGTTCATCTTTACAAACGAACCTCCGTACATTCAGATGGCAGGGACAGGCAGCACAGTCATCTCTTCAGCACATTCAATCACGCCCTGCACACACACACACGCGCACGAATGGGGTAAAAGGTGAGTTTACCCACAAGGACGAAATGGTCGAAATCATCATCATCATAGAGAGAAAAATAAGAATAGAATTAATGAACATATCATTAAAACGAAACACTTTGTTTTATGTTTAGTTTTACACTAAACTTCGAGTTGCAATAAACTCCTCAATTATTATTGAGTGTCTGTGTGACTTGTATGTCAAACTTTTGCTTGCAAGACAAAGCAGAAAAAATGGCCGAGCCAAGGCCAATAACCATAAAAATTGGTGCCTGCTTAATTGAACTCAAAGCTATAATTGTGTTGTATGAGTGGCAACAGGTGGATACACAGGTCAATTGTACCTTCTGCCATCGAGTGGAAGAGCTTTCATTTGTTCAGCATAACAAGAAGACACAGAAAAGCGGTTCACTGTAAATTGGACTATGGTAACAGGGTTCTTTACAGGTCTAAGTGTGTTCTAATGTTTTTAAATGTTGTTCTTTTAATTATGTGAAGCACATTGAGTTACTTAGTATGAAATGCGCTGTAATAATAAAGCTTCCTTGCCTTCCATATCAGAAGCGTGTTCAACCTGGACGTCCACTGCGATGATTATGATTTATTACGTGAGTAGCGTATGTCCAATTTCAATTTGATGGGATTTGACAGAAATTGTTTGCAGGGTTTGAATCTGCCCTATATATGTGCTATAAGTTTAACCAAACGCCGATCAAACCTGCAGGGAATTCCATTCAACTTATTTCTATGCATGTTTTCAGAATTTCGTTCTGGTATGTCACAGTAGTATTATCACAAGGTAGCCTACGGCCATGAAAAACGCCGCACCTTGTGCACAAACAAATGTCGGGCTGCGGTGGTGCGAGGAAGCTAAAAAGGGAACGTGAATATGCTGCCTGTGGCCGCTTGGAGAGCAACGGGCGCGGATGCAGACGCGCCAGTCACACCAGGGCACGGCTGGGGGGATCGGGGGGGTGGGCGGGTGGCTGGCTGTGGGTGTCACTCGAGCGCCGATCGACTCTTGACTGACAATCGTTCATCTCTGCGTGAGGGCGACCGTGCGATTTATATTTGCACAAAAAAAAAAAACTACCTGGCCTCCACAGACATATTTGGCCACTTGTTTGAGCCACGCACTCGTTGACGGAAGCGTCTGGCGCCTGGACGGCGAAAAACGGCGGCGTGTCTCATGATCACCAATGACGGCCCCGCGCACGCACGCCCGCACGCACGCGTGCGGTTGTCATCCAGCATCGAGCACATTCAACTGTCATGTTTCTTCAATGTTTCCAGCGCGCCGTTGCTATGGCAGCAGAGCACACGACGAATGGCATTCGCCCGCGTTCAACTCCAAAAAGCAGCTTGCAAATGATAGTCGATGGAGGCTCTTGTAGTGTTAGCGAGCGCCGAGCTCGGTCCACAAAGCGCCTGCTTACCTGGTCACCGCTCGTTCTTTCCCTCCTTAGAATTGTCTGGATTGCGGTTTGTTTTCAAAGCCACCGCAGCATCGCTCGGATTTTTTTTTTTTTTTTTCACCTGAGAACCCCAAACAACTTCCGGGCTGGAGATTATCGAATGCATCGATTCGCACAATATGTGGATGCAAATTGATTCGTAGGCCAGAGACAAACACTCTGATTATTTTACTACCGATCGGCTTTTTGTTTATGCCTGATTTGTTTATTTTATGTATGTTATTTTATTAGGAGTAATACATCATTAAATTATACATTCAATAACATTCATTACCATATAAAAAATACAAAACGCTGCACCTGTAACAATACATGGCAATCAAGGCAAGGCAGTATTCAGCAATGTATACAATATTCAGTAGTGTACATTAGTGGAGTAAAATAGTTCAAGGGTGGATGTATCGTCACAAGAGGGCAGCAAAGTACCGCGTTCTCAACAGACCCGCTGGACTATAGTCACTTCAGCGAGTGAAATGTTTTTAAGTCCCTTGCGGGCCGTAATAAGAAATCTGATGTTCGTATTTATGAATTTGTACCAGTTGGCTTTTAATATATTGTCTGTCTTGTTTGTCTATGAATGGCACTTTAGTGTGTAAATAAAGCTGCTTGAATTGAGTGAATTTTGTTCCCAATTAAGCTAGGTCAACCAAATGACAATTCAGACTGCGATGTACAATTGTTGGACAACTTAGTCAAAGTTTGTTAGGTAAGAAGGGCAAGTTCACTTTTTTTTTCCCCCACTGATAATGAAAATGACAGTGGTGTGTCCCCATGCCAACTTATTCAGGAACTATTTGAAGCGTCCGGGCCTGTGGCGCCGTAGAAGAACCTCATACGCCTCGTGGATCTTGACAAACGTGGCCTCAGCATCCTTGCTGGGGTTGTGATCTGGGTGCCAAGCCTTGGCAAGCTCCCTGTAGCCACGAGTTATCTCTTCGAGAGAGGCCTGTGCTCCCAGCGATAAAACCTGCAAAATACATGCAGCGTATGACATACGTTTAAAATAATGCTTTGAAGTTAGAAGAAATCCGTCTCTTGAAACAGATTGTGCTCAACATTAGCGGTTGCGTTGTAAAATGACGAAACACAACACAGGCTGTGCTCCAGTTCATCTAAATATGAATTGCCCTACAAAGGGTTTACACAGCACAGTTGAACCTTTCCGAAATAGTCACCTTCAGAGCCTCTTTTTCCCGCTCAGTGTAGTCTTTCAGGAGTATTTCCAGCATCTTCTTCCAGGCTTCTTCATAATGACCTCCTCCAGTCATGACACACGACCATAAGCGATACGGCATTAAAAGAATGTACTCCACCACACTTCGGAGCCAAGGGACGAACCAAAAGACATCCAGCAGTGCTGCCACACACTCGGACAGGTAATACAATGTGGCGGTGGTATTATGGAAAACACAATATGCCAATGGAGCAGTGAAGGCCAGCCAAGCCAGACTCAGCCTGCAAAGGCGCAGACCTAAAAGTGCCAAAGAAACAATTCAGTGATGGTCATGACTTCACGTGAGCGAAGCATTTTTGTCCTACCCAGTTCCTGCGCG